>NW_006159712.1:186868-198081 GCF_000334495.1 Tupaia belangeri chinensis | reverse complement strand
AGATTCGCTGGTTATCTGCATGTTTTCAGTGAGTATGGACTGACTCTTATCTTGGTAGCCCTCCATAAGACTTTGTACGAACCTGGAAACCTACCTACTAACTGCCTAAGAATCCAAGAAGGCTTCCTGGCAGAAGTGTTAGTTGAGTAGCAAGTTTAAAGGTGAGTTGGGAGTTGTCAAGCAATGGAGAGGGAGGGTGTCTTGGTCAGGTGGGCTGCTGTGATAGACTGGCTGGTTTCCAAATAACGAAAACCTGACAGTTCTGGAGGCTGGGAAGCTCCAGGTAAAACCACTGGTAGAGTCCATGTCTGGTGGCTCACAGACAGCCTTCAGCTCCTGTGTCCTTGCATGGGGAAAGAGGTAAGGGAAGGCTCTTGGGGCTCCTTTGTAAGGCCACTAATCCCATTCAGGAGGGCTGCACCCTCATGGCCTAAAGCCATCACAGTCGGGCTTAGGATCTCAGCATCTGCATCTGCGAGGGACACGCATTCAGTCTGCAGCAGAGGGTGCGCTGGCCAGAGGTCATAGTTGAATACACAGGTGCAGACCTTGGCTCCTTTCAACAGGAAAATCATTCTTTCAGAGAGGCTGGGGGCTCACAGAACAGCCAGGAGAGAGGGAGAACTACATTCTAGAATACGGCCAGTAGAAGTTCCCTAAAGCATGTCCCAGAACTAGCCCAGTGAGAACCCCACTGCCACCTCGTCCCGGCACGGGACACTACAGCTCCTGCCACCAACTCCCAAGGGCTGCCTCGACAGCTCTGACCTCAAGGGCACAGCAAGTACACTTGGGTCACGGTCCACACCTGAGCTGCAGAAGGCTGAGAAGATTAAGGAGAGGCAGTGGGAAGCAGAAAGTAGGCTCCTGACCTCCCAGTCTGGGAACAGACTCAGCATCCAGCAAGACTCGGGAAGGGCATTCAGATGCTGGTGACCAGAGACAATGTCGCATGTTCACCATGGAGGGCGTTTACGGCAATGGGGGCAGATTGTGCCGAGGCAGACAGCAAGCGCTGGTCTTGGCTCGGAGCACCAAGATGCTGCCTGTGCTCCTGAGGGTGTGTATTTAGTGTGCGCACCTCCCGAATCGCTGTTGGACAGCCTGCCTTTGCATTTCAGTGTCTTTTGTCTGTCCTTGAAGGTCCTCAGAAGGCTTGGAGGGATGCCAAGCATTCCGGAAAGGTGCAGCTGCTATTGAGAAGGAGGACGTCTGGGCAGGGGAAGGACAGCCGTTGGGAGGGGAGGAGGACAGGGAGGACATGCCGAGTGTAAAACCATAGCTCTCTGCCAGCCGTGTTCTGCCTGGTGGCCACAATGCAGGATCCCTTCATCAAAGGCCCAGCTCCTCCAAGGAGCAAGTTCACCAAGGGACCCTAGCCTTCATGGAAGGTCGTCCTTGCACAGAGAACCTGGCCCTTCCCAGAAGACACCAGAGTCCTGCAGAGAACAGCTTTCTTAAAGGGCCAGCTGCCACTTATCCAGTCCTGTGAACCCAAGTCCTTCCCCAGTTGCATGAAGCTCTGTGAGGGCAGTGACAACATCTCTGCTCCCTGCCATCCCCAGCCACTAAGGCAGGGCTGGAGAAGGTGGATGACAGCAGAGGGAGGACTAGATCGGGCAGGGCTGCCTCTCCCGTTCCCACTTGCCCAGAGCGACTCCTGGTCCAGGTGCCCTTTCATGGCGGGGGCCCAAGCCAGATGCCAGAGGTCACCCTCACCTCTTCCCTCTCACTCGGGCCTCATATCCCAACAGCAGCTCCAGGACATGCCTACATGGCCCCCTCAGTCATCACCCCCTCCAAAACAACCCCACAGGCCTTTTAATGGGGCCCTGGCCTCTAGCTTTGTCTCCCAGAATGATCGTCCTCTGGCCCCGGGACAGGCAACGTGTCTGGTGGTCTCAGCAGAGCACTCTTGGAAAAAACGTCCGGGTGCCTGTCTGTTCACCCCAAGGGCATGGTGCTCAGCCCGAGGCACTTTCTCCACCCCAGGAGACTCCTCCAGAAAGATTTTTGTTGTTGTCAAAACTGGGAGAAGGAGGCTATTGTCACCTAGGGGGTAGAGGACAGGGCGCTGCTGAAGGTCTCAAATGCACAGAACCCCCCACAACGAAGAACTATCCCATCCAAATGCCAACAGTGCCGTGAGCAAGAAACCCCACCTGAAGGTGAGACTGTTCACCCACGTCCTCATGGCGACGCCTGAGCCATCCAGGGACCCCACATAGGCTTGCCCGTCCTGGGCCTCTGTGCCTGAGTGTCCTACCCGCACTGTCACCCTTGACTTCAGGCCTGGGCACCCTCTCAAGAGAGAAATACAGATGCCCGGACCCTCTGCCCCACTGTCTCAGCAACAGGGGTCTCACTGGCAGGTCCTAGACCTCCTTGAAGCCCTCCCAGCAGATCCAGGGAGACAAGACCCAGCAAGACCCAAGACCCACCATTCAACTGGTCTTCCTCCAAGAGACTGGGGAGGAACCTCCTCCGGTGCCAAGAAAAAGGGCCAGATGAGGGCCTCTCCCTGGGAGTCACTCCACTTCGAGAGAAAAAATATGCTAAACAGCAACAAGGCCTGAGTCATTGCTCTGTCTCCCAAAGCCCATGACACACTAGCTGCCTAAGGCTGGGGGGGAGCCAGTGCTGGGGCCGTGGACGGCTGGGGTTCCAGGCAGGGAGCTGGAGCACAGATGGCTGACCCCATCCTAGCTCTGCCTTAGCTCTGTGGCTCCCTTCAGGCACCATGCACCCCAGCCCAGTGGGCGGCCCCTGGCTCTGCTCTCCTGCATCCAGGCCTGTGTTCACACTGGGCCCTCACCCACAGGGTATGATCCCCGCTAAGTGCATACCCAGGCCCAGCCTATTCGATGCCTTTAAGGAAGCCCCTCCGTTAAAGGAGAGTGCCGCATCTTGAAGGCACATTTCCCCTTTGGTTCCTAGATAAGAATGCTCATCCTCGCCGACAGACGACAGACGGTGCCTTCCCAAGAACAGGGGTGGTCCCTCTCTCCCGGGGCCCACAGGAGGTGGGCAGCAGGGGGAACAAACACACCACCGCGGCTCCGCTCTCTCCCTCTTTGCTTTCCCATGAGCTATTCCCCGGCCTGGGACACCATCCCACCACTCAGCACTATGGCCCATCTCCCCACACTGCCTTCCTGGGGCCCTTTCCCGAGGAGGCCTCCCTGGGCCCTTGGCTCAGGTAAGTGCCCTGCCATATGAACCAATCACAGCGGTTCATTTTTTCTTCATAGCCTTTGCCTCACTAGGTGAGGGAGACAGCCACCTAACCAGCACCGCCTCACCAGTCGCCTGGACTGAGAAGTGCTCTGCGTCCTCCCTCTATAGATGTGCAGCCCTCCAGAGCAAGCTGAACGCGCGTGCCTGCTGGACTACAGTTCCCGTCGCCCTGGGCCTCTTCCTGACCTCATTCCTCCCCTCCATCCCCTCTCACAGAGCCCACGTCCCTTTATAGCAGCTGAAAATGCCAGGCACCTGCCTGCCCAGCCTATCTCGCGACTGGAGCAATACATCTAATCAATCCTGACCAGTGGGGCCTGGGGGCTTCAGAGCAAGTTTTGCTCTCTCTCTTCTTCGAGGTGTGCAACTGTGTCTGCACAAAACGACCACTGGATGTGAGATCCATTTTGCACTATGGGAGAAACATTCCTAATTCTTTTAGGAGGACCAAAAGGAACCTATGAGAATACCTATGACCCTGCCAAGACTGCTGAGCCACTGCGGTGCTTAAAGTGCTCCCTTTCTGTGGACTTCTCCTACACAGAAGAACAAGTGTCCCTATTGTTTAAGCTCGTGTTTTCCACACCGTGGATTGTACCCCTTTAGTATAGGACAGGAGATTACTTTAGTAGGGCATGACTGGCATTTTTCAACAGACTAGAAAATGGTGAAGTAGAACAGACCATATCAGGCAGCATTACATAAAATACAGGTAGCTGCTGCTTGCGGAAATTGGTTTCCATTTATACTTCTAGGCATGACTATGTGTGTGTATGCTCAGTGGCAATATAACATGTATGTCTTGCTATGCATTATGGGTTTTGTGAAAGCAAAGCCTGAAAGGTAGTTTTAGTCATAAATTCTGTTACTTGCAGCCAAATGCATCAGATCATACAACTGCCTTCAGCATGCCCATAAACTCTGGCTCCCACCAGTTAAGTTGACCAAGAGACCATGGTATTTGTTTCCCAATTTATGACAGATTTACCCGGTATGATAATCGATAATCACACAATGTAATCAAGTATGCAAATAAGTGAAATATGAGCATCAAAGGGAAATTACTGCTGTGAAGTTGACTGTTTCAGAAATAATCAATAAAGGCAAGTCCCAGAAAACACATCCGTTAGATGAAGGTGAGGAGAAAAGTTCGAACAACTGCTGATAGTACCACACAGTTCTAGGAGGATTATCTATTGATGTTAATTCATAAAGATCTTGTTTTACTCTAAAGGAAGTGGTTTATGGAAGAAAGAAATATATAGAATTCCACCCTGCAAGCCCAGACCTCAAGAAAAAAGACCCCTATATCAAAACACTGGTGAATAGTGTTTTAGTTCCAATTAAATATTTAAGGCATATGGGTATCATTTTATAATTTTTTTGTTGTAAGACCGTTTTTTAATAGGCTGCCTACCAGTCAATCATATTGCACAGAAAGCTTCAAGTATAATAGTTTGATGTCTCTGTTCTGCATAAAGAGGGCTTTCATATTTTTATCCTAATACAACTTAAGTACCCTAATCCAAAATTCTGAAATTCAAAATGCTCTCAACTTTTTTTTTTTTTTTTTTTTTTTTTTAAGATTTTTTTTTTTAGACCATCTGACTTGTTTAGAGATTTTTGCTTTAGGACATGTGCACTTGCCTGAGAGACAGACAGAAAGTGAGAAATCACCCCACACACACCCTGGGGAGGGAGATGACCATGCCATAATCCCTTCTCCTTCATTCTCCTCTCAGGATTTTGAGCACACATGCATATGTGCCCAGCGTGAGTTTTTTGGGGACTCCAACCATAGTCAACATGGGAGTTCAGCGGTATAACCGTTATGCCATCTGCTGGTCCCAAAATATACTCTAAAATTTTAAATGATTTTTTTTTTAGTTTGCTAAAAGGTGTGTGCACTCACCAGAGAGACAGAGAAAAAGTATCCCAAAGGGGGTTGGCCATGCCATAACCCTTTATCCTCCACACCTCCATTTTTTCTTTCTGGAGTTTGGACACACTCACACACGTGTGCCTGGAATGTTTTTCAAGCCACTAGGTCTAGGACTTGAACCATGCAGTCAGTCATAAAGGGTCCAGCTATATTAACCACCATGCCTCTAGCTGGTCCCCAAAATTCAAAAACTTTTGAACCTGGACATGATGCCGCAGTGGAAATTCCCACATCACACCTGACTTTATGCAATGGGTCACATTTAAGTGCAGGCACAGAACACACAGCTAATTCAGCATCCCCAAGAGAGAAAAAACACCTTCCCAGGCCCTTTCCACTGCAACATCTTTTCCCCCATGCCCAGATTCCCCCATGCAAGCATACTCACAATAAGTTTCATGCACAAAATTATTTTAAATATTATATAAAATTACTTTCAGACTATGTGTATAAGGTATCTATGAAACAGACATGAATTTTGTGTTTAGACCTAGGTCCCATTCCCGAGATACATGAACATGAAAATATTGCAAAATCTGAAGAATACCCAAAATACTCTGATCCCAAGCATTTCAGGTAAGGAATAGTGGGTCTGTACTGGAGATGAGTTAATTAGGGTTCAGAAAAGCAAACTGATGTAAGTCACCCTACTAGCACCAAGAACCAAGCCAAGCATGCAGAATTCTTAGCTGATGGGATTTCTCTGCTACAGGAGGGTTATGACATGAGGCCAGCTCGTTACCAGAGACTCCTTATTCCGTTTCCACTTCCAGTGCTTTGATTTTGAGATTTATTTGGAATGCTACAAAGCAGTCTGTGTTTTGTGAGTCCTGTTAAAACTTTCAGGGTTATTGATGAGGTTTTATTAGGGAATTGGTTTTTTAAAGTGTGAGCCTATATCCAGAAAACCAACCTTTGTTCCCCCAAACAGAGGATGTTTTCAATTTTATAATAGGAGTTGACGGGAAAAGATTATTTTTGACAGAAATTCGTTTTATAGCAGACTTTGTAGGTCTTCTGTTAAGTAGAAGATTCCTAATCCTGAATAGTCAACCGGTTCAATACCGACAGTCAATTGGTGTGAAAGGTTTCTCTGTCTTTAGTTTAGTTTTGTGCTTCACCTTCTTTAAGTACCTACTTCTTGGGACCAGCAGATGGCATAATGATTATGTCACTGGACTCCCACAGCGTCAACCATGGTTCAAGTCCCAGACCCAGCAGCTTAAAACTCACACCAGACGCTTGTGCATGTGTGCCCAAGATTCCCAGAGGAGAATGGAGGTGAAGGAATCGTGGTGTGGCCACCCCCTTGGGGGGCGTTATTTCTCACTTTCTGTCACTCTGTCTCTCTCTGGTGAGTGCACACACCCTATAGCAAAAAAACTCTCATAAAAAATTTTTTAAAAAAGAAGTACCTACTTCTTTTTTCATTCTAAGACATTAATGGTCTCTTATATTTAAAAATAATGAAATGTAAAGTCTTTTTCATTGTGTATTTTTGTTCAAAAATGTGTCAAGGGGCTAAGTATGAGGGAGTTTTTGAGGGTGTGGGACAAATGTTATGTCTTTGGTTGTGGTGACGCAGTGTATACATGCGAAAGGCCACTGAGTCGCTTAAGACCTACATACTTTACTGTAGGTAAGATATACCTAAATTAAAACGGTTTAAAAACTGTTCCTGGCTTTAATCTCAGTGAGAGCTAGGACACAAGTTAGACATCTGAGGGTAAATCGGTTCAAGTCTGCAATTTATTTAGTGCCGTGCACAGGCACTATGCTAGACATGGCATGAGGCAGATTGCACTAATTGTACTAATTATAAATGGTCCTCGACATAAGAAGAGCCTTCAAGACATATTTGTGGACTAAATTAATTATTTAATTACTATCTAACACAGATAGGTTCATTTTAAATAGGAATAGAAGGGCACTGTTCCCTGATACTGGAAAAAAGAAGCTAATAATATGTGAGTACATTGGTCACAGGAAATACTAAATACACACATGAATGGTTGGCCTTATGTCTAGACTATCAGGATTCAGTCATTTACACACAGAAAGAATGAACTTGCCACCCACTTTATCCCATGCATTGAATCCGAGAAGAAAGGCAGCAGTGAACAAACCATTCTAGAGGAAAGTGCCAGGACTCTGAGCATGACACTTTCCTTTTTAAAACCTTCAAAACCTTCTTAATTCATGTCTTACAAAATCCAGATTTCTTGCTATGAACGTCAGAGTCTTTACTGGCTAGCCTCAGCTTCCTTCTCTCACCTCCTCTCTCTCCTCCTTCCCTCACTGTGCTCCGTCTACATGGATTTACCTGTTTCCAAAATGGGCCAATCTCTTTTTTTTTTCTTTAACAGAAAACTTTATTCAGTTCATTCAGAAAACATTGGCAAAATACATTTCCATTGCAATTTCTCATGTATCAAAACATACAGGTGAGGGACCAGCAGTTAGCGTAATGGCTATGTTGCTGGACTCCCGCATAGTTGACCACGGTTTGCGTCCCGGACCCAGTGGCTTAAAACTCACACCAGGCGCGTGTGCGTGCGTGCCCAAGATCCCGAGAGGAAAATGGAAAAGGGATTGCAGCGTGGCCAATCCCCCTAGGGGGTGATTTCTTGCTTTCTGTCTCTCTCTCTGTCTGTCTGGTGAGCACATGCACCCAATGGCAAAAACCTCTCAAAAAAAAAAATATATAGGTGATATGTATAACAATAACTTTCAGATACAAATTAATGATAAACTACAGTTTTACAAAAGATTTTTAAAATTTGATTTCTTATATTTTTATATTACATTTCATCACATATGTCTTTATAGTGTATTACGTTTCTTTTTCCAGCGCGATTATCATGCATATCAGTCAAGATAAAGACAGTACTGTTCACATCATCGGTTCCACGGAAGGTCGTGAACATCTTGCACGCTCGTCAGTCCTTTCTTTTAGGTAAAGTGCTCTTTTGACGACAGATAAATGAACAGGTGCACACTACTGTGAACTATTCCAGATAATAGCAAACAAAAATTTTGTTTTATTTTTCTTTTTGAAATGAAAGTTTGTCATTTATCATCTTTTTTCTTTCTTCCTCTTATTCTTTTTTCTTTTTTTTTCAAGTCCACCATTCACCAAAAGAGAGTTCCCTTTTTTCCTTTTTTAATTAATTCATTTATTTTACATAATTTCACTGAATATCACCACAGCATACAAAATGCGATTTTCCAGCCAGAACACACTATAAAGTGGTTTAATCATACATGTTATCATCGACAAATAATTTTCCATTTCTTGTTTCATATATATTTTTTTCTCTCTATTTCTCACATCTTCCCCCCCCACCCGTCTCTTGTATCTGCAGTTGCTGTCTATTGTTTTATTCTTTCCCACATTGTATTGATTCATGAAATATTTTAATTAATCTAAATATTTTCAATAGTAAGTTCAGCTGATATATACATATCTGGGAACAAAAGTTGACTTTAGGCATGAATCTTTGTGGGTAGAATGAATATACTATAAAATAGCACATAGCTGAGGCTATATAGCTATATTTTTTAATTTCAAGAAAGGCAATTTTAGCTTTAATAAATCAAAATTTAAAAAAATGTTAAGAGAACTTTGCTTAATACTTAAAGCCAGGAAACAGGTTAGGATTCTATTCGAATAGTAGGCACATGGACCTGTCCACAGCTCGAAAGAAGACAAAACTCCTTAACACCAGAAAACAAAGCATAGAAGGTCAGCAATGTTTTAGTCAAAAGTCATAAAATTCTATTTCACCAGTTCAAACTCATGTACTTTATCTTCTGTAGCCGTCCGATCTTTCCGTTTAAATTCTGGAAGATGATGTTCAACTCTGGACTTGTCCCTTCCATTAAGCCGGCCATTTTCTTAGCTGATTTAGAACTCTTATTACTGTGTGTCTAACTTTAGTTTTCCTGGGGTAGCACTGCCTTCAGAACTTCTTGGAGAGCTGGTCTATTGTTGGTAAATGCTTTCAGGTTTTGTTTACCTGACAATGCTGTCTTCTCTTCCCATATGAAGGATAATCTTGCCAGATACAGTATTCTTGGTTGAAATTGTTTTTCACTGAACACTTTGAATATATTTTCCCATTCTTTCCTTGTTCACATTGTTTCCAATGAGAGGTCTGCTGTTAGTCTGATGGGATAACTTTGCAGGTAACTTGGCATTTCTCTCTCACCAATCTGAGTATCTTGTCTTTGTCTGTGGTTTTGGTCATTCTGGCTATAATGTGTCTTGGAGAAGATTTTCTTGGATTGATCCTATTTGGGGTCCTTTTGTATTTCTTGGGTCTGGATCTTTGAATGTCTCAATAGGTTTGGGAGGTTTTCTTTCATGGAATAGATTGTCAATGTCCTTATTAGTCTCTTCACCTTCTGGGATACTGATTATCCAGATGTTTGGACATTTAATGGCATCTACTATTTCTTTTTGGGGGGCTATTTTCTCCGTCCTCATGGTGGATTTTACTGATCCAGCAATTCTGTCTTCTACATCTGAGATTCATTTTTTGTATGATCCAGTCTGCTTTTAATATTTTCAAAGGAGGTTTTGACTTCCTGTGTTATAGCCTTCATCTCCAACAGTTCCATTTGATTCTTTTTTATGGTGTGTATTTCCTGTTTCAGCGCTCGCAAGAACTTCCTCACCTCCTGGAACTCATCGGCTTTTTTTCTTCTGCCATTCATCTCTTCTCTTCCATCTCTGTTAGCTTTGTCACTATGAATACTCTAAATCCTTCATCAGACATGTCCATGAGTTACGTTGTACTGTCTGTGGATAAAGAGGAGTTATTTTTCCCCCTTGGGGGTGAGATACTTTCTTGGTTTTGCATATTTCTTGTGCCCCTGTGGTGATTTCTAGTCATCTGGTGAGTTGTTCTTTTCTTCCTAGTTTCTAGAAGCTCAATCTGAGCAGTCGGAGGCGCACAGGAGGATGTGCTCTGCAAACTCTTTGGCGTTGCGTTTTTCTCCCTTTGTGTTGCATGTTCAGTGGGAGTTGAAGAATATAAGGACCCAAATAGTATTCAGATTTTGGCAACTTTTCACTTAGACTTCTCTAGACACTCAGTGGGTGGAGGCTGAGCAGCAAAGTGATGAGGTAAAAGAAAAAGGATAAGAAAACAAAGAGAGAGAAATTTAAAAAAGGAAAAAGCAAACAAACAAATTGTTTATTTGTTAATTTAAAAAAAAATGAGGGAAGGAGATTATTACCAAGATAAAGGGGGATTTCAGATCCAAGAAAAAACTTTATCTTAAATTTTCTTTTAAAAGAGAAATTTAAAAAAATAAAAGATAGAGACAAACAGAAAGAGGCAGAGAGAAGGAGACAAGGGCCCTACGAGGGTAAATTCTTAGCAGAACATCTTCATCGCCTTGTCTCTGAAATCACTAGATCTCAGCCCTCCTGGTGAACTCAGTCTTCTTCGAGAGTTCCGTTTTTACCACAGCTTTTCCAACACTTATTGTTCTTTATTTTTTTGATCCTAGCCATTCTAACTTGGATTAAATGATATCTCACTGTAGTTTTAATTTGCATATCCCTTATAAGAGACTTTGAACATTTTTTCATATGGCTCTTGGCCATTTGTAAGTCTTCCTTGGAGAAATGTCTGTTCAATTCATTGGCCCATTTTTTTAAAGCATTTATTTATTTATTTGAATTATTTATTTTATTTGTTACTATTATTATTTTTAAACTTGCTATAGGGCAGGTGTGCTCACCAGAGAGAGATGCATAGAGAGAGAGAGAAGGGGAAGAAAGCAAGCTGCCAGGGCTAGGACTCAAACTGTGGTAATCTACATGGGAGTCCAGTACCCTAACCACCACACCACCTGCTGGCCCTGATTTGCCCATTTTTAATTGGATTATTCCTTTGTAAATGGGTGAGCCACTTGAGTTCCCTATGTATTCTAGATACCAATCCCTTGTCTGAGTAATAATTTGCAAATAATTTTCCCATTCTGAAGGTAGTCTTTTTTTTTTTTTTTTTTTTTGGAGAGA
>NW_006159712.1:161244-170911 GCF_000334495.1 Tupaia belangeri chinensis | reverse complement strand
CTTATTAGTCTCTTCACCTTCTGGGATACTGATTATCCAGATGTTTGGACATTTAATGGCATCTACTATTTCTTTTTGGGGGGCTATTTTCTCCGTCCTCATGGTGGATTTTACTGATCCAGCAATTCTGTCTTCTACATCTGAGATTCATTTTTTGTATGATCCAGTCTGCTTTTAATATTTTCAAAGGAGGTTTTGACTTCCTGTGTTATAGCCTTCATCTCCAACAGTTCCATTTGATTCTTTTTTATGGTGTGTATTTCCTGTTTCAGCGCTCGCAAGAACTTCCTCACCTCCTGGAACTCATCGGCTTTTTTTCTTCTGCCATTCATCTCTTCTCTTCCATCTCTGTTAGCTTTGTCACTATGAATACTCTAAATCCTTCATCAGACATGTCCATGAGTTACGTTGTACTGTCTGTGGATAAAGAGGAGTTATTTTTCCCCCTTGGGGGTGAGATACTTTCTTGGTTTTGCATATTTCTTGTGCCCCTGTGGTGATTTCTAGTCATCTGGTGAGTTGTTCTTTTCTTCCTAGTTTCTAGAAGCTCAATCTGAGCAGTCGGAGGCGCACAGGAGGATGTGCTCTGCAAACTCTTTGGCGTTGCGTTTTTCTCCCTTTGTGTTGCATGTTCAGTGGGAGTTGAAGAATATAAGGACCCAAATAGTATTCAGATTTTGGCAACTTTTCACTTAGACTTCTCTAGACACTCAGTGGGTGGAGGCTGAGCAGCAAAGTGATGAGGTAAAAGAAAAAGGATAAGAAAACAAAGAGAGAGAAATTTAAAAAAGGAAAAAGCAAACAAACAAATTGTTTATTTGTTAATTTAAAAAAAAATGAGGGAAGGAGATTATTACCAAGATAAAGGGGGATTTCAGATCCAAGAAAAAACTTTATCTTAAATTTTCTTTTAAAAGAGAAATTTAAAAAAATAAAAGATAGAGACAAACAGAAAGAGGCAGAGAGAAGGAGACAAGGGCCCTACGAGGGTAAATTCTTAGCAGAACATCTTCATCGCCTTGTCTCTGAAATCACTAGATCTCAGCCCTCCTGGTGAACTCAGTCTTCTTCGAGAGTTCCGTTTTTACCACAGCTTTTCCAACACTTATTGTTCTTTATTTTTTTGATCCTAGCCATTCTAACTTGGATTAAATGATATCTCACTGTAGTTTTAATTTGCATATCCCTTATAAGAGACTTTGAACATTTTTTCATATGGCTCTTGGCCATTTGTAAGTCTTCCTTGGAGAAATGTCTGTTCAATTCATTGGCCCATTTTTTTAAAGCATTTATTTATTTATTTGAATTATTTATTTTATTTGTTACTATTATTATTTTTAAACTTGCTATAGGGCAGGTGTGCTCACCAGAGAGAGATGCATAGAGAGAGAGAGAAGGGGAAGAAAGCAAGCTGCCAGGGCTAGGACTCAAACTGTGGTAATCTACATGGGAGTCCAGTACCCTAACCACCACACCACCTGCTGGCCCTGATTTGCCCATTTTTAATTGGATTATTCCTTTGTAAATGGGTGAGCCACTTGAGTTCCCTATGTATTCTAGATACCAATCCCTTGTCTGAGTAATAATTTGCAAATAATTTTCCCATTCTGAAGGTAGTCTTTTTTTTTTTTTTTTTTTTGGAGAGATTTTCACTGTAGGGCGCGTGTGCTCGCCAGACAGACAGAGAGAGACATAGAGACAGAAAGCGAGAAATCACCCCCCAGGGGGGATGGTCACGCCGCAATCCCTTCTCCTCCATTCTCCTCTCGGCATCTTGGGCACGCACGCACACGCACCCGGCGTGAGTTTTAAGCCACCGGGTCCAGGACACGAACCGCGGTCGACTACGTGGGAGTCCAGCGACATAGCCATTACGCTAACTGCTGGTTCCCTGAAGGTAGTCTTTTCATGTTATTTATATTTTCTTTTGCTGTAAGAAAGCTAAAGTTAAAGCCCTACCTCTCTATGTAAAAACTTCAACTCAAAATGAATCAGAGACCTGTATGTAAGAACTAAACCCACAAAATTCTTTAAAAAAATAGGGATAAATATTTATGAACTTTTACTTGACAGTAGACTCTGATATGACCTCAAAAGCATAAGTACAAAAGAAAAAAAATGGATAAGTTGGACTTTATTAAACACATTTGTGTGTCAAAGGACATGATCAAGAAAATGAAAGACAATCTACAGAGTAGGAGAGAAATATTTGCAAATTATATATCTGATAAGGGTTGACTAATACCCAGAATACATAAAGAACACCTAGAGTTAAACAATTTCTTTAATGGCCAAAGGACTCAAATAGACATTTCTCCAAAGAAGATACACAAATCACCAATAAACACAAGAAAAGATACTCAACATCATTAGTCATTAGAGAGATTCAAACCAAGACCACAATGAGATCTCACTTCACATCTACTAGGATGACTATAATCAATGGAACAAAAAATAACAAGTGTGCCAAGGATGTGGAGAAATTAGAATCCTCGTACATTGCTGGTGGGAGTGTGGAATGGTACAACTATAGAAAACAGTTCAATAGTCCCTCAAAAAGCTAAATATAAATATGTCCATACTTTACTCAGCAATTCTACTCCTAGGTATATACACAAAATAATTGAAAACAGAGACTCCGACAGATACTTGTATGTCAATGTCCATACAGTGTTATTCACAATAGCCAAAAGATGGGAATAACCAAGTGTCTATCAGCAGTAAATGGATAAACAAAATACAGTACACACATACATTGGAATGCCATTCAGTCATTAAAAAGAAGAAGAAACTTCTGATAGACACTACAACCTATGAACCTGAAATAAACCTGTCACAACAGGACAAATGTCACATAATTCCACGTATATGAGGTACCTAGAATTAAAAAAAAAAAAAAGTCATAGAGATCAAAAGTTGAAGAGAGATTACCAGCAATAAATGGGGGGCAATAGAGATTACCAGGGATAGGGAGAGTTAATGCTTGATTGTTACAGAGTTTCTGTTTGCGGTGATGGAAAAGTTTTCTAAATAAATCATGGTAGTGGTTGTGAATGTAATGAGTGTCTCTGAACTATACACATAAAAATGGTTAAAATGGCAAGTGTTATGTTAAATAGACTGTAACGCAATAAAATCAGTTCACTTTAAATATGTCTATTTACACACAAATACTTATTATTTAGTACAAGGCTCTTTCCTCCCCGTATACCATGTTGTCTCAAAGTTTTATGTTGAATATATTTTAGCACAGAAAAAAATACTTCAGAAATATGTCTATTTGTACACAAATATATGTTGTTTAGTACAAGACCCTCTCCTCCCCACACACCATGTCTTCTCAGCTAATGCGTCATACTAATCAAAGCTTAATGTCTGCCACTTTCCCTTCGCATTTAGGGACTATTTTCCCCCCTCTCCATGGAACTTCTATTAAGCTGATCAGCCCCACTCTCTGCTTAATGTAAGACAAGGCTAATGAGCCCTGTCTAGAGACTGAGTTATTTTATATACAATGTGTTCAACAATCACTAGGTATGCAAAGAGACGCTAAATGACTAAGAACAAAGCGGAATAATGAACAAAAGGTGGGTCAGCCCTATAGCCTAGTGGTTAAGGGAGCCAGGTCCCACATGACCAACCACGGTTTGAGTACCAGTGCCAGGGGCTTGAAAAACATGCTGGGTGCATGTGTGTGCATGCCTGAAATCCAAGAGGATGGAGAAATGGAGGAGAAGGGATCGAAGCATGACCACACTCCACTGAGAGGGGTTTCTCTCTCTCTCTCTCCCTCTCCCTCTCCCTCTTTCTCTTTCAAGTGCACATGTCCTCTGGCAAATAAATAAAGGGACAATCGTTGAACCAATAAATTCCCCTTTTTGCTTAAGCCATTTGAGGTTTCTATCACTCACAATATATTTTTAACTAATTAGTACGCTGGAGGTCTTCACTGCGTGCTCCAACCACCACAGCACCATGGCAGAGCTTGTACCAGTCTGCCCTCATGTTTATCTAGGTTAGAATCAGAATATTTTAGACTTTAAGGCCCTAAGCTTTCACTATTATGTTGCCATATATGAGTGGACTTCAACAGGTCTATGGAAAACTGGAGTTGAAGTACAAATTTATTTTACTGACCACAATTTTGGAATCCATAAATAGGTTTTTTCCTGATATGCATTTTCCATAAACTGTTAGAATTTACATCCCTTTCAGTTTACAGCCCCTATTGTCTTAGTCCACTTGGGCTGCTACCATCTTAGCCTAGGTGGCTTATAAACAACAGAAAACTGTTTCTCACTGTTCTGGAGGCTGGCTAGTCTAAGATCAAAGCAGTGGCGGGTTCATCGCCTAGTGAGAGCTTTGTCTCTGCTTCACAGATGGTGCGTTCTTGCTGCATTTTCTCATAGAAGGGCAAACGAGATCTTTTATAAGGTGAAGCCTCTGCCCGAGACCTAGTCCCAAAGGCCCACCTCTTAACAGCAACACCACAGGGATTATATTGCAAATAATTTTAAAATTATTTATTTAATTTTATTTATTCATCTATTTAATTTTACCAGAGATAGACACACATGCAGAGAGAGGGAGAGAGAGACGGACAGTGAGGAGGCAAGCCACCAGATCTAGGACTTGAACCGTGGAAGGCCACGTGGGAGTGTCCAGTCCCTTAACCACCACACCACCCGCTGGCCCGCAACACACAATTTTTAGATGAACACAAGTATTCAGCCCATAGCACCTGCCTTTCAGCAGCAACGATAATAATTGCTGCTAATTTGAATGAAACTTTATAGATCATAAAAGACTTCACATGCATTGCCAGTAGTCAAATCGCATGGCATATTTAAGGTAACTATTAGTGTCTCTATTCATAGATGAATAAGTCTGAGAAATTGATGATGTCTTGGCTATATATAAAGAAGATAAAGATAAAAGAGCATGCCCAAGCAAGTGAAGTGACTTGTCCAAGGTCACACAGAAGTGAGAGAGTGCGTTCTTGAACCCAGGCCTTCTCACTCCACTAGGCAATGAGCCCAGTGGCCCTGGTGTCTGGTCCTAGCTCTAACGTTCATTGGCTCTATAATCCTGAGACAGTCACCTCACCTCTCTGGGCCTCAGTGTACTACCTGCGCTCCAAGACTGTGCTGATACCCTTGACCCTTCTAGACATTCTTCACAAGGTATCCAATCTAGGCATCTCTAACTTTTAGAGCAAGAGGATCTTTTTTTTAAAGAGGTTTTTGCCTTAGGGTGCATACACTCGCTGGAGAGAGACAGAGACAGTGAGAGGGAAAAGGAGAAATCATCCCCAGGGCAGATGGTCACACCACAATCCCTTCTCTTCCATTTCCCCCCATTCTCCTCTATTCTCTGCCCAGGATCTTGGGCATGCATGCACATATGCCCAGTGTGATTTTCAAGCCATCGAGTCGAGGACTCGAACTGTGCTCAGCCACGTGGGAGTTCAGCGACATAACCACTATGCCATCTGCTGGCCCTGCAAAAGGATCTCAATATGAGGTCCTTGGATTCCCATTTCAGTGGATCCATTACCACGGAATTATGAGTACATTTTGTATGAATGTGTATTTTTGCACAGGTACGTCAGAGTCACAAGTGGTTCCATGACCCCTCAAAGTTTAAAAACCTGCCTTAGAATCACACTAGAGGAGCAGCTACCCGTGACACGCGGTGACATGTTTCTGTTGCTCTGGTAGGATTCGCATTTCAACACGAACTTCCACTGCCTAACCCAAGGCAGGGATAAAGGTCAAAAAAGAAATTTCAGGCACCAAGACAAGGCCAATACAGGGGCTAACTCAAAATTGGAAGTGTTTGCTTCCTTCAATAAAAATAATACTCATAATGAAAGTGCCTACGGCACTTACGACTTGTATTTTCTCAGTGTTGCTTTCGACCTTCATTAATAATTCAGCCCCTAGGAAAGGAATCAAAGTAATGGTCCCCCACTGCACGGTGCCAACAGATGCACAGAACTGTTCAGGCTCGACAGTCACCGCCTGGTCCTTTTCCCTCTCTCTTTTCAAAGGCTGGGGAAGGACAGGAAGTTGGGAGTTTGATTGCTGGCCACGAATCCTCTACTCCTCCTGGCAATCAGTTCAGTGGGAAGGGGGCAGACCTAGACTTTTCTCCCCTCTGCTTCCACTCCATGCCTGGTTTCTCAGTCCCACACTCAGAGGGCAGCCCCATGTAACGCCCCTCCCAAGACACCATCCCCAGGCACAGAAAGATAGCGCTAGTGGCCCAGACCCACGGCGTGGCGTCAACAAATCACATTTTCTTAATAGCACGGCATCCCCTGTCACATGTGTGTTTGTGGGCATGCTGGAGATTACTAATCAACTGCAGCTGGCCTCAAGCTGACGGCCAGGACACACACATGCACATGTGCACACACACACACACACACACACACACACACACACACACACACACACACACACACACACACACACACACACACACACACACACACACACACACACACACACACACACACACACACACGCTCGCGCGCGCATTCACACACATACACACATGGTTCAGCGGACGCCTGCTGCCCATTTCTTGCCTGGCAAACCAGGAACATTTCAGTGGTTTATAAATGTGATCCAAATCCATGTTGGGACACTTCTCAGGGTCAAGCCCATCTGTGTCAGGTGCTCACAGGGTTGTGAGTCTGCTGTCCACACCCATACTCCACCCCAGCCGGCCGGCCACATCCCACGGTACACAGCGACCCCCTCAGCACCGAACGCCTGACCTGGGCAGTTTCACCGGCTGCACCAGTCATGTCTCCATTTGCTCGTTTTCCCTCTCCTGTTATTGAAATGTTATTTTTTCCACTCATATACCACCACCTCTCACCCCTCCCAAATCGGCCTGTTGGAAAAGATGTTTATTTTGCTTTTCCTTGGCATAATTCACTATCAGACAAGTGCATCCCGAGGCAGACAGTATATCTGGGGCATACATCTGAGATTCCGGCCGATTAGAATGACAGATTTGTCATGCAGTCCCGGCCAGTTTGACAGTTGGCTCCCTGACATCATGTTTATGTCCTTTTGGCCTTGCCAGTGGTGGCTAAGATTGTCGGGGGGCTTTTGTCAGCAGTAAGTTAGGATTTCATAAATAGTTGGCAATGCCTTCAAAGCAGCCTACTCTTTAACATGAGATAATGTATGTTTTCTTTCTACTCACTCGAAGTAGGTCATATTGGGAGCCACCCAAGTTCACTTTTAAATCATTCCTCCGCATGCCAGACGCGGCTTTTGAAGTCGTCTGCACCAACCCGCAAAGAAGCCAGCTCCCTGGCCTGTACCAGCGGCCCCACTATGTGCCCCACCGCCCAAAACAGGAAGTGTGTCAGAGCCGGGTGGGCACAGGATGGGCGGGTGGAGCAGGCCCACGGGGCTCAGTTCCACCAAGCGGAAAATCATCTGACGTGTCCTCGTGTAGCGTCTGGAGCAGAAGCAGGTCAGAGGTCACCTGGCCTCCAAGTCTCCACACGCCTCTCTGCTCTGCCCTGCTGGCCCTCAGACGCAGCACACGGCGTAACAGCCTGCTTTTTCAAAGTGCAGGCCACAGGAAATCACATCTGAAGTGCCTGGCATGGAGGGTATTTTTATACCGTTCACTTTTTCCCTTTTCTTTTCATCTGTTTTCTGCATTTTTTCAGTTTGCTTTTTCTTCTTGATTTATTGTTGTATTATTCTATTTTAAAACCAAGACATACTTTCCCATCAGACTCTTTAATGTAACTCATATGAAAATTAGGGGTGGGTGGACCTCAGACGGTGCAGGGGCTGGGTTCAGTAGGAACCAGCTTCGCAGAGTCAGATGCTTATCTGAATCCGCACCAGCTGCTGGAGACTAGGGGAGCCGGGCAAGGAGGAGGAGAACCCCCCTCTTTCCTTCCCTCACTAACCAATCAGGGGTTCAATAGCCTGGGGTGGGGCCTTGGCCACTGGAACATGTAATGAGTGACCTCCTCACCCTTCTGGTGGCTAGGGACTCACAGTTGGTGTCCCCTTCAGCACAGAAAGGCAAGTGTTCCAGTAAAAAAAGACAGCAGAGGGGCTGGCAGGTGGTATAGTGGCTGAGGCGCTGGACTCCCACATGGCCAACCACAGTTTGAGTCCCAGACCTGGCAGCTTGCTTGCTCTCTCTCTCTCTCTCTCTCTCTCTCTCTCTCACCAAATTAAAAATAAATGAAATGAATAATTATTTTAAAGAAGAAGAGACAGGAGGGAAGAAAACCAACACCAGCCCAGCTTGCACACCTGAGACCCGATCCCACCTGAGCTAGATTTCCAAGCACCATGGGTGGTGGGTTAGTGCAGTACTTCCGTTCCTCAAGGAGGCCAACTCAGCTAAAGCCAGAGAGGCTTGGGCTGAAATTCCTGATGGTCCTCTGGCCGGGAGTAAGCCTCTTGAGCACCCTGTGCCCTGGTGTCTGAAAGTCTAAATGAAATATTCTTCTTATAAAGTAAAATTTAGAGAAAGCATTTGTCCAACAAATGGTAGGTGCTTAGTAAAGTGATAGGCATGATTCCAAGATTGGTTCCTGCAACTCCATTCAGTCTGAATTTCTTTTTGCCCCAACTTCTAAGTATCGCAATCTCCCCTTTAAAAATTTAGGTGCATGTGTGTGTATGCACACATGTGTGCGTGTGTGTCCCTTCTCTGCCCAAACTGCAGAGCTCATGAAGGGTAAGAGCCATCTACCACACGGTCTAGCAGTTAAAAACCCAGCAAAGATACCAAGAGTGCCTTCAGTGCTTGCTAGTGCACCTGTCCAGGCTCACCTATCCAGCACAGAAGACTGAGTTCTTCTAAGTGTGAAATTAGCAGACAACAAGTAAATGAACAGCAAAGTTTTCAGATAATAAGCATTGATGTATGCAGACAATTAAAACAGGGCATGTGACTACTTCACGCTGAGTGGTCAGGAAAGTTGTTTCTGAAACCACAAGAAGGAGCCACCCCTGGGATGTTCAGGGAGAGTATGCAGGACAGCCAGAACAGCTGGGATAGAGGTCCTGGATGAAAGTGACCTGGGATAGTCAAAGCACTTGATGAAGGTCAGGTGGGTGGAGCATATGGATGGGAAAGAGAATTATTCAAAATAGGATCAGAGAGCTGAACAGGGCCAGATCAAAGCTTTTTATAAACCAGGATATATATTTTAAATCTTATTCCAAACCTAGAGAGGCATTCGAAGATCCAGTCCCAAGAAATACAAAGGACCCCAAATAGAATCAACCCAAGAAGATCTTCTCCAAGACACATTATAGCCAGGTTGACCAAAACCACAGACAAAGACAAGATACTAAGATTGGCAAGAGAAAAACATCAAGTTACCTACAAAGGACATCCCATCAGGCTAACAGCAGATCTCTCATCAGAAACAATGCAAGCGAGGAGAGAATGGGAAAATATATTCAAAGTGTTAAGAGAGAAGCAATTTCATCCAAGAATATTGTACCCAGCAAGATTATCTTTCAGGTGGGAAGAAAAGATAAGAACATTCTCAGATAAACAAAACCTGAAAGAATTTACCAGCACCAGACCAGATCTCCAAGAAGTTCTCAAGGGTATGCTATGTTAGGAAAATTAAATACAGACACACGGAAATAAGAGT
>NW_006159712.1:158166-160909 GCF_000334495.1 Tupaia belangeri chinensis | reverse complement strand
GGAAAGAATGTAAATTAAGTTACAAAAAAAAAAGTTTCAGGAAAAAAAAATATCTATTCAATGACTGCAGTAAGATATATAGCCCCAGCTAGGTGCTACTTTATAGGATACGTAAAGTTAGACTTGTGTTCATGGAAATGTATATATCACCTGTGTTTACTATGAAAATATTTAGATTAATTAAGGTCTTTAGTAATTCAATAAAATGTGGGGGGAAAACAGTATAGAAAGCAAACATAGATACCAGAGACAGTGAGGGAGGAGAGTGGGAGATGGCAGAGGGTAAGAGCTAGGGAATCAAGGATGGGGGGGAAAAAAGCAAAATATACAGAAAACAATAAATGGAAAATTATTTGCTGACAATAACATGTTTGTTGATGTGCTTGACTGAGACAATATACAGTGTACTCTGGATGGAAAATCTTATTTTGTATGCTGTAGTGACGTACAGTGAATGAATGCAAATAAATAAATTGAAATTAAAAAAAGAAAAGAAAATTACAAACATTGAATATAGACAAAGAAGATACAACATATGAATAAAAGATTTCTCAAAGTAATAAAGGCAAAATAAGAGAACAAAATAAATATTAAAATTAATTATTGGTTAAAAAGTTTCCTAAACTAAAAAGATTTGGAACTGCATTCTGAATAAGGATTTTATGTGCTCAAGAATCTAGTGACACAACAAGATCAATACCAAGTTGTATTCTAGTAAAGCTACTGAACTTTAAAGAAAAAAATATCCTTTGGGGGTCTATAGGGAATTAAAAAAAAAAAAGTGATTCATAAGGGAAAGAAAATGTGATTGTCATCAGACTTTTTAGCCAACACCTTAGGCCAGAAGACACAGGAAATAAAGGTAAACCAAGGATTTTATAGCTAGTAAAACTAACCTTCAAATACAAAGTCTCCAAACTATTATCAACTCAAGAAATATTTCCATGAGCCTTCTGTGGACTCTACTAGAGAACAAGTTTCAGATGACAGAAATGAATGGAAGGACCAAGTAAGTGTAGAACTAAAATTAAATTAGAGTTAAAGAAGAAATACAATAGTACACAATAGGTGACCAGCAGTTGGTGTAAGGGCTATGTTGCTGGGCTCCCACGTAGTTGATCGTGGTTCGAGTCTTGGGCCCAGTGGCTTAAACTCCTGCCAGGTGAGTGTGCGTGCATGCCCAAGATCCCAAGAGGAGAATGGAGAAGAAGGGATTGCAATGTGGTCATCCCCCTTGGGGAATAATTTCTCGCTTTCTGTCTCTCTGTCTTTCTCTGTCTTTCTGGTGAGTGCATGCGCCCTATAGCAAAAACCTCTCCAAAAAAGAAACAGTACACAATAGTCCTTAATCTCACAATGTGGATATAGTATAGTCATTTTTTTAAAGAGATTTTTGCTAGGGCATGTGCATTTGCTGGAAAGACAAAGACAAAAAGACAGGAAAGCGAGAAATCATTCCCCCAGGGGGATGGCCACACTGTACTCCATTCCCCTCCATTCTCCTCTCAGGATCATGGGCATGCATGCACTCGCACCCAAAGTGAGTTTTAAGCAGCCAGGTTCAGGACTTGAACCATGGTCAACTACGTGGGAGTCCAGCAACATAGCCATCATGACACCTGCTGGTCCCCCAGCCATATTTTTTGGTAAGGAGAATGGAAGTAGTATGTGAAACCCACACAAAGGTGCTCCAGGGAAGAAGCCAGACAACAATAAATAGTCCTATAGCAGCAATGGACACTCATTGTACCCAGATCATGGTCTTTAAATACTACTTCCTACTCTAGAAACAGGGCTTCTTAGAGAAACAGCTGGTTCCAAGTCTAGAACTGGAAATACGCAGGATGAGCCGAGACTATTTTCACAAGTGAGCTGCTAGCTTAATCCCATAGCTTTTCCCATTCAGAACTCCCGTGCTTTCTGTCTTCCACGTCTTAATCATGTCAGCATTAAAGACGGCCTTTCTCCCTTCTCTCCAAATTCATCCACCGCACTTTCCTGAGAGTACTCTCTAATTAGCACACCTGGAACTCTCTCTGTTCTGTGCTAAACTTTCATGTAGTTCCAGAGCCATCCTCACAGCCTTCCTGCACAAAACCAGAGCTGCCTAACTGGATATCCAAAGTCCAGCACAATCTGACCCCTGCTGCCCTTTGTAGCTCTGCTTCCATCACTACCTTCCTGTAGCCAGCCTGACCTACTAATTTTTGCAGTTCCTCAAATGTGCCATGCTCTCCCAGCGGGTTTCCCTGATATTGCACAGCCTGTTCCCTGCATATAGCAGTCCCTTTAACACACACACACACACACACACACTCCTTTTTCTGCTGGGGAGAGTCTTTAAGATATAACTCCTCTGGTTATATCTTAACAAGAGTAAGGGCTAGGGCCCCTCCCCATGTCCTCTGGTATCTGCAATACACTTACACTATAGTCTACCTACAGTCTCTCTGCAGACTGTGAGCTCCTAGAAGCCAAATTGGGTCATTTGTCTCTGTGTCCCCAGGGCCCAGAAGAGTTCCCTCAAATCTCCATTCCCCAAGACTCTACAAATAGCTTTCTTTAGTTTCCCTTTTTGAAATATTATGAGTCTCACGGAATGCTTCTCTCCTTCGCTCAGCAATTTTAAGCCGCCTGACGTGATATGATCAATAACTCTCCCTGACAGTCTTTGCATGGAGCTTGAACAGAGCCTAGGACAATGCCTGGCACATGATCGATACTTGGGAAAATATTTGTAGGG
>NW_006159712.1:152423-158011 GCF_000334495.1 Tupaia belangeri chinensis | reverse complement strand
GGGAAAAAAAAGAAAATGAGGGAGGGACAGGGGAGGATAGAAGGAGACTGAGTACCGTGCCTCAGTAATGAACGCACGGGTAAAAGTTGGCATTCTATTATTGTTAGTGACTTTTCAAAGGACACAGAGAAGGGCCCACAAATATGCATTTGTCTTACTTTACCTTGGAGACAGCCTTCCTATCCCAGCTTAATCTATTATTTCAGAGACAGAAAAATTTAACTTGCTTTTCCTGGAAAGAAATGAAAATGTATCCCCCCCAAATGCTCTATTTGCGTGTGCTCACCTGCGTGCACACACACACATCCTCCTCTTGGTAGTGTAAAGTCTTTGTTAAAAAAAAATAGTTGTTGCTTTCGGCTTGAAAACCTGTATTAGCTATTCAGGGAATACTAGCCCTTTCCTTGGACTCAAAAAAGTATTTTATCCATTAAAATCTAACCAGGGTGTAGTAACCATAAAATCCAGCCTCTCTGTTAGGAAGACGGATATCCTCAAAGATTTATGTCTGGCCGTCTCAAAGAAAATGTGTAAGATGGAGTTTTCTCAGAGACTTCCTGGCTGCACTCCACCCCACACAATTTCTGTTTGTATAAACCTCAGATCAAAATTCAGGAAGGGTTAAGGGAAACCTCTGTGAACCACAGGTTCAGAACCCTGCTTACCATCCTCAGTTGACCGTTTGGAATGCATTAACCAGTCCCTAACCAGCCCACAACTGATTCTTGGATGGAATTAACCAACTGCCTCAGTCCAAATGGTCAAACCATTTAGGGTCTCAGATTCCACCCAAATACGGGGTGAGAGTTCAGGTCACAAACGGTACCCAAATCATTTGCATTCCCTATAATTGTGGTGAGAGATAATGAAAACACACCACATTATTAGTCTCCAGGATATGGTGGAGACCATTGGAAACTCAGAATTCGGGAAGGGGTGGAGAGGGAGGTGTGACTATTTTGAATGAACCTGAAAGAAAATACTTCCCGAACCTTCTTTCAGAAGGCGATTTCACTTCCAATTTTTCATAAGGTTGGAAAAAGTTAAGCAAACGAGAACTATAGACACTTGTTTATAGAAGGTTTTTCTCTTTAATTGCTGTTTTTGTTTCATGAAAGAAAAGTCTCATAAAATAAAAGCTCATTTGGGGTTCAGCAAGGCAGCGAGACTCCTGAGAACGCCACGAAAGGGCTGACTTGACTCTAGCCAGCCAGGGAGCCCCGAGGACTTGAGTGTCTATATATTTCCATAGCAAGGTATGCGCCGTTCCCACCCTCCGCCCTAAAGGTCTCTCCATACATTTGAGACAGTTTTAAAAATCTCAACTGTGGGACTGTCTGGTTGCTGGCAAACATTCCAGACAAGTGGTTTTCTAAGAAGCCAAGTTCTGGTTTGACTCTTTGATTGGAAAAGTATCTATTTCACTAAGGGTGATAGGCTCCTGGATACATTCTCACCAAAAAACCCATAAACCAATACTTGAAATGCCAGCAGCAAGTTGTAGGGAATTCTTTTGGTTTGCCTTCAAGGACACAAAACATCGCAAAGGTCTTCTCTTTGGCAAAGAGCGGTCTGGTGTGGAGAGTTGGCCCAGGATATATATGGAAAGAGTCAGACATGAGAGTCAACAGATTGGAGTTCGAATCCTGGCTCTGCCTCCAGATTCTAACCTTAGAGGAGCCTTTTCATTTCTGAGTCTGACTTTGCTCACTTAAAAAACAGGGCATTGACCTCAGCCTCAGGGAGGTGGTGGAGGCTGGTGAGATGCTATTTGCATGATTTCTTCCACCATGCCTGGTACGCAGCAGGGACTTAAGAAGCATTAGTGTCCTAGGGGCCAATAGATGGCCTAATGATTACATCCCTGGACTTCCACATAGTCAACTGGGGTTCAAGTCCCGGACTTGGCTTGAAACTCACACCAGGTGCATGTGCATGGGTAACCAAAATCCCGAGAGGAGGGTGAAGGAAAAGGGACCATGGCATGGCCATCCCCTCTGGGGGGTGATTTCTCGCCTCTGTCTCTGTCTCTCCGGTGAGCACACACACCCCATAGAAAAAAATCTCTTTTAGAAAAAGCACTAGTCTCCTATTCACCACGCCACCATTATAGTCAAGTGATGATAACGCATGGCCTCTCTGGGGTCACCAAATCCCTTCCTCCGAGGGCACTAAATCCCTGTGAGGCCGCTGTCTGGGGCTGCCTGCTTTCATTAATCCAATCAACACATAAGTACAGGTCATGAACCCTGGAGTCCACGTAGCCTTAGGAGAGATTCTAAATATGAAGACATTTCCCCTGCAGAGGACCTGGTGCCCTCACAGAGCAAACAGAAAAGTACATGGGAAACATGTGCTAATAATCCAAGGCATCGTGATTAAATGACTAAATTAGAGTAGAGAGTATGATTCTAAGGGGTCTTCTTTGGCTAATGTCCCCCAAAAAGTCACATGTTGAGTCATTGTAATGGGATCTAGAGGGTGAACACGCGATCCAATCACGGTGTTGAAAGGTGGGGCCTTTGGGAAGGGATTAGGGCTCAGGTTGTTGGGACAGGTCCCCATGATTGCATTCTAGGGGGTTTCTAAGGGGAGGGAAGGTGACCAGAGCAGAGACAGGGATGGCGGTTTTGCTCTCGCCCTCATACGGGGATCAGGACTCTGACACTTACCAGAAACAGCCAGGACCTTGGACCTCCAAAGTCTGAGCTGAATAAACCACTCAGTTTGGGGTATTTTCTGTTAGCAATACAATAAAGGACTAAAACCAGATCACACGTCAGAGGCCTTCCAGGCCAGGCAGGTCACATCTCAGCGGGGTCCCCTAAGCCCAACTACAGGAAGGTGGACGCCCGGCCCAGGCTAGGGTCCACGAAGGGACATGGATCAGTGTTGCCAGACTCCATTCTTCAAGAAAAGTCAGAAATCTTGGGACAGCCTGTGGCCAGGTCATTAAGGGAGCTGGATCCCACATGGCCGCCATGCCGTTTGACCCGAAGGCTGGCAAAGCAAGTCAGGTGCATGCGTGTGCCTCCCCAAATCCCGACAGGGTAGAGAAACAGGGAAGGAGGTGAGGTGTGACCATATCGCATTGCGGGGTGCTCTCTCTCTGTCTCTGGCAACTATACTTGCCCTCTGGCAAATTAAAAAGAAAAGCCATACATTTGGATCTGCATGGGAAAGCTCCTAATTTTTAACTACCGACATTTAAAATTTGAATGACGTGAACATGTGCAGTCCAGATGGGCAGGGAGAGGTCCCTGTGGCTGGGACTGCACCAAGGAGGTAGAGTCAGCCGGGTCGGTGAGCGGCGTTTAGACCGGCTTCGTGTGTTTACTGTGTGTGAACTTCTCAGCAGGTGGCGGGGCTCGGCAGTGACCTCGGGGACGACGGGAAGAAAAGCAGAATCTGTTCGGAGAGGTTGCGGCTTGAACGCGGCCAGCTCGTTGGACTCAGCACGCCAGCCGTGGCGCCGTTGTACTGGCTGGCAGTACCGAAACAGAGACTGGCCGTGCGAACGGCTCTGACCCTCTCCTGGCCAAGCCACTGCTGGCCTCGACACACGGGACTTGTGAGATGAGTAATGACGTTGTCATTGCCATTGACAGGTGAGGACCCCGAGGCAGCGCAGAGCGGTAGAGCCGGCTGGGGGGTGGGGGGATACACGGAGAGTCAGGGGAGGAAAGTGGGAACCCAGAACTCAACTGCACAGCTCCCTCCTGACCGTGGCCCGGTGCCCATTGGACCTGCGCTATGGACGGCCAGGGGTGCCCTGGGTTCCAGAGTCCCACAGTCCTTGCTTTTATGGGTCCCTCTCACAGAGGCCCAGGGCACAGCGCCCGGCCCCGCCCTCCAGTTCCATCAAAGGCCCACTGGCAAAGCTCGGGGCCTCGGACACAGCAGGGGTTCATGGAGCTCTTCATGAAAGCACAACCCGACCTGGGCTATGGTGCCAACGGTCCCTCTAGTCTCAACGGCCAGAAACTCAAATCAGCCTGAAACAAACAGAAACCGGGGCTGCAGGTGACATGGTGGCTAAGGCACTGGACTTCTACGTGGCCAACCACGGTTCGAGTGTCGGACATGGCAGCTTGCTTCCTCACTTTCCCTCTTTCTCTCTCTGGCTGGTCAAAAAAGAAAAAAAAAAAAAGATAATGAAATTAAATAAAATCTTTTTTAAAAAAAGGAAATTGGGGACCAGCAGTTAGCGTAATGGCTTTGTCGCTGGACTCCCATGTAGTCGACCGCGGTTCGCGTCCCGGACCTGGTGGCTTAAAACTCACACCGGGCGCGTGTGCATGCGTGCCCAAGATCCCGAGAAGGGAATGGAGGAGAAGGGATTGCGGCGTGGTCATCCCCCCTGGGGGGTGATTTCTTGCTTTCTGTCTCTCTGTCTCTGTCTGTCTGGCGAGCGCACGCGCCCTATAGCAAAAAAAGTCTCTCAAAAAAAAAGGGAAATTGGCTCGCGGTCTGTGAGAGTCTCATTTCAGGCCATGTCCTGGTTAACTCCATTTTTATTAACTTAGTTTGAGCCTTCCAACCCATGGGTCTGGACAATCTCCGACCAGCCCTCCTCAGGAGAGCCCAACTGTCCTCGGACTCCTTGGAAAAGGGACACAGGGCTTCTGGCGATCGGAAGCAGAAGTCAGAAGGAGGATCGCACTCAGCCCAGAAACACCCAGACACGGATGTTTTGATCTCATCTTGATTCACGCCAACTTCAGAGGGCTGGCTGTCAACCCCAGACGCTCGCTCTGGGCCACACTCATTTGACAGACACTAGCACTCGCCACACGCTGGAAATGCCGCACTCACAGCAACTCCCGGGCGGGGTTCTCCATCCCAAGACCCTGACCATCTCTGCTCAAGTTCACATGTACAGTCAGAGGGGGCAGAAACATCTAGAACATGCTGTGACCTGCTGCCCTCACAGCCAACACCGTGGTGAGCATCTGCCCCGCTTCCCAGGCCCTGCTGTCACATGTCCCTTAGTGAGTGAGCCTCTTGCTCCTCTGAGGGTAGCTCTGCTGCTCAGAAGGGTCTTCGTAGTTTGGCGTGTTCCTGAGACAGCGTCAACGAGTGCTCACGCGAAGACACAGCTACCTTGCCCACGGCTGGACAAGGCTGCCTGGACATCCCAGGACCAGCTCCCACCTGGCCACCTACTGCTGCCAGTGCGTCTCTCAGACCCTGATCTCCATGCGAGGCAGCAGACTCCAGACCTGGGTTCTAAGGGCAGACGGTGTGGTGGAGACTCAGCACTCCTGGGTGCTGGACCCACACGAGAGTGTCCCAGGTTCGCGTCCTGAGGCTTCCCTGTACACACTGGGCATATATGATCCAGACTGGCTGAGGCTGGGGTGGATCGTGGCATGAAGACACTCCTGAGGACGTCTCCCCTCAACCCCCACTTTCCACGGAAGAAATAAACTTTTTTTTTTTGGAGAGGTTTTTGCTATAGGGCGCATGCGCTCACCAGACAGACAGAGAGACAGAGAGACAGAAAGCAAGAAATCACCCCCCAGCGGGGATGGTCACGCTGCAATCCCTTCTCCTCCATTCTCCTCTCAGGATCTTAGGCACGCACG
>NW_006159712.1:136389-151624 GCF_000334495.1 Tupaia belangeri chinensis | reverse complement strand
GACAGAGACAGAAAGCAAGAAATCGCCCCCCAGGGAGGATGGCCACACTGCAATTTCTTCTCCTCCATTCTCCTCTCAGGATCGTAGGCACGCACGCACACACGCCCGGCGTGAGTTTAAGCCACCGGGTCCAGGACTCAAACCGCGGTCGACTACGTGGGAGTTCAGCGACATAGCCATTACGCTAACTGCTGGTCCCTGGAAGAAATAAACTTTAAAAAGGAAAAATTACTTTCCAAGTTTTCTTTTTCTTTTTTCTTTTAAAGAATTCAGACTCTGGAATCCCGGGTGAGGCCCTCAATCTCCCCGAGCCTCAGTTTCCTGTCTGTGACTCAGACGTAGCATTACCCCACCTCACAGAGTTGCTGCGTGGACTCCGTGAGAGGACAGATGCACTGAGACCAGCTAGCTGTGCAGCAGAGGGAGCAGCTGTCGTCAGGGGCGGGGATGCACCGTGCGCTCTTTCCTTCTTACCAACGCTCTAAGGCAGGTTTTTGTCCCTCCTTGACAGATGAGGACGCAGAGGCCTGGCATGGGAGAATGTGCAGCCTAAGGTCTCACAGGGAATGAGCGAGAAAGTTTGTCCTCAGGGTTGCCTGTTTTAGAACCCAGGACCCTGCCCGTGACTCCATCCCTGAGAGCCCACAGTGAGTGCAGACCACAGCTCCTTCGCACAGCCCGCAATCCAGGCGGCTTTGCAGGCCAGGGCAGGGCGCAGGCCACCCCCCTCTTGCCTGCATCTGTGGAAGCCACTCTGTCTGCGAAAAACCCCGCACTCAACCAGGACTTCCAGGAACGGCGAAGTCACGAATTTCACGTGGACACACAGCAGGCAAAGGGCTTTGCATGGCAAAGGAGACGCTTGTCCATCCAGCCTCCAGAAGGCCACTCACCGAAGCTCGAGGGATACCTCTTAGTCACCTCTGTGCCTGTCATGGAGCCCCTCACACGCCTAGCGTTGCATTCCCCTGAAAGCAAGTGTCTGGGCTGTCACGCCCCGGAATGCTATCCCTGGGCCCATTTTCCATGGAGCGTCTCGGAATGGGGAGCACGCGGCCTTAGGAATTCAACAGTCCCCCGGGCTTTCTCCCTCCCGCTCCAGCCTGGGACCTGAGTTAACACACTGGACTAATGAGGGCAGTGCTCCACGCTGCAATCTTTTCCACTCCTGCTCTCGCAGGTGGCAGCTGAAGTCATGAGCGGAAGGCCCAGGTGTCTGAGGGGTCCTCGGAGCCTGGTCGTAGATTCATTTGTCTGCTGACACCCTAGACTCCGTGTCTCCGAGACGGGCCACGACAGAGTGCATGACGAGGTGAGCCCGCCTTATTTTTCTCTCCAGCTTCCCCCCCTTTTTTTCTTCTTGGCCTCAGGGCCCAAAGTATTCTGGACATATTTTTCATTTTTCCAAATATCAATTGCTCTTTTCTTCCCTCTCTGCAGCAGTGAGTAATAAGAGTTGTGTCTGGTCCTGAAATTCCGACTGAAATAAATTAGCCCAATGACCGACAGGAGGTGCCTAGAACAATAACGGCGGAATATTTGGCATGTTACAAAAGAGCCCCTGGACGGCGGAGTACAGTAAGTCTAGAAGCACATTACGGGGCGGCGTTGCCAGCACGGGTATGCAATGAGCCATCCAGGCAGCGGAACGCCTCATAAATTCATCCCGCTCCTTTCTCTTTTGGGCCACTCTTCACAGCTCTGTTAGCCCTCTGGTTAATGGGGCATGCAGAAGGGTATTTTTGGTGTGGCCGTGTCTCTAGCAGGCAGGCACATGCCAAGCTGTGTGGAAATGCATACATCTGCCCTCTTCGGCTGGCCCGGGGTCCCAGGCGCCCGGTGCTGCAGGAGGGGGGAGAGTCCACACCAAGACAGTGAGCTGGTGACGGATGCGCGCTGAGCACCTACGACGTGTCCGGTGTTGTGCTAGGTTCTGAGATGGCACAGAGGGTGACAAGGAGACGGTCCATGCCCCCTGCCACCGATAGTTCAGATCTGCCGTCTCTCGGTGCCAGCCCCATGGCAAGGAGGGCGGCGAGCCCAGGTTTGCTCAGTGTCCAGTCCCTCTGTCCTGGAGACGATCGTCCCTTAGGTGCGGCACGGTAGGCGGGGTAGGCCGGGTAGGCGGGACAGCCCTGCCTCATCTGCAGAAGCAGCAGAAGCTCTGATCCCGGAAGCCAGCGAGCAGGCCTGCAACAAGCTTCCACCTAGCTGTGGTCCCTACCTAGAGCCTTGACTCTTCTGGTGCTGTCCCGAAGACACAACAGGAGGCTGTAAAAGTCCCCAAAATATAACACGTCCTAACCCCTGGGACCTGGAACTACCGTATGCTGTGAAATAGGACTCGGTGGAGGTTATTAAATGAAGGATTCTGAGATGAGGAGGTTATCCCGGAGTACCCAGTGAGCCCCAGTGCAATCCCATGTATTTATGAGGAGGAGACGGGGCCAACCCCATGGCATGGTAGTGAAGCACTGTGTAGAGGAAGCTGGATCCCACGTGACCGAGAGCAGGTAGAATCCCAGCCTAGGTAGCAACACGTTGGGGTGCATGAGCATGGACTGGGATCCTGACGGATAGGGAATTAGAGGAAAACGGATTGAGGTCAACCAGGCCTTGTCAGGAGTTCTCTGTCTCTCTCTCTCTCTCTGTCTCTCTCTCTTTCTGTCTCTCTCTCTTTCTCTCCTATGTGTGCACACATGCACCCACACAGCCTCTGACATTAAAAAACAAAGCGGGAGACAGGAAGACTTCACACACACAGGTGAGAGGTGATGTGACCACGGAGGCAGAGACTATGGCCTAAGCCAATGAAGGCTGACAGCCCCATAAACCAGAGGAGGCAAGGAGAGGATCCTACCCCCGAGACTTCACAGGGAGAACAGCCCGCTGGAGCCTTGAGAGTCTGGCTCAGTGAAACTAAGACTGGACCGGAGCTTTCCTGAACTGTGAGAAAATGAATTTGTAGGGCCAGCCAGTGGTATGGTGGTTAAGGCCGCTGAATCCCACACGGTCACTGTACAGTTCGAGTTCCCCTCCTCCCTGCCCAGAAGCCAAATCCCCAGGAAATGGTCTCAGAGGATCCCAGGAGCTCTGCTCTTCAGAGGGGTTTCCTGGAAGAATTCACTGGTTTCCCAGAAAATGTTCTGGTGGTCTTCCCTCTGTGTGTCTATAATGCAGTACTTTCGTTGGGCCGTAATGAGCTTACAGACCCGATGTATCTGCGTTTGACATCTGCAATGTGTCCATTAGGCACAGCCCAAGAGGCCAGCAGCTGCTGTGGACACGTGCGAGGTCATCAAGATGATGCAAATGGCCTTTTGAAGGGCCCCAGGTGGAAGGCAAGAAACTCGAGGTCCCTTCCCTCCTCCTGGTGTGGAGGTGCCTTTCTTTCTCTGGATGTGAGTTTTTACACAAAAGAGGTGGTATTTCAAGGCCACCCAGAACCCCGGTGCTAAGCCAGAAGGGTGGAGTTCAGATCTCAACAGAACTCCCAGCTATGGAACTTTGGGAGAGTGATTAAGTCACTGAGCCTCAGTCTCCCCTTTGTAAAATGATGGTAATAGTGTTATTCAGCACCTACAGTTGTAATAATTACATGGCAAGCCCATGCATGTAGAGCTCTTTGCACGGAATCCAGTACTTAGAAAGTCCGCGATGTCTTGGTTGCAGATGATAATAATTAGGATACTCAGAAAAAGAGGAAGAAGTGGAGACTAGAATGCCTGGGGTGTCGAATTGGGAGAGTCATGGGGCTGGAGAAAAGGAGGGAGGGAGCCATAGTTGGCGTTTCAAGAAAGTGAATAGAAAGTCTACATTTCCTTACCAATAATAAAGCCACAAAGGATAACAAGAATGGCAACTTTCTTTGCTTTGGACAGAAATTCCATTAACTCCCTGGGGTCAACTGAAAGACTTCGGAGTTAAGCAGACTTGTACTCAGGCAGGGTATGGGACATTGAGTAGGGAGGGTGATGTCCTCAGTGGGAGGCTGATAGCACCCGCCTTGTGGAGCAGTTACAAGGATTAAATAAAATACCGGGCAGAAAGCACTGAACACGGCCCTGGCACGCGGTAGGTACTCGGTACGTGACAGTGACCGCTGCTGATACCCATCCTGGCCTTCCTAGGCCTCACTTCTTCCCTGGTGAAAGAGGAATAACACCGTCTGCTTTACTCATTCCACAAATATTTACTGGGCCAAGTTCTGTGAATACAAAAATGCATTCACCAGACACAGTTCACGGCCTCTCAGAGCCTGCGTTTTGAGATCGTTCATTATTCATTCTTTCAACAAACATTTTTACTGAACATTTACTATACAACAGGCTACATAATGGGCAGTAGAAATACAACGGTTAGCAAAACCCACGCAATTCCCAGTCACCCACAGAATTACAGCCTACAGAAGATGAAGTGAAATGACCTAGTGAAACGCCTAGCACGCAGTAGGCCTCAATAAATAAGTGATCTGGGTGCTAACCAGAAGCTGTGCATGCACAGCCATCATAAAGTGTGGGAAATTAATACTTTCTTAACACATGGAAGTTGGTAGACTGGGCTTTCAAAGTCTGTGGGAAGTAAAAAGAAAATGAAATATTCAGATATAACTTCACAATATATGTACAAGATCTATGAACTAACAATAACAAAATGCCGATAAAAGAAAACAAAGAAGATCATAATAAATGGAGAGGCATACCGTGTCCATGAACTGGAAGACATTACATAGAGATAATATGAATTCTCCTCCCACACTCCTATTAGGTCAAGTTTTCGTAGACCTAGGTCAAGTTCTGGTAGACAAACTTATTCTAAAGTTTATGTGGAAAGACACATGGTCTAGAAATACTGAAAGGACCCTGACAAGGATGTGACGTGTAGTAATATCACTCTACTCAATGTTAAGGCTTACTGTGTAGCAGCAGTAATCAAGGCCTTTTGATATCAATGCAGAGAGAAAGACGTCAATGAAACAGAATAAAGAACCCAACATAGACCCACGCAAATATTCCCAATTGCTTTTTTAAATTAAGATTTACATATTTATTTTCATTTTGTATAAGGCACATGTGCTCACCAGAGAGAGACAGAGAGAGAGAGAGGGAAAGTGAGAAAGAAAGCCATCAGGTCCAGACTCAAACTACAGTCAGCCATGTGGGAGACCAGCGCCTTAACCAACATGCTTCCTGCTAGACCCTCTTAATTGACTTTTGACAAAGGTGCAAAACCAATGCAGAGGATAGCCTTTTCAACAAATGGTGCTGGAACAATTGCACAGCCACACCCAGAGATTAAAAAAAAAAAAAGTGCCCAAGATCCCAAGAGGACACTGGGGGAGAAAGGAATGTGGCAAGGACATCTCTCCTGGGAGGTGATTTCTCACTTTCTGTCTCTTAGTCTCTCTGGTGAGTGCATGTGCCCTATAGCAAAAATCTCTCTTTAAAAAAAAAAGAAAAAAAAAAAAGATTGTGTCCTAAACTTCACACCTTACACAAAAATTAATTCCGAAGGGATTATGGACTGGAATGTAAAACATGAAACTATTTTAAAAATAGGAAAGAATCTTTGGGATCTAGGGCTAAGTGAAGTGGTCTTAGACTTACCATGGAAGAGCCAATACATAAAAGAAAAAATTATAAATTGTACTTCATTAAAATGTAAAACTTTTTCTCTGCCAAAGTCCATGTCAAGAGGGTAAAAAGACAAGCCACCAATGGAAGAAAATATTTGTGACCCATATATTCAAAAAAGTGACCAGTATCAGCCCAGGATGTGGCATGGAGGCTAAGGTGCTAGTTCCCGTATGGCTGACTGCATGGTTTGAGTCCCAAACATGGTACATTAAAAATGCAGCAGTTTGAAAACATGCCAGGTGTGTGTGTGTGTGTGTGTGTGTGTGTGTGTGTGTGCCCAAAATCCTGAGAGGACAATAGAGGAGAATGAATTGTGGCATGGCCATCCCCTCTGAGGGGTGATTTCTCACTTTCCTTCTCTCTCTGTCTCTGTCTCTCTCCAGCAAGCACATGCATCCTATAGCAAAAAAAGGAAAAAAAAGGACAGTATCCAGAATATACAAAGGACTCTGGACACACAACTACAGGAAAAGAACAATACAATTAATAAATGGGCAAAAGGTGGGACCGGCAGATGGAGTAATGGTTTTATCACTGGACTCCTACATGGCCATCGGTGGTTTGAGTCCTGGATCTGGCAGCTTAAAATTCACACTGGGCACATGTGTGTGTGTGCCCAAAATCCCAGAGGAGAATGGAGAAGAAGGGATTGCGGTGTGGTCATCCACAGTAAAAGAAGAAAAATGAAAATGGGCCAAAAGTATGAACAGATATTTCACAGGAGAGGATACACAGGTGGCAAATAAGCATATGAAAAGATATTCAAATTCTTAGCTACCAGGTAAATGCACATTAAAACCACAGTGAAATATCACTATATATTTATCAAAATGGCTAAAATAGAAAACATGAAGTGGATCCAAAATTTATATAAAAACTTGCAAATGCGGAAGAAAAGAGAGGGGGAAAACCATCTTCCTGAAATAATAAGCTCTCGATGCCTTTCTTCCTGGTCTTTGTCTCCCCGTTTACATTGTTAGACCGAGTTTATGGGAGGCCATGGCTTTGGACTGACCCCTCCAGGCGCCAGCAGGCCAGAGTGGGTCACTTGTGCCAAGTGCACAGAATCGAACTTGGAAATGGGTCACTTTGCCAAAAACAGGAGATTCCTGTCAACCTGCGTCAGCATCGTAACAATGGTCCCTCAACTTTAACCCTGTAAGCAAAAGAACCTGGAAAGGACCGTCCGCTTTGTCCTCTTCGGCCCGTTTCTGACTAAAGCCAACCGCCACGGCTCAGCTCATCGGAACACTCACTCTATTTTAGAGTGACATGTCACCTGATTCTAGACTCACGAATAAAAGCCAATTCAATCTTCTCAACTAAATTTGTTGTAATTTTTGTCTTTTGACAATATGAAAATAAAATATGAGGGAAGGAGCTAAAATTCAGGGTGGTGAGAAGGTGGGAGCCTTGCTGTCTCCCACCCTCTGTGACATCAGAACTCAATGCTTGCAGAAACCTGGTGACCAGAGACGGGGGAGGGAAACAGTGCCCACCTGTCCTCATTCCACCCAGCAGCCCCACTGGAGGCCATGGCAATCCAGCAGGTGGGCAGCAGGGGGCAGGTAGCTGCTGAGCTGTTTGAACGGAGAAGGGGCAGCCACTGTGAGGACAAGAGGCAGGTGAGGCCTGGCCAGGTGCATGCTGCTTTCCTCCCGTCTGGGCCCCCTTTGCCACTCCAGATCAGAAGGCCCGAAGTCAGGAATGGGCCTTCTCCCCAGCTCTCCCTGGAGCCCAACCGGGAGTGCAGCTAGGGGCTCAGGTGCTTTTTGAAAATGCCACTACTGACACTGTCGGGTTTCGGTTTCGTTCTCAGCACTGCTCGAAGGTGTGTTCCAGGAGGGCTGGTACTTTCTTTAGCTTCCTGCTCTATCCCTAATGCCTAGGACGGTACTTAACTGCAGGGCAAAGGGCAACGCACGGAACAGAAGCGCTCCTGGAAGCATCACCCTCGGCGCTGACATTCAAGCCTCACAGGGGATTTTGTCAAAGTGCAAAGCATTCCCACCTGATGAGCTCAGCCAGCGCATCCACCTCCTGGGACCCACACGACTTCCAACCCTCCCGGGAGGCAGATTCTAGCAACCTCATTCACAGATGGGTAAACTGAGGCTCCGAAAACAAAAAGGCCATACAGCTGGGACAGGTCAGGATTGGAAACCTCATCCATCTGATTCCAGAACGCTTCGAAACCAGACCCACTGGCTACAAAATCCCTGCCTCCCCGGAGGAGGAGGGCGTAAAGGGATGTGAAGGGATCTAGGAGAGTTCGGCTGGCCTTGCCAGACAGGGGAGGGGCTTTATTCTGAGAATAATTAGAAGCTGGTGAAGGATTTCGGGGGGTTTCTTTTAAAATTATTTTTATTTAACTTTATATTATTATTATTATTATTATTATTATTATTATTATTTGATCAGAAAAAGACAGAGAGAGAACATGAAGAACAGAAGCCGCCAGGTCCAAGGCTCCAACCGCAGTCAGCCACGTGGGAGTCCAACATCTTTAACCATCACGCCTAAGGAGAGCAACCAATGACTGAACTATACATATTCAAAGGGCCCGTTCCCTCCTTCATTTCGCTCACACATTTGGTCCCCCGTTCACTTACCGTCCGTGGACTAAATGACTCCTAGGCCGGACCTCACAGCATAGGGCGGAGCCCCGACAGACTCCCATCATGCAGCAGCTTTTCCTAAAAGTCACTCCACAAAAACCAAACCCTAGGAAAACTGCTTTAAGAAAAATCACAGAAAGAGTTCCGCGGTTGGGAGCATGCCTCAAACCCTCAACCACACTTGCAGAGCTACTCCGGTCGCTCACAGAACAGAGGCTCTGAGAAGCCCCACAGCGGAGACCCATGTAGCTTTGCTAATGGGGGCGTTTCCCCAGTGACCACCACCGAGGCCCATCTTTTCTCACTCAAAGACCTTTCGGCATATTTCAAAACCCATTTTACAGATGAGGAAACTGAGGTTCAGAGAGAAGAAGAGAAGAGACTTGGCTCAGCCCCCAAGACAGAACAAGGAAAAGAACCTTGACACTGAATTCCGGCCCTGTGCCTCCATTTGCCTCCACAGCACAAGACAGAAGCCTAGCAGTGAGCCTGCCGGGAGGAAGCCAGCCTGTGCGCGTGATACAGATAGAGGAGGCCAGATAAACCGCCAGCATCCAGGGCACGGAATACTCACCAGGCATTCTGAAGGACGAGATGACTCTGTGTGTCTTCCATGAAAAGATGCCAAAGGAGCGTTGTTAGGAAGTGCACGGTGCAATGGCTTTTGCATGGGGTCTACACCCTAGGCCACCACCCCCTAGAACAAGCTATAGCTCATTATCAGGACTGTCCAGGGGCTTTTTCTCAGCCCCCACTCCACCCCATAACCACGACCCTGATTCATAGATGTGTCGTGGGGCTGGCCCTGTAGTGTAGCAGTGCCCAGGGAACCAGATCCCACATGGCCAGCCATGGCTGCATCCTAGCCCCGGCTACTGGAAAAACACTCCATTCACATGTGCATGCTGAAATCCTGATGGGATGGAGGAAGAAGGGCCGTGGGATGACCATGTCCCACTGAGGGATTCTCTCCCTCACACAGCTGCCTCTGCCAGCTGAAACATAGATGGGTTATGTAGTGTGCACTCTTGACTCTCACGTAAATGGACTCCCACAGTATGACACTTCAAGTCTGGCTTCGTTCACTCATCACTGTCCATGAGACAGCCACGTTGCTACTCTGAGTTATTTTTACTTTTTCAAGATGACAATAATAAAATAGTTGCTAGGATATATTTTTAAAACTGTCCAGGAGAGAAACAAATTGCACAAATCATTTCTCTTCCCCTCCCCTTTTTAGAGAGATTTTTGCTATAGGGTACGTGCACTCACCAGAGAGACAGACAGAAAGCAAGAAATCACCAGCAGGGAGGATGGCCATGCTACAATCCCCTCTCCTTCATTCTCTCCCCTCAACATTTTGGGCACACACACATATATGCCCAGCGTGAGTTTAAGCTGCCAGATCTAGGACTTGAACCATGGTCGACTATGTGGGGAGTCCAGTGACGCAACCATTATGCCATCTGCTGGTCCCCAGATTGTTTCTCTTCATGGTGGTTGCAGATCAAAATCTTGCTTCACAAACTCAGGTGTGTAAGAGATGTATTATTTCTTTAAGGCAAACTAAATCTGACTCAGCCCAAATCCAGTGCATTCGGAGAGAATGCAATGTTAATACACACACACACACACACACACACACACACACACACATTTGGAAAACAAGAAAACTTTAAAGGTGTTAGTAAAAATCTCTGCATTAGAAAACAGGACGAAAATAATTAAACTCGATGGTAGAAAGAAAGAAGTAATAAAGATAAAATCAGAAATTCAATGGGAACCAGCAGTTAGCGTAATGGCTATGTCGCTGGACTCCCAAGTAGTCAACCGTGGTTCGTGTCCCGGACCCGGTGGCTTAAAACTCACGCCGGGCGTGTGTGCGTGCGTGCCCAAGATCCCGAGAGGAGAATGGAGGAGAAGGGATTGCGGCGTGACCATCCCCCCTGGGGGGTGATTTCTCACTTTCTGTCTCTATGTCTCTCTGTCTGTCTGGCGAGCGCACGCGCCCTACAGTGAAAATCTCTCAAAAAAAAAAAAAGAAATTCAAGAAATAAAAAGCAAGTAATAAAGAGAATAAATGATTTCCTTGAAAAGATGAATAAAGTTGGTACACTTCTAAATAGTTTAATTTTAAAGAGAGAGAACATAAATTACCAACATCAAGAAAGACAGAGGAATATCACATCTTCCACCTACAGTAAAAGATGTTAAGGTAATGTTAGGGACAACTTGATGCATTTGTTAACTTAGGTGACATGAACAAACTTCTTGGACATTACAACTTACAAAGTTGACTCAAGAAGAAATAGAAAATCTAAACACCCCAAAATTTTACCAATAAATTCTATCAATCATTTGACACGCAAATAATGCCAGTATTACACAGATTCCTTCAAGAAATAGAGGAGAAAATTCTTACCAACTCACTTTAAGGAGGCAACATAATCTTGATAGAAAACTTGACAAACTTATGCAATGAGAAACTTAAACCAATCTCTCATGATCATAGATACAAAAAAAAAAAACTCAATAAATAGTAGCAAACCAAATCGACAATATATAGGAAGGATAATTCATGAAATAGAGTTTATTGGAGAAACTCAAGTTTGGTCTAGCAGACAAAGGTCAATTACTGTTATGAACAGCAGGTGGCATGGTGGTTAAGGCACTGGACTCTCACGTGGTCGAGCATGATTCGAGTCTCAGACCTGGTGACTTGCTTTCTCATTTTCTCTATCGCTCTGTCTTATCTTTCTGGTAAGCATGCGTGCCCTACAGCAAATTTTTAAAAATAATAATCGGGACCAGCAGTTAGAGTAATGGCTATGTTGCCGGACTTCCATGTAGCTGACCACTGTTGAGTCCAGGACCTGGTGGCTTAAACTCATGCCGGGCGTGTGTGTGTGTGTGTGTGTGTGTGTGTGTCCAAAATCTCAAGAGGAGAATGGAGGAGAAGGGATTGCAGTGTGGCCATCCCCCCTAGGGAGTGATTTCTCGTTTTCTGTCTCTTTCTGGTGAGTGCATGCGCCCTACAGCAAAAACCACTCCAAAAAATAAATAAATAATGATCCTAAATAAAATTAAATATTTTTTATTCAGTTATTTAATTAGGTTCTTGACAAGAAATATTCCAACTTGTAAGGATAAACTCCATTTGTAAGGACAAACACAGATTGCAGGTAACCTTGGAACTGAGGAACAGCTTTGATTTGGGGTAAAATTTGTGAGTCCAACCTCGTGCTGCTCTATAATCTATTGCTCATTTTCTGTGTCGAAGATCTCACATTCCTGGGCTTCAGCAGCTTCTTTATCTTGAAGTAAGCATTGGTGAGGATTTTTACTTAGCTAATATCAATTTTCGCGGAGGTAGCGATGACAAATTTCTGGTGTGTTCTACACAGTGGAACTCAACTGAGGACCAGAAGTCCAGTCACAAGTAGCAAGCCACTGCTCAGCTGCTTCAGGAAAGCCACTCTTAACCTCTGTGACATCCAGTGAAGATGATCAGAAGGTCCCAGGAGTGATGCTGGCTCGCAGCTTTCTCAATGGGTTTTGTGACGGTGGCAAGAACCTTCTCCTTTTTCTTTCAATTCTGGATTTAGTGGCTGAGTATTTCCTCTTGTTCATGGCCTTCCTGGGACACCTGACAGACTGGGAGTATCTGCAGATGCCCTGGACTAGGACGGTGTTTTGGCTACAATGGGGCTTCCCCTTCTTGGACTTTTTAGCCTTGGGGTCACCTTTTTAGCCTTGCCACTGTAATCAGCCTTCTTGGCTTCAGGTTTCTTCTTCTTAGTATCCTGCTTCACAGCTTTTTCACCTGCCATCTTGTATAGTGGGAAAGAGAACTCTGAAATAAATATTTTTCTTTTTTTTACAAACGAAAGGTTTTGGCTACAATGGGGCTTCCCCTTCTTGGACTTTTTAGCCTTGGGGTCACCTTTTTAGCCTTGCCACTGTAATCAGCCTTCTTGGCTTCAGGTTTCTTCTTCTTAGTATCCTGCTTCACAGCTTTTTCACCTGCCATCTTGTATAGTGGGAAAGAGAACTCTGAAATAAATATTTTTCTTTTTTTTACAAACGAAAGAATTTTTTATTTCATTTTCTTTTATACATTCAATCACATTGTTTAGCTTACAAAGTGACTATTTCAGTATGTGAACATTTCTCCCTAGTCCAGTTGATAAAACTATAAAGGATCTTCAACAGATAATACCACATTTATTTGTCCCATTAATGCTTTGCCTTCGTATTCTTTTTCCTAAAAGTCCTTCCTCAGGCCCTACTCTTCCACACACACTATATCTGGTTTTTATACCCATTTACTGTGTTTGGATATCCTTCAGTCAATCAGTTTCAGTCATAGAGTGCGGACACTCGGTATATATTAAGTGGGGACATACAATGTCTTTCCTTCAGAGCCTGGCTTGCTTCACTCAGCAGTAAATCTTCCATATTCTTCCACGTCTGTCAAAAGTCAGGGTTTTGTTGTTTGTTTTTGTTTTTGTTTATGGCTGAATAGTATTCCATAGAGTATATGTGCCACAGTTTTTCTATCCATTCACCTGTTCTGGGGGCATTTGGGCTGTTTCCATGACTTTGCAATTGTGAATAGTGCCGCAATGAACATTGATGTTTTTCCGACTAAAGATTCTTCTGTCCTTTGGGTAGATACCAAGGAGTGGGATTGCTGTATCATATGGTAGCTCTATTTGTAGACTTTTGAAGAATCTCCAAATTGTTCTCCACAGTGCCTGGACTAATTTACATTCCCACTAGCAGTGTAAGAGAGTTCCCCTTTCACCACACCCCCGCCAACACATCATTTTTTGTTTTTCTTTTTAATCTTAGACATTTTGACTGGGGTTAGGTGCTATCTCATTGTGGTGTTGATCTGCATCTCCCTTACAATGAGGGATGTTTTTCATATGCCTTTTGGCTATTTGTATGTCATCTTTAGAGAATGTTATTTTCAACTCATTCTCCCATCTCCTAATAGGGTTGATGATCTTTTCTCCAAATAACTGCTTGTGTTCCTTGTGTATTCTCATTATCAGTCCCTTATCTGATGCATAATGTACAAAAATATTTTCCCATTCTGAGAGCTGTCGATCCACACTAATAACTGTGTCTTTTGCCATGCAGAAACTTCTTAGTCTGATGTAATCCCACTTGTCTATTTTGGGGATTCTAAAAAATCAGTTAAGGCATTTACCACAGAAAGGAGACACTCGTAATACTCTCAGTGGATACAGAAAAAAATTCAGTACTCATTCATGTTAAAGTACTCAGAAACTAAGAATAAAGAGCAACTTCTTCCACGTTATAAAAGGTGACAATAGAAAATCTACAACTAATACCTTAATGAAACAACTCCACCCTTTCCCTCTAAGATGTGGAAGGTGAGGATGTATGTCTACACAAGGATTCAACGTGAGTGTTCATGGCATTTTTATCCATAACAGCCCTAAAGTGGAATCAACCCAAAAGACCATCAAGAGAAGACAATAATGTGTTATATTCATATAATATAAACTTCAATAAAATACACAGTATAAACACTCATCAATAAAACTGAACAGGGACCAGCAGTTGGTGTAATGGCTATGTCACTGGACTCCCATGTAGTTGACCATGGTTCGAGTCCCGGACCTAGTGACTTAAACTCATGCCGGGTGCATGTGCATGTGTGCCCAAGATCCTGAGAGGAGAATGGAGAAGGGATTACGGCCGGGCCAACCCCCCTGGGGGGTGATTTCTTGCTTTCTATCTGTGTGTCTCTGTCTTTCTGGCAAGTGATGTGCCCTACAGCAAAAACCTCTCCAAAAATAAATAAATAAATAAAAATGAACACACAAAAACATGGCGGCATTTCAGAAATATTGTATTAAGAGAAAGAAACTAAACCTGAAAGGGCACACACCATGTGGTTCCACCCATATGAAATGAAGGAGCAGGCAGGACCGCTCCACAGTGAGAGAAAGCGGACTAGTGGTCCTCTCTTGCAGGGCATGAGTAAAGAAAAAGTTGACGGCAAAGAACTTTCCAAGGTGATGCAAACGTTCTCTCTCTGGATTAGAGCGTTAGTTCACAGAAATAGACATGGGTCAAAATTCATCAATGCGTGCGTTTTTATACCACAATAAAATGAATTTTTAAGTATCGATTTAAACCACTAAAGTAAGGTAAAGAATGAGAGCAGAGAGGGGATTTCCTTCTCAGAAGGGAGGAGAGGGAGAACCCAGGCTAAGTGTCAGTAAGATGCCATGTTCATGGCTTTCGTAGTAAGCACGTGTGACTTAGGTAACTACCCCAAAAAGCCAAGCTCATAAAACTATCTTAAGGTATCTCCATGCCTAGCCTCTTAGACAGAAGCAGGGGCCTCTCCCCTCCAGGAATTCACCTCCGGCTCCCTCCCTCCTTGCCCCCAGACGCTGTTGGTGCTGCTGGTCTTGGTGGTGTACTTGGGCATGGGGATATCAGGTGAGCATTCCGGAGGCAGAGAGGAGACCAGGTCCACGTGGAGTAAGGTGAAGTATTTCGAAGACACTTGTTTGCCAAGGGGGTCTCCACGACCTGCCTTCCCACCTCTCCCTCTTCCCAGTAGGGAACCCCAGTAGGGAACCCCAGCCGTGTCTATTTCAACTACTGCTCAGCTGCCCTTCAGTGATTGTGTTTGTGTCTGTTTCAGGAAGAAGCTGGGAGGTGTCAGAAAGGATCAGAGAATGTAACTACCCCCAGAATCCTGTGGCTTCCCAGGTAACACACCCAGCAAGGACTGCAGGAACTACTGCAGTGTGGGCAAGCTGGGTCAGGACGGACAAGCAGGAGCTGGCCAGGTGGAGAAGGTGGGGATGGGTACTCCATGCAGAACAAGTAGCGTGTGCAAAGGCCCGGGGAACTTCTTCAAACCAGCAGCAAGGGGTGTCCTGTGTGCAAAAGTTCAAGATGCAGTTTTGGGGTTTACTTTTTAGGGTC
>NW_006159712.1:135743-136358 GCF_000334495.1 Tupaia belangeri chinensis | reverse complement strand
CAGACCAGTGTACCTGCGGAAGAGCCAGCAAAGGGCATCAGGACCTGGTTGAAGGAGAACTTGCACGTTTTCTTGGAGAAGCTAGAAGAAGAGGTGCGAGAGCTGGAACAGATAGTGCAGGACCTGGAATGGTGGCTAGATGCTCTTCTGGGAGAGCCATACCCACAGGAGCCCTGCTCCACCCACAAAACTTACCTGTGAGGGGCAGGGCTGGGGCCTGGAGGGGAGGCCGTGTGGGAGGAGCATGGGCTTGCAGGGACTCCTCTACGCAGGGCTGAGCTCTGACACTTAAAAGAAAATAAAGTAGCTGGCAACGAAGTCAGCATTTCACTCTCAGGAACGCTGATAGAAACAGCTCAAGGAGGACTGTGGGCCCCCCTGAGACAACCTTGCACCATGACTATGGCCCTGTAACCAACACGGGCTGCAGAGCCAGCCATGGATTTGGGGCCTCCCATTCACCTGCACATTTCCTTGACCTCTCTGAGACTCAGTTTCCTCATCTGTAAAAACCAGGGAAACGGCTTTGCCTCCTGCTGTGACAGAATGCATCTTAAGTCTGTACACAGAGAGAATGTCTCGCATACAGTAGGTGCCTGATCAACATCTTCTTTT
>NW_006159712.1:123233-135712 GCF_000334495.1 Tupaia belangeri chinensis | reverse complement strand
ATTCCTGCTCCCTCCTTCCCGGAAGGTAGTGAGGGATACTGGCTCTGAGTATATAGATACGACGGGGACCCAACTCTGACTGCGGTGGAAGCATAAGTTACTAAGCCCCCGTGCAGGGTAATTTGTCAATGGCTATCAAATATACAAATGCATTGACTCTTTGACTCAGCAATCTGCTTCAGGGAATTCGTGCATGTGTGAATTACATATGTATGAGATTATTGACCCTTGCTTCATTTACGATAGCAAAAAAAAAAGCAATCTAAATGATATCAGAGTGGGTCTAGCTAAATCAATTATATTAGACAAGGAGTGGCCATGTATCTAAAAAAAAAAAAAAGATGAGGAAGCTTTTTGCTATGGTTTGAATGTTGGTATCTCACCCAAATTCATATGTTTAAACCTAATACTCAATGTGATGGTATTAAGAGGTGGGATTTTAGGAGGTGATTGGTTCATAATGGCTCTGCCCTCTTGAATGGGATTAGAGCCTTTATAGTGAGGCTGTTTGCCCCTCTGCTATGTGAGGATGCAGCTATGAAGAGCAGGCCCATGCCAGACATTGATTCTGCTGGAGCCTTGATCTTGGGCTTCTTAGCCTCAAGCACTGGGGGTCCAGCAGGTGGCATGGGGTTAAGGTATTGGACTTCTACATGGCTGACTGCGGTTCAAGTCCTGGACCTATTGGCTTGGAAACCACACCGGGTGTGTGTGTGTGCATGCTCAAAATCCGAAGAAGAGAATGGAGAAGAAATTGCCTCCTGAGTGACTTCTCACTTTCCCTCTCTCTGCCTCTCTTACCCTATGGCAAAATCTTCAAAAAAAATTGTGAGAAATAAATCTCTGTTGGTTATAAATGTACTCAGTCTAAGGTATTTTGTTACAGTAGTTTGAAGTTTGAAATGGACTGACACTTTCCTCCCACTGATATGGAGAAGCATGTAAGATAGGTTGCTAAGTTTAAAAAAAAAATCAAGGTGCAAAAAGGAGCAGGGAAGAACATGTATTTTGCTGTAGTGGCTGTTGATGATGTTACTGAATATGTATTTCAAATTCTAGACAAATACAAACCAAAGGTTGAAGGACTTGAAGCATGGCAGGTGTGTGACAAGGATGGGAGGGGAACTTTTCACTGTGTCATTTTCGTACTTTCTCACTTCAAACTATATGACTGTTTTGCCTCTTCAAATCTTTTTGAAAAATAAAATTATATTTTGGGCCAGCCCTGTAGCATGGTGGTTAAGGGAGCCAGATCCCACAAAGCTGACTGCAGTTCAGATCCTGGCCCCAGAGGCTTAAAACTGCACCGCATGTGCATGCATGCCCCAAATCCCAACAGGATAGTGAAATGGAAGAGAAAGAATTGCAGCATGACTACACCGTGAAGGGGTGTGCTTGCTCTTCCTCTCCCTCTCTCCCTCTCTCTCTCCCCTTCTCTGTCTCCCTCTGTCCCTTTCTGGAAGTGTACACACCCTCTGGTAATAAAAATATGTTTTGCTTTCAGACAAGGACTAGAATATAATATATACAAGCAAAAATAATATAGTTATGATGAAGTTGAATTTTTAAAATAATGCCAAAAGAAAACTACTCTCTTTTGATTAATTCATCTCAATTAAACAGTGAGAATTATCCTCTAGGATTTTCCCTTTTCCTCTTTACTTCCAGGAAACTTAGAATTTAGTTGTTCATTGTTAAAACTACATCAGCCTCCTCGTTTGAGGATTTTTTATTTTCCTTTTTTTTTTTCTTTTTTCTTTTGCTGTATGGCATGGATGCTCACCAGAGAGAGAGAAAGAGAGAGAGGAAGTGAGAAAACGAGCTGCCAGGGCCGGGACTCAAACCACAGCCAGCCATGTTGGCATTTTCTTCTTTCTGTAATGATTTTTTGTTGTTGTTGTTCTCTGTTTGGATGCAGGTATTATATATTTACTGTTACTAGGGCTACTCAAGTCTTTTTTTTTTTTCTTTTTTTGGAGAGGTTTTTGCTATAGGGTGCATGCACTCGCCAGAAAGACAGACAGAAAGCAAGAAATTCATTCCCCTCTCAGGATCTTGGACACACACGCACACACACCCGGCGTAACTTTAAGCCACTGGGTCCGGGACTCAAACCGCAGTCGACTACATGGGAGTCCAGCAACATAGCCATTACGCCAACTGCTGGTCCCAGGGCTACTCAAGTCTTTAGAGAATCACGAGGGTCCCAGTTTAAGTCATCCCAGAAGATAGCAGATTTACCGGGATCAGCACAGCAATTTGTTCACTGGGAGGAATTAATCAACTGCTATTTGGTATGAAAAAATATCTTTCAAATTATGATCATGATGTTTCCAGTTTAACTATTTGGCAGTGGATAAAACCCAGAATCTACATGTTCTCATTCGTACCTATTTCAGCAAACGTTTTATGGAAAAGGTCTGATGGGTAGTTCCATGCATATAAAGTTATATGTTGCCATACAGGGTTATAGTTATATACCCGAACATGTATATGCATTTGGGGTTTATTTTATTGTTGTTTTGCCTTTTTTTTTTTTTTAAGATTTTTTGAATAGGGCACATGTGCTCACCAGAGACAGAGAGGGAAAGTGAGAAATCAACACCCCCACCCCCACCCCGGGAGAATGGCCATGCCGCAATCCTTTCTCCGTTTTTCTCTTGAGATTTTGGATACATGCCTGGCATGATTTTCAGCTATTGGGTCCAGGACTTGAACTGTACAGTTGGCTATGTGGGATCCAGCACCTTAGCCACCATGGCACCTGCTAGCTGCCATGTATATGTGTTGTACAGGTACTTGTTCTCAGGCATAATTTTGTTAGGCACAAATTAGTTGCCCTAACATACACTTTAGACTCTAAAGTCTTTAGATACCCATTTCAGTTATGATCCTGTATATGCCATATGTTTGTGTGTACATATGCTTATATTATAGTTAAGTACTGTATTATATAAACTTAGATATGAGATACAGTTATATTTTTAAAACGTGTGTGTGTATAAAATTGGGGAGAAATACTTTAAAAAAAAAACAAAGAGCTTAGATCCTTGAGGAATCAAACCACTCCTGTGGCTATTAGAGCCTGTGAAGCAATGGGTCTGGTTTCCTGGACATGGCTCTCCCACCCCACACACACACCACACAGTGGGGGAGGGGGCGCCCAGACCATCGGCAGAGGTGACCTCATTATGTTGGCTGTGGGCCCATAAGAACAGCAAGTCACTTAGGATATCGGGCAGTGAGGCTTTACTGTGGCACATCAAGGGAGTGGAATCTTCCTGAAACTCAGGAGCACACCTGAGATTGTGGAGACTGGAACAGGAAGGTCTCAGAATTTAAGGAGGCTCCCCAGTCCCAGCTGCAGGAGGCCCTGGAGCTTCCCCCTACTGCTCTGCCTCGCCCTTAACCTGGCCCTCGCAGGCGCAGTGTCCCTCTGTGGCTGCCCCATCCCTCTCTGCTTTGAAACCTTGATCTTTCCTTCAACTCAGTTCCATTGCCCCTGGTTCCTTGGAACTGTTTACTCCTGTCCCACATGGCCGCTCCGTTTCTCAGGACCTTCCACCTTCTCTGTCCACATTTCCCAGTTCAGATCCCAGGGGCAGTGGGTGCCTGTGATTGGCCCATCTCATTGGAAAGAGTTTCCTGTGCCAAACCAGCCCTACACGGGAGCCTGCTTTGGGATGACCTTGGGTTGCTGGGGAAGGCAGAAAGTTTGACGTAAGCAGGGAAGGGAGGATCTAAAGGTCTGGGGCAGACCCCATGGAAAACACCCCAAACTGGTCTTTTGCATTTGGACAGTTGGGAAGACCCTATTATTCAAGGTAGGAGGCAGCACAGAGGAGCTTGTATAACTTGGAGTATGCTTAGTGCTGAGCCCAGTTGTCTCCAAGCAACCTTTAACACGTTAACATATCATTTGCATTGGTTTATGGGAAACTGTATAAAAGAGGCCCAGTTGAGCAAGTGCTGAAATGAAAGGGGAGGAGCCAAGATATAAAAGCGCACAACACAGACCCCTCCATGCTGGAATCCACCCCTGGCACCATCCCGCTCCTACCTCTCTGGAGTGTACTTTCACCTTCATTTTCTCTTGCTTGATACTTTTGTTTTTCCCTGCTATGAAACTTTGTTGTTCCACTATACAACTGTCTCTTGGCTGAACTCAGGAAAAGCCCAATACTCTAGAGCAGCGGCCCCTCACACAAGAAACGCCTGGGGTCATTTTTCTCCAAGGGCACTGGACTGTGCTATGACCACCTGATCTACCTCACCAAAGGTGGTCCCAAAGGTGGCAGAGAATAACGGCCAGTCCCACACTTCTGAGTCCCAGGAGTCAATACAAAGCAGCAGAATTGAATGAGACACACATTCAAAAGTTAGCCAAGGGACCACCAGTTAGCGTAACGGGTATGTCGTTGAACTCCCACATAGTTGACCACAGTTCAAGTCTGGACCTGGTGGCTTAAACTCACACCGGGCATGTGTGCGTGCCCAAAATCCCGAGAGGAGAATGGAGGAGAAGGGATTGTGGTGTGGTCATCCCCCCTGGTGGGGGTGATTTCTCGCTTTCTGTCTCTCTGTCTCTGTCTTTCTGGCGAGCGCACGCACAGTATAGCAAAAACATCTCCCCCCCCAAAAAAAAAAGTCAGCCCAGACAGGTTCCAATGCTGACCGAGGAACAGCGTAAAGGCAGCCAACTGAAAATGATTGCTGAGAATGAGGTGGGAGGTGTTTGGCTCAAAAATCACAAAATTAACCACAACATAACTGGGGACCATTTCACCTTCTGCCTTCCATTGCTGGGTGTGAAAAACACAAATTACACACTTGGGAAGAAGCATAGGACTACCTTGATGACTCTGAAGTGTTACAATTTGAATGAGGTTGGCTGAACGTTACTAGTTACTCGGGAGCTCATGCTGGTGTCGACCACACAGCCTTCCATTGGGGAGAGCAAATGTCTGCTGTTGGAGGAGGCCATTCTTCACAGCTCTTTCCACTCAGGGAAGAGGTATTTATTGGGCCACGCATGTGCCAGCCCCTGGCAAACAAGAAGTTTATAGGCTAATGGGGGAGACAAACAGGAAAGCCAGGACGAGTCTGTTTCAGAGGATACCAAACAAGACCACTTAGTGAACCAGTGCCATTGTCCAGGTGAGAAATGCAGGCTTGACGTAGGGTGGTGCGGTGGTGCTATGGAGCTGGTGAGAAATACGAGACACAGGATACAGTTCGGAAATACCAACCAACAGGGGCAGTCGGGCCTGGACAGTTACTTGCCAGGCCTCAGGACTTCCTCTCTTTTCAGCAGAGACAAAACTGGACATGATTTCAGGTTCTGACCCAGAAGCCCAGACACAATTGAGGAGGCGGGCTTGGTCTTGTTAGGGGGAGTGGGCAGGTGGGAAAATACCATGACTACCTAACTACCCACATTTCTTTTCTTTGTTTCAGGCACTTAGAGCATGAGATCAGCTTCGTAGGCATTAAAATCTTTTAATTAACTTTAATTGATGATCTTTTCCCCTGTCTCTCTTTTAATAGATCTATTTGGCATCGTTCCTTAAGCCTCCTCGGGCTCTTCCATACTGGTTTGTTCTGGATTTTTCTTTTGTTTATTTTATTGCTTTTGGTCAGCAGCTTTTTTCTTCTCAGCTTGTATAATGACAGGAGAAAACACAATTGTCCCATAATTTATTTTTAAACATAAAAACCTGATTCTCTAGGCAAAAGTTGGATAAGAAGTCTACTTATGCTCATTCATGTATATTTCTGCAGAATATAAAGGAAAAAAATTGTTTTAAATGTGGTATCTGGCCTTTAGAGGATGCTTCCTGTGTTCCTGAGCTGTTTTAAGGGTTTGGTCAAATGCTATTATTTCCAGTGTATGAGGTGGAAACTGAGGCACAGAAAACTCACATCCTTGTTACTATCATATACTCAGTAAGTGGGGAGCTGGGATTCAAACCAGTGGGACCTCAAACTCCACACTAAATCAGTGTTTGTCACACCCTCCCTTCCAGTAAGCCTGGCCAAGATAATGTCTTTACTCTCTTGAAAAAATTCTCACTTTATTGTTTGGTAATCATATGCCAATTAAATTTATAAGGCCATAAATATTCTCTGCATGCTACTACATGTGGGGTCCATATAGAGAGAAGTGGAAATCGCTTCCCCCGCCCACTAAGAGCTTGTCTTTCTATTGGGAAGCCAAAACAAAGATGGGGGAAATTAAATATCTACATTGATTTACAAGCCACTGGGTGAAGTGCCAAAGGCACCTAATTAATTGCCAATGAGCTACATAAATAGTTATTGGCCTAAATAAGAGTTCAGAGAAGGGATAAGGCACTTGAATTGGCTCTAAATGAAAATCAGTCCAGTAGGAAAATGCTGGAACTTAAGCCAGGCTAAAGCCAAGGGAAAGTCGTGGAGAAACCAGAGAGGTGAGTGGTGGAGTGGAGACCGAGAAGGACCACATCTCGGGCATGGGTGCTGCAGGCCAACCGCCCCCACAGATCAGGTCCTAGGCCTCAGAGTCAATTTGGGGCCAGGCTGCCCAAACATCTGTGTGAGAATCAGGCTGAAAAAAAAAAAAAAAACGGAACTCCGGGAAGCCAGGATCCAAGCTCCACCGGATCTACCCCAGCGCCAGGAACGTCCATTTCCAGCCTGCCTGTCATCTTTTTGATGATGACAAATAAAAATGTGGGTTCAATTTGTTCTCTTAATCCAAAAATTTGTTCAACAAAATTGTGCAATGCACTGAATCCAATTTGGTTCCAGTGTGGCTGTCAGAAGGACAATGAAGGGAGATGAGGGATGGAGCCAAAAAGGATGGCTGTCCTGGGGCACACACATCCCTCCTGCGATGGCATTTGCCTGAGGAAATGCATCCGTACCTGACGGCCAGGGAAGAGAGGCAGAGGCAAGAATGCTGTCCAGACACCAGGGCTGGCCTGCCGAGCAGAGTGGCCGTGCCCTTGGCCGAAGGACCCTGCAGTCACCTGTGTGCTTCGGCCGGATCTCTCTGACCTGGAGCCTCAGGTATCAGGCCGGCATAAAGGTCCGCAGCCACCTCCCCCGAGAGCCAGTTGGGTATGAAGAGGACATAGTGACCGTAGAGCACGAGCACTAAGAGCAGCGCGGGGTTAGTACCGTAGCATAAGAGAAAAGTGCAGGAAGCCCTAGTTCCAGGCACAGGTAAGTCCAGGGGACATTAGGCTTTGTCTCAGTCTCTGCATCTCTCAACTCGGCCTGCCTCTCTGCTGGCCCCGTTCTCAGGCAGGCTGTCCCCGCTGTGGTGCCAAAATGGCTTCAGGAGCTCCAGGCAAGGATGTAGGCTATGAATCTCTCCAAGAGAAAGGAGAGACCTCTTCCTTCCTGTGACCAAGTCCTGCAACAGCCTTGTGGCGCTCTCGGATCTATCGTGGCCCTGAGTTCATCCCTGAGTTCATCCTCGGGCGGAGCAGAGTCAGTGCTGAGTGGCCAGACCAGCGTCGCACACCATCCCTCTGCCCCCTAGTTCCAGGCACAGGTAAGTCCAGGGGACATTAGGCTTTGTCTCAGTCTCTGCATCTCTCAACTCGGCCTGCCTCTCTGCTGGCCCCGTTCTCAGGCAGGCTGTCCCCGCTGTGGTGCCAAAATGGCTTCAGGAGCTCCAGGCGAGGATGTAGGCTATGAATCTCTCCAAGAGAAAGGAGAGACCTCTTCCTTCCTGTGACCAAGTCCTGCAACAGCCTTGTGGCGCTCTCGGATCTATCGTGGCCCTGAGTTCATCCTCGGGCGGAGCAGAGTCAGTGCTGAGTGGCCAGACCAGCGTCGCACACCATCCCTCTGCCCGGGGGAAAGTCAGCTCCACGCCAGCCCCCTCCGAGCAGAGGAGCCACGGTTCCAAGGGAAATCGGGATGCTGTCGTCAGAAGTGGGGGGATGGGGACAAGGGGAGATTGTTAAATCCCATGTGAAAGACCCAGTAAGGGCAATCCTCTTCACTTCCATTATGCTCCGGCAAGGTGTAAGCTGCATTCTTAGTTAGAATACTCGGCTCTCGGTCCATCTAGAAAAGTGACCTTTTATAACATCTGGGCAAGCGGCTGGCAGGTGGCATGGTGGTTGGGGCACTGGACTCCCACATCGCTGACCACGGTTGGAGTCCCACACCTGGCGGCGTGCGCATCCCTCTGCCCGGGGGAAAGTCAGCTCCACGCCAGCCCCCTCCGAGCAGAGGAGCCACGGTTCCAAGGGAAATCGGGATGCTGTCGTCAGAAGTGGGGGGATGGGGACAAGGGGAGATTGTTAAATCCCATGTGAAAGACCCAGTAAGGGCAATCCTCTTCACTTCCATTATGCTCCGGCAAGGTGTAAGCTGCATTCTTAGTTAGAATACTCGGCTCTCGGTCCATCTAGAAAAGTGACCTTTTATAACATCTGGGCAAGCGGCTGGCAGGTGGCATGGTGGTTGGGGCACTGGACTCCCACATCGCTGACCACGGTTGGAGTCCCACACCTGGCGGCTTGCTTTCTTACTTTCTCTCTCTCTCTCTCTGGTCATATTAAAATAACAATAATAATAAAATAAAATAATTCTTTAAAAATAAAAAGACCTGGGCACAGGGCCTGCTACAGCAGAATGTCCCTCCCCGGCCTTTGAGCCTGGGCAGAGTGCATGTGGAGGAGGGGGTGTGGAGAGCTGAAAGGACAGGGCTTTGGGGTCAGACGGCCTCGGGGTCGCCCTGCCCACTCACTCCCACTTCACCACATGATCTCAGACAGGCCATTCCACTTTTCTGAGCTCCATTCTGCTCACCTGTAACATGGGATTTGTCTCCACGTCTCCACGGCCTATGGAGAGGATTAAGGAAGAGTCCACTCTCCCTCGGAGTGTCCCTGCCCCGGCGGCTTCTGCGTGCTTTGCGAGCCTTACCTTATCTAATCAGCCCAGCAAATCGGCCCGACAGCTACCATCAGTGCTTTCGCTGCATATGTGAGAAACCGGGGTGCAAAGTACGTGAATATTCCAGGGTCACACAGGAAGTGGAGTCAGGACGCAGAGTCAGACAGACAAACTCCGGGGCCACGCTTACACCCTGCCTACGCTCCTTCCGGATTAAATGAGGTAATGCACATGCAAGAGCTGTGTAAACGGCCACACGCTATATAAATGTCACTCGTTACTACTTCTCTCCTCCCGCCCGTCATTACAGCCACGAGGGACCTAATGAATCTACCATTCAGATATTTCCTCACAGCTCCAGACTCGGTCCCCGAGCTCGCACCTCTCCCAGTCTGCCTTCGGCCCCAAGGCAGCTCCTAAAGACAGGGTCGACTGTTCTGGCTCTGCGACACCAGCGAAGTCCTTTCTTGGATGTGACAGTTGCACGCGCGAGAGGAGCTCAATGACGCAGTGAGTTGGGAGACACAGCAAGGCCCCAGTGGCAGCGCTGGCTCAGGGGCTTCCTGCACACGGGCATTCATTCACTCAACAACCCTTAACACCCGCGAGGGTGAGCAGGGCTCATACTGCAGAGCAGAAGCAGTTCCAAGACGAGGGCCAACATGGCACCTGCTCTCATGGAGTTCCCAGCGTGGTTGGTGGAGGAATCAGGCAACATGGGATCCGCCAGGGCTTGAAGAAGAGACTCTGCGTGGTATGTCATACCAGGCATGACACAAAACTTGCCTGCCAGGGCGGCAGAGAAATGGTGCAGGAGCGCTCACGCGGGGGGAGCACTTGGCACCCCCGGAGCTGGCTACCTGGCCGCTCTTTCACAAAAGGAGTTCCACTGTCGCTCCCGCCGAGCGAGCGCAGCGCTGGGCCGCGTCACTCCCTCACTGGCTTCCTCTCCACGAGGCAGTGTTTGTTGCTCTGTCTCCTGCTTCATTTCACACATCCAAACCCACACGCCACTAGCGAAACTCCAGAAGAAAATAAAACAGAAAAGCCTGTTTAAAAAAATAACAGCAACAGAACAGAGGCAGCGAATGAGTGGCTATCTGGGGCCAGAGAAAGGAGGGCATGGAGCCATTGCTTAGTGGATATGGGGTTTCCATTTGGAGAGGTGAAAAGGTCCTGGAATTAGACAGTGATGACAGTCACGCAGCATTGGGAATGTACTGACTGCCACCCAACTGCACACTTCAAAATGGTGAAGAAGGAAAATTTCATGCCACATGGATTTCACCACAATACACACTCACACACACACGTATATACATGTATGTTTTTAAAAAATCAGGACAGCATGACCTCACTACCTAGAGTCAGCCAAAGCAATGCTTTAAGTCTCTCCTTGTGGTTTTTTTTAAATGCCTATTTAAAAATAAATGTCATAATTACAAGTACAATTTTATATCCTCCCTTTTTTTCTTGTTTTGTTTTGTTTTGTTTTGTTTTGTTTTGTTTTTGAAGAGGTTTTTGCTATAGGGCTTGTGCACTTGCCAGACAGACAGAGACAGAGACAGAAAGCGAGAAATCACCCCCCAGGGGGGATGGCCATGCCACAATCCCTTCTCCTCCGTTCTCCTCTAGGGATCTTGGACACACATGCACACATGCCCGGCATGAGTTTAAGCCAACGAGTCCGGGATTCGAACCGTGGTTGGCTACGTGGGAGTCCAGTGATACAGCCATTATGCTAACTACTGGTCCCATGTATCCTCCTTTTTTGATCCAAGGATATGTCAAAAGCATTTTCTCGTGTTTTGTACAACATTGTTGCACTTCTAGGGAGTCCTTTTCTTCAAAGAACCATTCGCTAATATAACAAACATTAAGAAAAATGAAAGGCAAGACACAGACATATGCATTAGAAATTATTCGTAACACACTGTATCTGACGAGACTTAAATCCAGGATATATAAAGAACTCCCACAAACCATTAAGAGGAGGAAAACTACCCATTTTATAAAATATGCTGTAAGTGGGGGCTAGCAGGTGGTATAGTGGTTAGGGCACTGGACTTCCACATGGCCAACCACAGCTGAGTCCTGGACCCAGTGGCTTGAAAGTCACACCAGGTAATTGTGCATGCATGCCCGAATCCCAGGAAGGGAATGAAAGAAAAGGGACTACAGTGTGGCCACGCCCCCTGGGGAAGTGATTTCTCACTTTTCCTCTCACTGTCATTCTGGCCAGTGCCTATGTCCTGCAGCAGAAGCCTTTAAAAAAAATGCCATAAGCTTTGAAAAGACATTTAAATCTCTCTCTCTTTTTTTGGAGAGGTTCTTGCTATAGGGCTCGTGTGCTCGCCAGAAAAACAGAGAGAGACAGAGAGATAGAAAGTGAGAAATCACATTCCCCCCAGGGGATGGTCACGCTGCAATCCCTTCTCCTCCATTCTCCTCTCGGGATTTTGGGCATGCACACATACGCACCCAGCATGAGTTTAAGCCTCCAGGTCTGGGACTCAAACCATAGTCAACAATATGGAAGCCCAGCGACATAGCCATTACGCGAACTGCTGGTCCTTGAAAAGACATTTCAAAAAGAAAATACATGACTGGGAACCAGCAGTTCGCGTAATGGCTATGTTGCTGGACTCCCACATAGTCGACCGCGGTTTGCGTCCCGGACCCGGTGGCTTAAAACTCATGCCGGGCACGTGTGCGTGTGTGCCCAAGATGCCGAGAGGAGAATGGAGGAGAAGGGATTGCGGCGTGACCATCCCCCCTGGGGGTGATTTCTTGCTTTCTGCCTCTATGTCTCTCTCTGTCTGTCTGGCAAGTGCATGCGCCCTATAGCAAAAAAAATCTCAAAAAAAAAAAAAAAGAAAGAAAAAGAAAATACATGAATGGAAAATAAACATGAGAAATGCGTTCAACATCACTGCCCATTAGGGACATGCAAATTAAAGTCATAAGGAGGGACAGTGGCAATAGCACAGGTCGGCAAGGACGACAAGCCCTGAAAGGCTCCCATATTGCTAGTGGGAGGGAAAAATTGCACAAAACACAGGAAACCAGCGTGGCTATCTATTACAAATTCTCACCTCCACTATGTTGTAGTGATTCTACTTGTAAGTATTTATCCAAGAGAATGAGACTAATAACTCCACACACACGCACGAACTTGCATAAAATGTTCATAATAGCTTTACTGATAAAAGACAACTGGATACTATGCAAATGTCCTAAATTTTGATATATTCATGAAGCAGAATATTACAAAAATTTTTAAATGAACTACACATACATAAAACAGCATAGGTAAGTCTCAAGAGCATTATAGTGTATGACATAAGACCCAGGAGTGTCTGTTGCCTGATTCCAGGCAAAATTAAACTCGGGATAGAAATCAGGCCAATGTTTTAGAAGAGGTATACAAAAAAACTTTTTGGAGTGATGAAAAAATCCTTTGTCTTAATTTGGGGTTGTGGTTACAGGGGTGTATACATTTATAGGGTTGCTTTGTTTCTAAAGAATTACTTATTCAATTCTATTTATTTATTTTAATTTGCTATAGGGCACACACACTC
>NW_006159712.1:104914-122464 GCF_000334495.1 Tupaia belangeri chinensis | reverse complement strand
TATATATAGAGAGAGAGAGAGAGAGAGAGAGAGAGAATGAGAAAGCAACCTGCCTGGTTCAGGATTCAAACTACAGCCATGTGGGAATCCAGTGCCTTAACCACCACATCACCTGTGGCTCCTAATATACATTTGTTGAAATGCAGCAAACGGTATACTTTAAATCTCTTTATTTTATTGTATGCAACTTATAACATTGATTAAAAAATAAATAAACCTACAAGTCTTCCCTTATTCAAGGGACATATTTCAAGATACCTGATACCATGACTAGACCCACACTCAACGGCTATCAGTCAGAACACATTTCTGTTCGTATTCCACCCACAAATTTAATCCCTTTTCCTCTTAACACAGTCCTTATCACCATAACTTTTACAGTTTGAGGTATCACAGCACACTAGCATGGACTTCTTTTTCCTTCACTATTTCATGGGTAGAAAATTCATTCTTACCATATGATCTTAGCAACCTCAACAGACAATGTTTTTCTTTTCTTATTGAGAACATTCACCTGTTCACATAAAGGAAACACTTTAAGGATTCCCTTTGGCATATCTGAATTGCCAACATCACTGCTCTTGTGCTTTGGGGCCACCGTTAAGTAAAATACGTTACTTGAACACAAGCACCACCACACAACAGTCGATCTGGCGCTGAGTGACTAATGGGTGAGCAGCGTGTTCGGCAAGGCTACATAGAGAAAGGAACAGGCACCCCTAGCAGGGCAGAGCAGGAAGGCATGAGATTTCACCACACCACTCAAACAGCTCACAATTTAAGACTTCTGAATTGTTTAGTTCTGGAATTTTCCACTTAATGTTTTCAGTCCACTGCTGACCATGGCTAACAAACCACAGAAAGTGAAACACGCATCAGGGAATTCTATTATATTCACCAACTCTATGACCTCAAAATTTCACTCCCAGATATTTACCCAAGAAAAAAATATATACCCACAAAAGCCCTGTAGAAAAATATTCATTAAAACTCTATTCATAAGAGCCAAAAACTGGAAATGGGCTACATGGCCCAATTAAATCAGAAAAAAGTATTACCCTGGATTTTTTTATTGTACTTTGCTTACAAGAGATACCAATATAAAGACCCAGAAAGGCTGTAAGTAAAAAGATGGAAGATGTATATATAAATACACTAAAAAAATAGAGACAGGTAGGTATAAATATTTTTAAAAGCAAGTACAGCTCCACTAATAACAGATCAAATACATGTTAATACCAGAAGTATTACTAGACATAAAGAATAATAATTCATAATTTTAGAGGGATCTATTCAATAGGAATATATAAGAATCCTTAATTCAGATAAGCTTAATAATGTAGCCTCAAACACTATAAGAACTACAAGGGGAAATAACTAATTTCATAACTATAGTGGAATATTTTGAAACATGTCTCTCAGTAACTGACAACATAGATACAAAAATGAATGATGATATGAAGGTTTAAGTGACGTGAATAACAAAATTGATTAGACCCAAACCTATATAGGTTCCTGATTTATAGGAAAAGTATCAGTACAGGACAGGAGGGAAAGAACGGTCTTGTTAGTAAAGGGTGCTACATCAATTGTACAACCTTCTGCGAAATATGGACGTTGACTCTTCATACCATACTCAAAATTCTATTTCAGATGAACGACAGACCTAACTGTGAAAATTAAACAATAAGCTTCTAGAATAAAGCATAGGAATATATTTATAATCATGGATAGACAAATAGTTCCCAAGCAAAACACACGAACACTCAACAAAAAGGGAAGGATTATTCAAACTATTTTAAAATTAAGAATTGCAGTTGATTGGAAGATCCTATTAACTGAGTGAAAGGGCAAACAGAGGGCCAGCAAATGGCAAAGCAGTTATGTCACTGGACTCCCACATGGTCGACCACAGTTTCAGTCCTGGAACTCGCATGTGTGTGCATGCATGTGTGTGCATGCCCAAGATCCTGGGAGGAGAATGGGGGAGAAAGGATTGTGGCATCCCCGGGGGGTAAAATCCCCCGGGGGTAATTTCCCATTTTCCCTCTCACTTTCTCTATCTATCTGTCTCCCATGAATGCACGCACCCTAAGACAAAAATAAAAAGGAAAGAAAAAAGGGCAACAGAAAGGGAGAAGACATTTACAATACACGTATTTCACAGAGAGCCTGTGTAGTGAACATATGAGGAGCTCCTGCATTGGGCCAGCTCCGTGACACGGTGACAATGTGCTTTTTAAGAGAAGCCAGGTCCCAGCCCAAGTCACTTGGCACTCCAGACATGCATGTAAGTGCCCAGTGTGAAATGTGGGGTACTGGAGGACTAGAGGAAAGACATTGCACCATGATCGGCCCGTGAGGAGGGTACTCCTCTCTCTCGTATACTCACATGTGTGAGCACACATGTTCTACCACAAACAAAGGAAAGAAGAAAAAATAAATATGAGTCAATAAAAAAAGACAGTCATACCCAAAAATGGGCAAAAATTTGAACAGGCACTTCACAAAATGGTACATCCAAATGATCAAGTAGTTATTTATGAAAGGCTAATTAAAGTCACAATGAAATATCACTATCTACAATGAGAATATTTAAATTTACTTAAATATTTAAATTTACTTCTACCAGCACCAAGTTTTACAAGGATATAGAGCTGCTTATATGGTACAACTGTTCTGGAAAGCTGTTGGCAGTACCTACCAGAGCTAAATTTATGTGTTCATGCCTGAAAATTTCACTCCAAAGTATCTTCTCAGAAATGCATATCTTTGTGTACCAAAAGCAAAACCAAAAAGTCAAAGCAACATTACCCTTAATACTTAAGAACCAGGAGCCACTCAAAGGTCCTCAACGGAGGCTAAACAAATAATTAGTATTAGGGAACAACAGGCAGCATAGTGCTGAAGGCATTTGACTGCCATATGGCCAACTGTGGTTTGAATCCTGGACCCGGCGGCCTGAAAATCACACCAGGTGTATGTATGTGTGTGCCCAAAAATCTCAGGAGGAGAATAGAAGAGAGGGGATTGCAGCATGACCATCCTTTCTTGGGAATGATTTCTCACTTTCCCTCTCACTGTCTCTCTCTGGCAAGCACATGCAACCTATGGCAAAAACCTAAAAGAAAAAAATTTTAATAAATTAATAACTAGTATTATATTCACTCAAATAATGGCATATTATTTAGCAATAAAAAAGAACAACCTAGTACATGTGAAACCATGGATAAGTCTCACAGGTATAATGTTGACTGAAAAAAGTTAGACATGAAAAAATACATTCTCTATGATCCCGTTTCTATGAAATTCAAAATCAGGCAAAATTAATCTATAGTTACACACATCAGGATACTGCTTACTTTGGGGGAGCAAAGTCAGCAGAGCGTAGAAAAGAGGCTTGTAGGGTGTGCTAATATTCTCTAGCTCCATCTGGGTGATGAGTACCTAGACGTGTTAACTTTGTAAAAATACTTCATTTTAAGTTTCATGCATGTAATTGCATCATATTATACTTCAGTTTATAAGTTTAGAAAACCTATCTCTATCTATCTGTCTCCCATGAATGCACGCACCCTAAGACAAAAATAAAAAGGAAAGAAAAAAGGGCAACAGAAAGGGAGAAGACATTTACAATACACGTATTTCACAGAGAGCCTGTGTAGTGAACATATGAGGAGCTCCTGCATTGGGCCAGCTCCGTGACACGGTGACAATGTGCTTTTTAAGAGAAGCCAGGTCCCAGCCCAAGTCACTTGGCACTCCAGACATGCATGTAAGTGCCCAGTGTGAAATGTGGGGTACTGGAGGACTAGAGGAAAGACATTGCACCATGATCGGCCCGTGAGGAGGGTACTCCTCTCTCTCGTATACTCACATGTGTGAGCACACATGTTCTACCACAAACAAAGGAAAGAAGAAAAAATAAATATGAGTCAATAAAAAAAGACAGTCATACCCAAAAATGGGCAAAAATTTGAACAGGCACTTCACAAAATGGTACATCCAAATGATCAAGTAGTTATTTATGAAAGGCTAATTAAAGTCACAATGAAATATCACTATCTACAATGAGAATATTTAAATTTACTTAAATATTTAAATTTACTTCTACCAGCACCAAGTTTTACAAGGATATAGAGCTGCTTATATGGTACAACTGTTCTGGAAAGCTGTTGGCAGTACCTACCAGAGCTAAATTTATGTGTTCATGCCTGAAAATTTCACTCCAAAGTATCTTCTCAGAAATGCATATCTTTGTGTACCAAAAGCAAAACCAAAAAGTCAAAGCAACATTACCCTTAATACTTAAGAACCAGGAGCCACTCAAAGGTCCTCAACGGAGGCTAAACAAATAATTAGTATTAGGGAACAACAGGCAGCATAGTGCTGAAGGCATTTGACTGCCATATGGCCAACTGTGGTTTGAATCCTGGACCCGGCGGCCTGAAAATCACACCAGGTGTATGTATGTGTGTGCCCAAAAATCTCAGGAGGAGAATAGAAGAGAGGGGATTGCAGCATGACCATCCTTTCTTGGGAATGATTTCTCACTTTCCCTCTCACTGTCTCTCTCTGGCAAGCACATGCAACCTATGGCAAAAACCTAAAAGAAAAAAATTTTAATAAATTAATAACTAGTATTATATTCACTCAAATAATGGCATATTATTTAGCAATAAAAAAGAACAACCTAGTACATGTGAAACCATGGATAAGTCTCACAGGTATAATGTTGACTGAAAAAAGTTAGACATGAAAAAATACATTCTCTATGATCCCGTTTCTATGAAATTCAAAATCAGGCAAAATTAATCTATAGTTACACACATCAGGATACTGCTTACTTTGGGGGAGCAAAGTCAGCAGAGCGTAGAAAAGAGGCTTGTAGGGGGTGCTAATATTCTCTAGCTCCATCTGGGTGATGAGTACCTAGACGTGTTAACTTTGTAAAAATACTTCATTTTAAGTTTCATGCATGTAATTGCATCATATTATACTTCAGTTTATAAGTTTAGAAAACCTAGCACATGAATATTGCTAAAGTTCAGGATTCAGTTTGCCTAATTACTCTCATGTAAAATTGTACCCATTCCCACCAGCAGTGTGCAAGAGTCGTGTCCCGACTGAACGCTCCTAAATATTGAGCGTTATCATTTTCAAAGATATGCTTTAGCTTCATCTTAACCTGATTTTATTCAACAAGCCAGCTACAATGAACTCAGATTGAAGTGCTTTCCTTGCTTTCTACCACCCTGTCCCCTCACCCAGGAAATGAGAAAGGAGAGGAAGGGGTGGGTTTGAGAGAGCTGCATCAGGAAGACCAATAGCAGGACTTAGCATGCACGCCCCTGCACAACACTCAGACTCCTGAAGGCAGTCTTTCCAGAAATGGGGAGGGGGTGCTAAAGACGTGTGTCCTGGAGCAGAGAGTCCTGGTGTAGGAGTCAGGGGTCTTGGTCTTCTCCAAGCTCTATCACTACTTCATGGTGACCCTGGGCCAGTCCCTCCCCCTCTCTGAGCATCTGTTTCCTAACCTGTGAAATGAAGGATTAGGTTAGCAGGACCCCAAGGTCTTTCCCAGTGTGGATTGGCTGTGATCACACATGATTCCGTGGGTCTGGACAATACTATGTCAAATGCTCTGGGAAGCACTTGTATGGTGGAACGTCCTCTCTACAACTCGCACTGACATTTAACTGCCAGTGTAACAGCAGTGGATGGGGCCTGGAAGAGGTCACGAAGGCTCTGCCCTCACAAATGGATTAATGCTGGCTGAGGGAGTGGGTTATTATCCCAGGAGAGGGTTCTTGATAAAAGGTTAAGTTGGCCCCATCCTCTCTGCCGCGTGTGTTTACTTGCCCCCTGCCATGTTAAGATGCAGCCCCTCGATCTCAGACTTCCCAGTCTCTGAACCCTAAGCCAAAAGAGTTTCCGTCCATCATAAGTCATGCTGTCTGTGCACTCTGTTACAGCCGCAGATGGACTAAGCACGTGAGTACATTAATGCACGACCACACATTTCATTCAGTACAGCCCTCCTTAGGAAACGAACTTGTTGAGCTGAGCGAGCCCCCATGGACACCTGACTCCAAGAGGGTCTCAAAAAGTTCACGAAAATGCACGCTGTGCAAAAATTATCCTGGATTTCAAAAATCTTTGCATCAAAACAAACTCATATTTTAAATTATTTGTCTCATTTATTACTATTCTTTTTTTCTTAAGTTTGCTATAGAGCACATGTGTTCACCAGCGAGAAACAGTGTGAGAGAAGCCAAGTGAGAAAGCAAGTCACCAGGTCCGGGATTCAGACTGCAGGCAGTCATGTGGAAGTCCAGCACCTTAACCACCATGCCACCTGATGGTCTGAGAAATCGTATTTTTATTCTATCTTTACATAAACCTTTTGAATCCCCCACCCATATGCAAGGATGGACATCTGTCTCTCTTTAAAAGAGCGCTTTTAAAATTCATTTCCTTTATGTTAGAGAGAAAGGCAAGCACTCTCAACAGGGTCTCACGTCACGACCTTCCCCTGAGCTTTCCCGGCCGCCAGCATCAAGGGTACGCATGCTCAGCCCAGCCTGTCCAGACCCTGGCCTTCCACGTGGCTTCTGACACCCATAGCAGCACACTGCCATGGTGCCACCGCAGCAGGGCCAGGGCAAGCCTCTCTTGAAGCAGAAAAGGAGGCGTTTGGCTTATTTCTCTAGAGAGGCCAGGATGCAGAGGGAGGAGAGAGAAACCCAGACGGGCCCATAACACGGCTGTGGGTCCTCACGGATCACCATGACAACCCCAAATTGACAGCATCGCTGGGGGCAGATTTTCTTGCGAAAACTGGTAAAGGGGCAGAGCTTCCGGCGCAGACCCGCACATGCAAGTTCTGAGGCAGCTCACGGGAACACAAGTGCCCAGGAGAGGGAAGCTGACAACGTCCACCCAGGAACAGGCGTGGGTGGGACAGACCGAGGACCTGCACATCAAGGGCAGGGAACTGGGGCTGGAAGTCCCTTGACCCAGTCTCCGGAGACAAATACTCCCCGCTTTCTGTGCTACTCCCTGCTCTCCTCCTAGAAGGAGGGGCCAGACAAGGCACATCTCGTCTCCCTGCCTGCATCTCATCCCCTCACGGATGCTGGTCCTGCGGCAACTGTTCCCCAACACCCCACCAACCCCCCACCCCCATCTCCATCTGCCTGAAGACATGCTCACTTCACTGGGGAGACGGCCGAGTGTCACGAGTGGGTGCTCTGCGAACACCTGGCAGGGTGAGACCTGGCCCTCCCTGCCCACCGTGCAGGCTTTGCACCCTGGAAACCACTTCCCCCTCCCTTAATTGAAAACAAAGTTGAATTCATAATTTTACCATTTTTCAAAACTGCCTAACTCCAAAGGGGGAAAAGGGAGCTTTCAGTAACCCCTATTCGGTAGCCAAGAATTAGCAAGGAAAACACGGCTTCCCGGTCTCTAATTGATGCCTCTGCCAGGGCCCCAGGTACGGGGATCCTGAACACGCGTCTTTGGGGAATTAGTCTCCAGAAACATATCCTCCAAGGCCGCGTGTGCTTCCTGTCGCCAGCGGGGCTCCCAGAGCCTGCTCAGCACTAATTTTCTTAATACAAAACTATTTCTTCTTTTTGAAATGAAAAATGACTTGTTAAACCCCTCCCAGGCTGCTTTTTTTTTCCCCTCCTAGAGAAACACATTAAAGTAAACAAACGTGAGACATAAAATGAAAACAGGGGCCTGCAGCACCTGCAGGCTTTGCCAGCTCACATTACAAAGTCCCGTCTGAAGTGGCCCGAGAACTGTTTCCATTACAAATAGCCAGTTCGCCTGCAAGTAAGGCAAAAGCCAAATTAGTCCGATTACATCAGGGTATATTTTCCTGTAGCATACGTTCTTTGGAAACACCTGCCTGACATATTTCAGACGTGTGCCGAGGCAAGCCCTGCCCGCGGTGGTTTCAAGGGCTCGTCAACGTCTCAGCAAAAATGGGTGTTTGGGTTTTACTGAGTAAAACTGGGGGAGATGCCTGTGTGGGATTTGAGTTGCTCCAGACGGACTTCTTGGCACTTTCAGTCACCGAGTTTAACCAACTCGGGTCTCAGCAGCACTGGATGGTGCCCAGCGGTCCCGGAACTCAGGCAATCTGTATCAGACCCTCTCTGGAATGGCGGAGGACAGTGACAACGGGGTCAGATGGTGCTTATAGGAAGGGGGTGCAAAAGACCTGGACAGAAAGGCTAGAATCAGGAAGGAGCAGAGCCCACCGCCAGGTGGGGAGCAGGAGACCCACACACCAAACAGAGCAGACGCCACACACAGCTCTCTGGGTTAAAGCCAGAGGAGACGCCCCATCCTCTCTTCTCTTCTCCTGTAACCTAATTAATTCCTGCCTTGACAACCTTCCACAATTTAGACTTTACTATTTATTTTGTCACCACTCAGTAGCCATGGGTAATTACTTTTTCAAATGACCTGCGTTACTGAGAAAGTGCCTGGTCGAGTGGTTAAATAAATCATGGTACATCCACACAAAGGAGTACTACGTAGCTGTTAAAAAGGAGGAGGGGGAATGGCAGAGGCTCTCAAGGAAAGACCGATAAGATACACTAAGTGAGGAAAAAACTCAAATTGCGAACTAATACAGGTAAGATGATGTGTTTGTTAAAGGAGGGAGCAGAGGCATGGACCTATGCGCACACGTGTCAGGACATGCTTAGGTCGTGGGCTGTAAGGAGGAACAGCAACTTGTCAGTAGTGACCACCTCTGGGGCGGGAATGCAGGACAAGAGACCTGAGGAGGGGCTTCCTCAGCTTGAAATGTTTATAATAAGAACGGAGTCAGGCACCAGGAGTCATCAAAAAGTTCATGAAAAATGCATGTTATGAAAAAACAAAGTTTTTGTACTAAAATAAACTCGGTTGGATTTAATTCCAGGTTCCCACAAACTTTGTGAAGTTCTCTCATAGTATTCTTGCAAAGAGAAATACCCATAATAAAATGAGACAGAAAGTGTGTGTCGGACCTAAAACGCTCCAGCTGAGCTGCCCAGCTCTGACGCTGGAGAAACGCACGTCCACATGTGTGGTGGGCATGGCCCAGGGCCCTTGTGGGGCTCTGACTGGCTGGATTTTCTTACATCCTGACTGGTCCAAATGCCAGTCAGCAAAGCACACGGTGAGAACACAGGTTGTGGAGACTGTACATCTGTGGACGGTCTCATGGCACTGTGGGGACCACAGGTTCTGGGGTCACCCAGCCTGGACTCTAGTCGAGTCAGCCACTCAGGAGCAGGACACAGGATGCCTTCTTGAGCCCTCTGTGCCTCAACGGAGCTGTGCAGTCAGGTAACCACTAGGCAAGTCAAGTGAATGCACCAGCAGTGGCTGCCTGACATGTGCGAAACACTCCAACACGTGAGTTACTAACACCACATGACACGCAGGGCTCAGTCTCATTGGTGCAGGCAGCCAGGTGCTAAACTGTAGTGCTGGAAGCTACGTGCTCACCCACAGGTTCGGATCCCTGGCCCGCCTGGAGCACATCGCATGCGCACACAGGCACCCCAGATCCTGATGAGTTGGAGGGTTGAGGGCCGAGGGACAGGGATCACAGAGCGAAGAGACTCTGCCAAGGGTGTCCTCTCTCTCTTGCATTCACACACATTCTCAATCATGAGCAAAATAAACTTAAAAAAATGACATATAATAAGGTCTTCATTTTTACATTGACATCTTCTACACAGGTGCCTGGTAGGGTCTGGTTTAAAAGGATTTTGTAGGACATTTTCCCCTAAAATAAAGCTGCGGGTCTTGCCCACTAGCACCGTAGGGTCGCACTTGCAGCCTGGTGTCATGGAGCAGCAGCGGCTCCCACGCACAGATCAGAGAGCTTTTTACTCCACTGAGAGATCCAGGATATACAGACATGAAACCCCAGTTAGCTCAGGAGCTGGTCCAGTGGGTCGCCCAGAGAACAGAGCCGACGGCAAAGCCCGAGGAGGGGCTGAACCAGGACTCGACAGCCATACAAGAAGAGCACCTGAAATCAGGAGCCTGGGACCGAGGTTTGCAGGGAGTGCCGGGAGAGGCCCAGCGGCGTGCTCCCAGCGGCAGCACCTAGGCCAGGAGAGCCAGCTGTATTCAAAGGCCAGGGCTGAACCAGCAGCCGGAGTCTGCGCAGAGCCAGGGAACGACTGGTCTGGAGAGCAGCCGGAGACCATCGGCAAATGCAACGGCACCAGGTCCAGCCTGCCTCCCTTCCCTTCCGCAGTGATCGTAACTGCAAACTCAGAAACGGGCCCCCTGGACGCCTTTGTCTCATACATCACAGCCCAGGTCATCGGCACGGTTCCCCGGTGGGGTTTTTATGATTGGTGATGATGTAAGGAGGCAGAGAAAACACAGCTGGGCCCGCGAGCCGTTTACAGAAGGGCGCTGGGAGAGCGCGCCTGTCCCCAGACACCAGCCTGACAGCTGCTCAGCCCCTTCTGAAGGCCGAGGGTTCCCCACCCCAAAGGAAACACATGGCATTTCTTTATAGCAAAATCAGATGTAGACATTTGGAAAGCACTGAGATGTTTGGGGTCCCCCTCCCTAGCCCCATCACCCAACGAGTCCCATTCTTGATCTATCAAATCTCTCTCAGCGCATCCCTTCTCGGTCCTGGTACTATCGCTTGGGTGGTCATCACCTCTCACCGGGATTCTTTGCCCACCCCTGGCTGTGCATCCTACCTCTGTGGGGCTCCTCCCTGCCAGCCTCCACCCAGCAGCTGGAAGGGCTTTCTCAAACACAAATCATACCCATCTCTCTCCGCTCAAACCTTCAAGGGTCTCCTATTGCTCCCATGATAAAGCCTAAACTCCTTTTGCCTGGTGCCATCAGTTCTTTTTTTTGTTTTGTTTGTTTGGAGAGGTTTCTTTGGTAGGGCACGTGCATTCGCCAGAAAGACAGAGAGACAGAGAGACAGAAAGCAAGAAATCACCTCTCGGGAGTGATGGCCATGCCGCAATCCCTTCTCCTCCATTCTCCTCTCAGGATCTTGGGCACGCACGCACACGCGTCCGGCATGAGTTTAAGCCACCGGGTCCAGGACTCGAACTGCAGTCGACTACATGGGAGTCCAGCGATATAGCCATTACACCAACTACTGGTCCCGATACTGTCTGTTCTTGTCATCCACAACAGTCACGTCCTACAAAATCACTGTAAATGCTAATTTACCCAACACTGGACACGGCTCCCATTTCCATCAACATATCAAATGTATCTGTGACGTATCCCCATCTCTGTTTAATTTTTTTAACTTTTTTTTCAGTATTCTTTTACTTATGTCTTTCATAAGAGAGAGACAGAGAGATGCCCATCAGGCTCCTTATCCGCAATGCACCGCCCAGTCCTGGCCAGCCAAGTTCACAGCCACACATACCCAGTGTGCACAAGGAGAGCCCAGGTCACGAACCCGAGACCTTTCCATGTGAGCCAGTTGTGTTGCCATGGAGCCACTGCCTGGCCCCCTCTTTCATTTTAACACAGTTATACATGCTGCTGACATGAACATCGAAATCGCCACAGCCGAGAGGACTCAACTCCCGCCTGGACGAAGACTCGCCAGCACACGCGTCTTCTCCAGGGGGCACATCCCAGCTTTCTCGCACTTAGAAACACCAGACAGCGCTTCCGCTGTCAGAGGCCGTCTTTAGCAGCAAGATCCTCAACCAACAGCACAGAATGTGAAACACATGGCACCGAGCACGTGGAAAAGGCTGCTCGTTTGCAGCACGGGGTTAGAAGGAAGGCGAGCATCGCAGAGCATCGCGTCCCACCGCACCCGGGAATGCGTGCGGGCAGCTCCAAGTTCTGGCTGTCCTCCATGTGTTTGAGAGTGACCACAAACGCACTGTGAGAACTTACTCGGGACTTGGACAGACATTTTTGCGAGTGAGTTCACAAATAAGGACGCTGCTAACAACAGGAGGACTGCCTGGAGTGCCGTTGTCTAACTCCTCTTTCTTCTGGGAGCAGAGGGACGCCAGCGTGGGCACCCACAGAGCCATTCCCACTGTCCTACCCAGTGGGTGAGAGACTGACCCAGAGATCCGCACTCGCCCCGGCACGGTCGGCCAGAGGCCTCTCCTGGGATTTTGCAGCTGGCCCTGGGGAGGACCAAGACGCTCGGATTTGGCGGTGGACTGCGGAAGATGAGACTGGGGGTCCCCGAAGGCCACGTTCCTCACCACGTGGACCTGCGGTAGGGGAGAACGTACCGAGGGTGGGAGAGAATGGAGAAAGATACTGCCGAGTCTGCTCTGCTGTTCACGCACCCCTGCCTCCACTCTCTCACTTCCGCGGGATCTTTCACTATATCCCTTTGCTCCATTTAGCTGCCTCCCACCACCCAGGCGTGCGGACGAACAGTGCGCATGCGGCACCCCCGCTGGGCCTCTACCCACTAGCATCTATGGCGTGCTCACTTGGGGAGTGTGTCCCTCAGCACAGAGCGGCCGAGAGTTCCTGCACACACTCCCTGCCCTGCCCCGCCCCAGCCTGCCTGGAACCCGCTTCCTGCACGGCTGGGCTCAGCGGCTCTCCAACCCCCATGACCCTGGGCTGGGCTCTCTGACCCTCCCTTCAGGGTTCCCCTGGCACCCGGACCAGGCTCCTCTCTTATCTCAACACACAATGTCAACGTCCCTGTTCATGGGCCTCACGTACCTCGAGGGCAGGACAGGGTCACACAGCAGCTGCTGGTGTGCTGGAGATGCCCGCAGCGGGGCGGCCAAGCACTGAACTGGGGCTGACGTCCAAGGATGGCAGAGTCTGCCTCTCCTTACCGGGGCGAGGCACATCCCTTCACAGACCGGACAGTGATGCAGTGGGTCCACAGGCTCTGAGGCTCAGCCAGTGGGAAGGTTCTGGGTTTGCGTCCGAGCGCTCCCAGGCATGCTGGGCAGGTGCCTGCCTGTGACCTGGGGCCGGTGAGGCTGGATGGATCAGATCAGTGATAAACTTTTTTTAAAAAAAGCGAAAGCCTTCCCATCTGAGTTACGTCTTGCAGCTCAGGCAGCCCTTTTACACACGTGATTTCTTCCTGAGCCTCTCAAGAGCCCCTGAGGTAGCTGAAATATCTTGTTTTCCCTTTTTGAGGAAACCAAGTCTCACAGAAACGAAGCACTCCTGTCCCAGTCACACAGCTTGTTGCTGGCAGGGCCCAGAAGACAGGTTTCCTGGCTTCAAGGCCAGTGGGTTTGGGGCTGTCATCAAAAGCTGGGCCCTTGGGGCCAGCAGGTGGTGTAGTGGTTAAGGCGGTGGACCACGTGGCCAACTACGGTTTGATTCCTGGACCCAGCTGCTTGAAACTCACGCCAGGTGTGTATGTGTGCATGCCCAAAATCCCGAGAGGAGAATGGAGAAGTCCTTTTCTCTGTGTCTCTGTTTCTCCAGCAAGCACATGCACCCTGTAACAAAAATCTCTAGGAGGGAAGGAAGAAAGGAAGGAAGGGAGGAAGGTAGGAAGGGAGAGAGAGAGAAAAAGAAAAGAGAAGGAAAGAAAAGGAAAGGAAAAAAGAAAAAAGCGAGAGGAAAAGCTGGGCCCTTCGTAGACTGACTGCTCCGAGACTGAGGCAGGCTCACCTGACACAGAGGAGAAGCCATGAGAGAGGAGAGGGGCCTGTCCGTGCCACAGAGACCTCACGCTGTCTTGAGGAAGGAGTGTCTCATTTTCTACTGGCCCCAATCAACGGGCACTTGCCCACAACCTAGACAGTGACTGACGCACCCAGCCTTGTGAACTGCTTCCACGTACCTCCCAGACTCTGCAAGCCCGTCTCACTGAGCTCTCACAACAAGGTGCTTGACCCATCCGGTTTCCTCAGGGATGTCCCAGTTTGAAAACTGAAAGTCCCACTTTCCAGGGACTTCCTCAATCCCGGGCAGACCAGGATAATTAGTCCCATATCCCAAAACAATGATACGAGGCAGGAATTAGAATCATTCACATTTTACAGCTGAGGCAACTGATGCTCAGAAAGGGGAAATGACTGCCCAAGGTCACACGGGTAATTAGCAGCCGAGATACAAACCCAAGCCCACTCGACTATAGAGCTTTCCTCACCTCTCAACAAAGCCTCTGCTACCAACCCGCCAGCCAGCCGGCCATGAGTGGACCAGCCAATCCAGGCATCTTGCCTGAAGAGTGAATCCTGGGGGGCCAGCAAGTGGCATGGTGGTTAAGGGCACTGGACTACCACATGGTCAACCACAGTTCGAGTCCTGGACCTGGTAGTTTCCTTTCTAACTTTCTCTCCCTCTCTCTCTCTCTCACTCTGCCCCTCTCTAGTCAAATTAAAATGCATACATACATACATACAGTTAAATTAAAAAAAAAATTTAAGTGAATTCTGGGCCATGAATATAAAACAACCATGCAAAAAGGAAACCAGTGCCTCTCACCACCACGTCCAATGGGCCTCTAGTTCTCATCAGGTCTTAACTGCAGTTGTGTCTCCACGAGGCGTCCTGATCAGCTAGTGGAACAACACGCCTGACACATGCTCCTACCCACGAATTGGCTGGTGCTTTGACTGTAACTGGGTCTGCACCTGAAGCCAAAACAACAGGCCAATCAATCTGACTGCACTGGCCAGCACAGTGGGAAGAGAAAACGGAGGTGGTTGCTGAGATCACCCGGTTGAGGACGGAATCTGGCTGGTTATTTCACTACACTGGGCAGCAAGTCTGGTTGGGTCAAACTGGAGCCCTGGGAAGACCCAGCCTGAACTAGCTGAATTAACCAGTTTTCTGGGCAAAGTCTGCATGAAGCCTCTATCTCCTCAGCGTTAAAAGACTAGATCGGATTAATGATGGGAGTTGTCCGTTTCCATGTTATGTAATGGCTGCTCTTGTCAAATGTTTGCCGGAAGTCATTATTTTCGAAAGTCTCCGGGTTGCATCATGTAAGAGGCACTAGTTCATGGATTATGAGCAGACAGGGCAGAAATGGCATTCGAGATATTGCACATGGCTTAAAACTAGTGGCTCTACAAATAAACAGTGATTTTTAAAAGAAAGGGGGGAAAAGGGTTTATAAACCCAATAAAGATGTGACACGGGCCAAGCAAGATGAAAAGAAGAAGTTGAAAGCTGTGGTGAGCCACCTCCTCGGGCCTTCAGAACACAGCTCTGGAACCGTTCCGCACACAGAAGGAAGGGCCGTGTCTCAGAAACAACACCAGTAACTCACCCTCCATCGGCCCCACCCCGTGGCCACCACAAGTTGTTTGGCTTCAGTGTAAAAAGCAAGACTAAGCCAGCCAAGTATTTCCTAAGAAGTAACAAATGGTCCATCCCTTCTCTGGCAGACTCAGCCCAGATGCCCAGCCTAACTCACCCAGGAAGACCTAAAAGGCCCAGGAGGAATATAGACACTTCTCCGCTGCTACCTACTCAGATCACACCCACTTACCCATTAGGAGTGCCAAAAATGGGTAACGGGGGCCAACAGAGGGAGTAGTGGTTAAAGCTATGGACTTTCACATAGCTAATTGGGGGTTCAAGTCCCGGACCTGGCAGCTTGAGAATCATGCTGGGCACATGTGCATGCATGCCCAAAATCCCAAGAGGAGAATGAAGGAGAAGGGATTATGGCATGGCCATCACCCCTGAGGGGTGATTTCTCACTTTCTCACTCCCTGTCTTTTTGGTGAGTGCACTAGCCCTAAAAGCAAAAATCTCTGGGGCTGGGGAGGAAGGGTAACATGACTGAGCACTGAGCACCAGCACCTAATATACAGTAGCTCACTTCACCTTCAGAAAAACTTGCAGCAGATGCTACTGTTAACCCGATTTAAAATGCAGCACAGAGAAGTAAATCACTTGAGCCCTAGCTTTACAGTGCTGGGGCTGGGATTTGAAACCAGGGGCCTGATTCTAGATCTGAGACCCTGCATTTTGTTCTTTCTTTAAATTTATTTTGTAAAGAGTGAGACAGAGAAAGAGACAGAGAGCCAAAACACCCAGCGGGGTCTTCACACACCTAGCCTCATTTAGCAGGATCGCAAATGTACACACATGTCCTACGTGTACAAGGAAACCTTGGGACACAAACCGAGGACCTTCCCTTGTGGCCTCAGCATCATGGACCAATGCGTTTCTGCTGCGCCATGATGACTGACCACTGTACCTGATTCTGGAAACCCGTTCTCAGCCCCCCGACTCCCTAGCCTCTGGTGCCATACTCTGCTCCCCCCCATTAACTGCCTTGGGTTCTACCTATTTAGGGAGAACCCCTGGAACCCTAAACTAAGTCTGAGCTGCAGTTGAATGTACGAGTGGGCACTGGAGGGGGATTTGAGGAGGTTTTGGCTACCAGAAAGAGGAGATATTTACAACCAGCAAAGAATGAAGTCTCACAGATCTGCATCTGAGTCTTTTGAAGACAGGAGCTAAAAACAGAAGTTAAAAAGAGCTAAGTAAGAGTAAAAGACTTCAGGTAGTAAATAAAAGAAAACCAACTCAAACGCTAGTCAATTTACTGTTCATCTAAGAACAAATCTTGTGGAGTACTTCAAATTTCATTCATCTGGTCAACAATGTCATCAAGGACTCAGAATTTTTGCTTTCTACCCACCTTCCATAATGTCGGCTTCACCCAAGGCTAGTAGCTCTCCTTACGTCTGACAGATGGTTGTCAACAGCAGCCAGGGTGAGAGTGTCCTTATTAAGTTTGGTGGGAAAGAGAGCCTGGTTCCCTGTGGCTCTCTCAAAGCAGTGAGAAAGTTGCCTTTCCCAGAAGGTACCGTCTCTGCTCTGCTTGGAACTCATCCAGGCCCCAGTACACAGTGAGCCCAAGGAACACTGGCCGAGTTGACTCTTGATGGGTCACAGTGCGAGAGCAGCCGTGGTACTGCACCCTTATCCAAACATGGGTCTCACAAGGTGCCCGTGGCCTTGAACTGACATGGGTAATGCACTGCCCTTGAGTAGTCTTTTGAGAAGCAGATATTATTAAAGGGACTAGGGAACTATCTAAAAGAACCATTTGTGTGTTCACATGAGACACCACCAGGGATTCCAAGAAAGAAGCAGGGAGACATCAGGGAGCCCAAGGCCCTGCATAGTGTGAACTGTGGTAAATATCTAAAAGTTGAACACATTTGCATCATAAAGGTGGAGAGCTCTGGGAAAAATTAGGTTACATTTGCTTTAATAATGCTCTTGAAGCCACTCATACCTCTACCTGACCCGCATCCCATCTCAGACACACTTGTCCCCTCCGGCTCTTTGCATCAGAGTAATGGGGAAGAGACTCCCCCAGCTGGCACAGCTGCTCCAAATAATCAACGATCTCTGCCTTCCCATCAGGGGAGAGGCTCAGACACCAATCATCCCAATTTACTCAGAAACTTGCACAGCCCAAGGGATGAAAAGGATGTTGGCTTTAGTAACCAAGTCTCCAGTCTGGCTCCAATCATTCCAATGGCCCCATTTCTTCTCCCTTCGGCCTACCAGTCCTCTGCTTGACTCTCCCCAGTGTTTAGT
>NW_006159712.1:95420-104880 GCF_000334495.1 Tupaia belangeri chinensis | reverse complement strand
AGGGAAAGTGAAGGCCAGAAAGTGACCACCCACACTCAGTCAGCAGGCAGAGAACCTTACCATCAAACATCGGTAGATCCGATGTTACCTGCAAGACCAAGGAACTCACTATCCACGCCCGCAGATGGCTGACAGCTGAGATCCACCCAGTGATGGCCTTGATAAAGACTCTCTCCTTAGCCATATTTCTTTGGGCTCCACGAGTGTTCTCCTTGACCGGGTGTCCACTTGGGGCTTCTAGGTCTATCCTTGCGATTCTTCCAAGTCCAATCTTAGCCAGAATTTTGCATCTTGCCAGTCAGTTGAACAAGAATCCCTTTACCTTCATCTCTGATCAAGTTTTTCTCTTTCTTTCTTTCTTTCTTTCTTTTTTAAAGTTTTTTTTCCATAGGGTACATGTGCTTGCCGGAGAGGAACACTGAGAGGGAAAGTGAGAAATCACCCCCCAGTGAGGGGGATGGCTATGCCACAATCCCTTCTCCTCCTGGGATTGATGTGCAAGTCCTTGGCCTGCCATAAGCAAGAGCCCTGTTAGAAGGTTCACAAGGATCTCCCCACTAAGTCTTCTCTTAGTAGTTTTCCAGTCAACCACCCCTTAACTATAAAGGCCCATTTTCCTTGTATTCAGAGCTGAGCCTGATCTCTCGCCCCTACAGCAATGATCGCGCACAAAATCTCTCCTACCATTTTAACAAGTGTCAGAATCATTATTTTCTTTATCTCCCTCAGCTAAAGGAAGCTGCTTCATCCATGGAAGCCAGGTCCAATGACTGGTTGGTGCAGGAACACAAAGGCCCAGCCTACTTATCACTATTCAAGATATCCCTAAAAGGTCACCCAGGTTTCAGAGCTATCAGGGGACCAGCTGGATCCTCTGCTGCAACTGCACCACCATTCTACCTTCCATCTGCCCAGGAGGGGTGCTCTCTCCACACACAGCTATTCCTAAGAACCCTCCCCAATAAGACTCCCTTACTAATCTGTCTCGAAGTCTTTTTCCTGGAGAACCCCACCTAAGATAGATGAATTGGAAGTCGTCTCCAAAGTGGGACTTCAGAACTGGATTACCTGCCAGCCAGCTGGCAGGCATCCTGCCTGTGTAGGAGTACAGTCAGCCACCGGCATGAAGTTTGCAGTGTAATGGTTAAAACCTTCACCAGCAGCAGGAAATGGAGAACTGGGCTGGGAATGCACTGGGCTGGCGGGAACCCTGCCTTAGGTTTTTGAGACACTGGGGAACGCGTAATTATAAAGACAATGGAACAGGATGGCTGGCTGTTGGAGAACAGGGAAGAAAGGCTGAATGGTAAATAAAGGCCCGTTGAAAGCAGCATGTGAAAGTTAGGTCTCTTGGCATTGTGCGAGGAGACTCTCATTTCCTGCAGAAGAGGTCAGAAGAAGTTGAGGACTGGGCCTAGAATTTCATATAGAGAGCAGAACTCCAGAGATTGGAGAATTCTCAGAGCCAGCAAGGCTACAACGTCATGGTTAGGGCCCTGAATGGGGAGGAGGAAGACCTCCTGTCCACTTGGAGATGTCTGCAGTTGAGCTTCTCAAATCCCCAGAGCCCCTTGAAACACTTGGGGCACCAAAGGTGGTCCACTCCTCCATGTGAAGGCTAGGATTCATCCCTTGTTTGGAGATAAAGCAGAGGCCCTGCCCTGCAGGACAGCACACTGCCTGAGAAAGCACTCCCGCTGCCTCTTGAGGCCCTGGAGCAACAGGACACCATGTGAACCAGGGAAATGTTAAGCTGGCCAAGGGTGGAAAGGGATTACACCGTGCGGGAGCTGCAGGACCTAGCCAACACACGCTAGCAGGAGAAGAGGTCACGTGCTGGATAAAGGGAACAGATCAAAAAACGGGAGTTTACTGAAACTGACATACTCTCTTCCAGTACAGGATCGAACACCCTGCCTAGGACCACAGGAGACAGCCTGAACATGCTGGATGGCTTTTAGAGTGCTGCCGCTCAGTGAAGTAGACTTCACAGATGATGGAAGAAGGACTCCAGGAGAGGAGTGTGCTGGCATAGACATGGTCCCCATCTGTGTTCTCCTGCTTTGTTCTGCGCAGGGCCTAGGGGATGTGCCACCTATTGATACGGCGAGCAATGAGCTGAGAGGGACATCTCTGAATTTTAGAGTAGCCGTTCTCCACATCAGTGCTACTGGTGAGAGATGCTGTTACAGGGACAGGCTCCGTGATAACAACTGAGTCACGGAATCACAGAGGCTAGGTGGTAGTCCTTAACCACCAGAGGCAAAGGTGGGGCAGCACAGTAATGAATGTCAAGAGGGAGTGGCCCCAAGGAAGCTGGCCCACAGAGTTGGTTTTCGGGTTTGTTTGTTTGTTTGTTTGTTTTTCTGGAGAGGTTTTTGTTATAGGGCTCGCCAGAGAGACAAAAATGAGAAATCACCTCCCAGGGGGGATGGCCGCACTGCCATCCCTTCTCCTCCATTCTCCTCTCGGAATCTTGGGCACACACGCGCCCAGCATGAGTTTAAGTGACCAGGCCCAGGACTTGAATCACAGTCGGCTACATGAGAATCCAGTGACGTAGCCATTACGCCATCTGCTGGCCCCTGGTCTACAGAGTTTTAAATTGTGAACCACCAATGGCCTGGTGGCTAAGGAGACAGATCCCACATGGCCAACTGTGCGGTTGGAATTCCAGCCCTTGGACTGAAAAACACCAGGCATGTGTGGATGCATGCCCCAAATCCCAACGGGATGGAGAAATGAAGGGGCTAAGGAGTAACCAGGCTCCACTGGGGGGGGGGACTTTCCCTATCCCACTCTCGGTCTCTCTGGTGAGTGCCTGCACCCTCTGGCAAAGATTTTTAAAAAGAAAAGAAATTATGAAGAGGATATAGTGACCCTAGTGGTAAACAAATATCCCTCCCCCAAAAGGGTCTTTCTCAAATTATGCAATTAAAGTAAATTAATGATGGTTCATCAAGAAACTGAGGAAGCTCCCTCACTAAAAATTCATGATCTGAAAATTCAGACCTGGAAACTGTCGACTGAAAGACAGTCCGGTCTTCATGAGAAAGGACCCTTCTCCCTCATCCCTCCCCACTTTGGGAATTTGGGGCATGCATGCACATGTGCTCAGCATGTATCTCAAGCCACCAGGATCAGGACTCAAGCCATGCAATTGGCCATGTGTGGTCTAGCCACCTTAACCATCACAACACAGGCTGGCCCAATATTCCCATTTAATTCACCCATCTGGCCTCAACAAAAAACTGATGGATTCTGGCGGATACCGGTAGACTACTACAAACGCCACAGTTACAGCTGCTGGCTCGGATAAGACAACGTTGCCAGAGGAAACTAACACAGCTTAGGTCGATGAGGTACAACCCGCTCTGGCGAACAGATTCCTTTCTAGCCTTGTCAAGAAAGAGTACCAAAGGCAGTTTTCATTCCCGCGGACCAGTCAGCAGTATAAATTTATAGTCTTACTCTAGGGCTGTATTACCTGTCCTGTTCTTTTTCCAAAGAGATCTGGTTGTTCTGCAGAGCATCACGTAGGTCAGTGATAGACACGGTAGATAGTATTATATCAATGACATTGGATTAATAAAACCAGATGAGCAGGAAGTATCAAGTAGGTGGAAGCCCAAGTTTGGAAAATCAACCTTCCAGAATTCAGAGACCCTCTACACTGATGAAACTCTCAGTTCGAAGCATGGAAGTGTGGATATACTCTGTACGGGGATATCTCCTCCTAAGGACAGACTGAAGCCTCTGCCACCACCCACCTAAGAAGGAAGCACAAAGCCTGACATGCCTCTTCGGGTGCTGGAGGCAGCACAGTCCTTACCTGAGAAACCCACTCCAACACAGCTTACTGGGTGACAAATGTCCCCGGGTATAAGTGGGAACCAGAGCAGGGAAAGGCCCTGCAGCAGGCCCACACTGGGCGTAAGCCAACCTTCCACTTGGGCCCTAGGACTCAGCAGACCTTCTAATACCAGAGGTTCTAGAGAGGGAACGATGCTGTGAGGGTCCCTGGGGAGCACCAGGAGGGGAAGCTCAGCACAGCTCCCAAGGCTACAGGCACAAGACAATGCTGACCCTATTGGAAGATTTTATACCTTTTCACAGACAGCTCCTTGCTTACTGTTTGCTTGATGGCTGCAAAGCACCTGCCCCTGGGACAGCAAGAGAACTTGCAGCCGAAATGATCCATTACAACCACCGAACCGTAAGGTTTTGCCTCTGTTGAACCATCCTTGCATCTCTGGGGTACATTCTACTTAGTCTTGGTGTATAATCTTTTTAATGTGCTGTTGAATTTGGTTTGCTACTATTTTGTTGAGGACTTTTGCATCTCTATTCATTAGGAATACTGGCCTGTATTTTTATTTTTATTTATTTATTTATTTATTTATTTTGCTGTGCCTTTATCTGCTTTTGGTATCAAAGTGATGGTGACTTCACAGAATGAGTTTGGGAGGATTCGCTCCATGTGAACCTTTTGGAATAGTTTAAGGAGAATTGGTGTTAATTCTCTTTTAAAGGATTGGTAGAATTCAGCAGTGAAGCCATCTGGGTCTGGGCTTTTCTTTGTTGAGACTATTATGGGTCAAGAGCCAGAATTTGAATCCACAACCACCCGCTTTAATGTTGGGCGTTCTCTCTACTACATCACACTCCTACGGGACAAAAATAATAAAGCATGGAGGCAAAAACGCGCTGGTTCAGGTCCTGCGAGCGTGGCCAGCCTGCTGCGCTGGTTCAGGTCCTGCGAGCGTGCCTACGGGTCAAGACCAATCAAGCATGGCCGCACAGCCGCGCTGGTTCAGGTCCTGCGAGCGTGGCCAGCCTGCTGCGCTGGTTCAGGTCCTGTGAGTGAGGTCGGTGAACTTCCAGGTAGAGAAAGAAGCCCGCTATGAGCCTAAACTCAAGATCCATGTGTGTCTCACCTTCTGAAATGGCCCAAACCAGCACCAAAAACCTGGGGAAGACAGATAAGAACTTACCTTGGGCATGAAATTCACCTTGAGAAATTAAGTTAAATGATATTTTAATGCATTATCTTTAAAAATCTAACCATATGCCATTGGAGGGGATGCTTGTTTGTTCTTTCTCTTCACATCACACACACACACACACACACACACACACACATGCACAAGCACATGTGCACACGCACACGCACACACACACCCTCTGGCAATAAATACATATATATACATATATATACATATATGTGTGTGTGTATATATGTGTGTATATATATATATGTATATATATGTATATATACACACACAATCAACCAATCAATTAAATTAGCCCCGGAGCATGAACTATGAATAGGATACCAGAATCTTGCACAAGACAGCTTATGACCCTGTGCTTGTGTAACACCTGGGTGGCCCGGGGTGCCACCATCCAGGCCCACAGATGAGAAGCTGTGTGACAGCAAGGCTGGACTTGTACAGCTACCAGCCTGGGTGTTGCATCTGTTCGTTGCGGTAACTATGTGACGAGGCCATCGAGCAAGTAGTTAAGAGACGACTTTCGGAGAGAACCAGTCTGGGATCAAATCCTGACTCTAGTACTAATTGACATAGGGGAGTCTTTCCGAGACCCACGGCTCAGCTGTGTATCTGGGTTAATGCTATCCATTTCCTGGGTTGTCCTGAGGTCTCAGTGCATGTGGGCATGTTTGCACAGGGCCAGGCATTCCATGAGGGCATGTTCAGTAGGAGCGAGATGCAGGGAGGTGTGTGCAGATGTGTGAGCACGTGGCTCATCCCCTGGCTCCCTTCCCTTTCCTTCTAATTTCCTCCCAGACTAAAGTCAAGTCGTCTACTCTCTTCAAAACTCTGCCCAGGGAACACAGCGAATGCGCAATAAAAAATCCAGACTGTCTTGAAGCAAAGAGAGTTTTCTCCTGGGAATTTGTATATTAATCAAGAGAGCTTATGGAGTCAGGTTGGAGGGTTTTTTTGCCCCTGAATTATGGATATTTCTGAAGCTGGCTTGTAGTGTGCACACACACCCCATTCTCTCTAAATGCTTGGTCTCTGAGGGCTCTGCACTCTCCGAGTTCTGCTCGGTGGCCACTGAAACAACAAACATCCCTCCCTCCGCTTGTGCATGGTGAGCGAGAGACTAGCCAACTCCGACCATCTCTGCTGCTTCCAAGATTTCCAGCAAGCTCCCTGGCGCCGGTTCATGTTCTTCCAGGTTTCAGGGGAGGCAGAGGCTGAAAATTGGCCTCTTGAAGCACCCTTGGCTGAACCGAGGGAGTTCATGAAAAGAAAAATAAATAAATAAATAAATAACCTATGGAACAGTTCCAGAAAACACTCCCACTGGGCTGCAGTTATGTCACTCCATTAGACCGGCTCCAAAGCAGAGTGACCATGTTATAGAATAAAATGGCCCACAGCAGTCACATGACCTGGTATCAAGGAGCATACAGCGCTTTGGTATCAGAAGGAGCCGCATGTAAATCTTATTCTCCCCTGGGCAACTTGAGACATCCAGGTGTCTCTGAGACTCAGTTTCCTCATATGCAAAGGAGAGTGGCCGTGAACTACCTGGCACGCAGCGAATGCTCCTGGAGTCTCTTTCTCACAATTGGATCAGCTTCTCTAGAACCAGTGCTTGGCAGAGTTGGGCAAGGGCCAAGGAGAGCATTTTGTCCAAACTCCAGTTGAATGTTCAATTTTTTTTTTTTGAGAGGTTTTTGCTATAGGGCACGTGCACTTCCCAGACAGACAGACAGAGACAGACAGAAAGCAAGAAATCACCCCCAGGGGGGATGGCCACACCACAATCCCTTCTCCTCCATTCTCCTCTCGGGATCTTGGGCATGCACGCACACGCGCCCGCCGTGAGTTTTAAGCCACCGGGTCCGGGACGCGAACTGCGGTCGACCACATGGGAGTTCAGCGACATAGCCATTACACTAACTGCTAGTCTCAAATGTTCAATTTTGACAGCCCCTGAGGCTTCTGTCTTATGGTTAACCTCATCTGAAATGGATAGAGGTCTCAAAAAAAGAAAGCAGGGCATATTATTTAAAAGAAATATCTTAGAAGGTATATTTTCCCACCCCAGTGTTGGACAATTTGCTGTCTTTATGGTTGCTGGGTAGGTCTGATATATAGACCATGGCAGGGAAAGGAATGGAGGGGGAGAGAGGCCAGTCTCCAGCAGTCATGCAAGGATCTGTGACTGCCTGCCCCCATCCCCTAGGCGCAGTGTAGGGGTCTCACTCCGCAAGATGGCCTGGAATTGCTTCCAAAGAGAATAACCGGATAGAAGCAGGCACTCTCTAAATCACCTGGGGGTAGGTCATTCTCGAGTAGCATGAAACTAGGGAATTAAGAGAATTTACAAGATCTTGCCCCTGAGAAGTCCAGAGGCTGGGTGGGTTTCAACACAGCTTTGTCAGCAGCTCAGAAGCGTCTGAGTACCTGCTTCCCTCTATTTCTCCCCTCTGTCTCCTCCCCATTCTGCCTTCCCTCAAGCCTGCAAGATGGCTGCCAGCAGCAGAAGGGCTTCCTAGTCCAGTGCACAAAAGGCTTCCTCCCCTAAGATGTTCCTAACAAATGCTTACTGAGCACACTAGCCAATCGCTGAGGCCAGGGCACCAGGCTGTAAACAAGTGTAGGCCAACTGGAGCCCACCTCCAGGAGCTGGGGCTCTGCCTGCCTCTCTCTGAAGAACAGGGGCTATGCAGGTGCTATGTTTTAAGTGTCCCCCCAAACTCAAATGGTAGAACTTGGCTGGGCTTCGAATATATTAAGAGGACATTTAATAGCTTCATGGTGTCAAAGGGTGAGGCCTTTGGGAAGACATTAGGGTGAAGGTCACTGGGGTGTGGCCCTTGACTGAGTCCTTGTGGGTTTATAGGGAGAGGGAAGGAGACCAGAGCAGAGGACTCATGGACATGAACGCTCTACTCTGCTCTTGCCCTCATGATTTGATCTCTCATGACTCTCTAAGACCCACAGCAGGTGTGGCCCCTGGGCCTCAGTCAGACCCCCAAACCGTGAACTAAATAAACCTCTATTCTCCTATATTACCAGACTCAGGTATTTTCCATTATTAGCAATAATAGACTAGAACAGAGTGGTCTGCACCGAGATTAAAACTGATACCAAGATGAAGGAGGAGAAGACGCCAGACCAACAGATGTGAGTATGTGATACCATCTAATGCTTCGCCCACCCTCCCATGTATCAGCCCTGACTCATTCTCTGCGTCTACTGCTCTCCATCCGCATGAAGGTTAAGGGATTCCCTCTCTCCTTGATTAACTAATGACTAATGCCAAAGGGATCCAGGGCTGCCCAGCTCCTCAGACTCTGGTTCCCAAACTTTGCTCCAAAGAGCACTTTGTTCCAGGGAGCAATCCCAGAGCCCATTGCATTTGCAACACAAAGGGGGAGTTGGGATAGAAGAGGTTGAAGGTCAGGCTCTGGGACCCCCACACACACTTCAGCTCATACACCTGTCCCTGGCACCACCTTGAAATGGGGCTGTGCTACTCATTTATTTTGTACAACCTCAAACCCAGACTTTGACCCTACCCTACGTCCGACGCAAGTGTCATTCTTCCGGCCTTTGCCTTCAGCTGGAGAGTGGCCTCAGTCCTCAACACACCCCGAGACTGGCTTCTCTTGCCCTGAGCTGACACTAGGCATTCTCTGTCACCGTGGCCCCAGCCATCTTAGACCATCGGCACTGCCACTGGGCCAGCCTGCCATCGGCCTGCCTCAACCGCTTCCCTCCTGGTGTCCGTGGGGATTTTGCCACCTCTCCCAGCCTCAGATTTTTTTCTCCATTAAATTGTAAGAACAACCCACACTTTAGAACAACAACGACAAAAAAAAGTAGCGTTTGGGGGCATTGGGTTAACTGTTACCTTTCCAGAATCTCTCTTTTTATTATCAGAAATGGCTGGAACTGCTCGACTGCTCACATTACTGTTAACAGCATCCAGGCTCCATTTAAAAAGAAGAAAACGAGAGAAAAAGCCCTTTGTAAAGGGACCTAGAGGCCCCTAAAGACAACACTTGCAGTAAGTGGTCTATGAGTGGCCCCAGGCTAGTTCCCCAGAGCTCCATAACCTTCTACAGTCTCTGCAAACAGGATGCCTACGGTTAAGCCCCCTCCTCCCAAAGCTGGGCCCGACTTACCAACAACTCGCCTGCCCCTCACAGCCGTTCTGCTGCTGCTCCTGAAGGCAACTCCAAATGCACATCAAGATGTGCGGTCTCATCTTGTCATGGCTGCTCCCTCCCTGCCTTCAGAAGCCCGGCAGCTGGGCTCACCTGAGGTCCTATGAGCAGGAAACGTCATGGGAGCCGTGCATCCTTCCACGCCTTCCCTCAACCAAACTTGTTGACGGTTGCTCTGTGCACTCTGCTCCGTGCTGAAGGTTGAGGTGTGGTGGAGTGGGAATGTTTGACGGTGTCACACACAGG
>NW_006159712.1:86966-95395 GCF_000334495.1 Tupaia belangeri chinensis | reverse complement strand
TGCATCCTGTTGTGACTGCCACCGTCACCCTCCCCACACAGTAACTAAAGAGCACCCTCGTTGGCCCTTACAAAGTGCAGGGCACCCTAGTCAACGTTCAGCATCAAAGCAAGGCCACCTGTTCTGCACCACATCTTGACACTACTGTGCCAGTGTATACAGAGAACAAGGAGAGAGGGGAGGAGAGAGGATGCCATGAGAGAAAACCAGGTCCAAGAGAGCCCTGAACCCCCTGACCCACCCACCAGTACTGAGAGGAAAGGGAAGACGAGTAAGAATGCCGACCCCCACCCGACCTTTTGAGCTGGACCGATATAAAGGGGCTGAGCAGGTGGATGAGGAGGGGAAGTATTCTAGGCCCATGGAATAGTGTGCATGGGGCACGGAGTGAGAGCTCACGGCCCGCCCAGGGGATGACACTGTGGTCTCTGGTGGCCACAGCAGAGGTGCCAGAAGAGAAGAAAGAGATAAAGTGGGTGCGTTTGCAGGGGCCAGACTGCAGAGGGTCCAGACACAGCGCCACCTTGGGCACGACCCGCAGACTGCACCTCCTGTCTGACTTGAGATACCACCGTGGGACCAGCTTTGACCTATGGATGGTAGCAGACGTGGAGAGCCAGGCTGAAAGCGTGGACTGACCGCATGGACTCCTGCTTTTAGCCACCAGAAGAACAGGCTTCAGGCCATCACTGATCAGGGAGGAAGAGAGACACTCCAGCACACAGCCCGGGGCCCAGCCCAGTCGAGCCCCACCAGGATCAGCAGGTCCTTACCAACCCACACGCGCACGCGCATGCGCAAGTTCAGCCAGTGCTGACTGTGGTACACCACTGGCATGCTGTGGTTGTTTGTTACGCAGCAAACACTGACCGCTTCAATCTTGGATGTTTAGGTAAGCTATTTGGAATTTATCCTGGAAGAAGATCATTTAGTAACTTACGCAGGCAGCCCTCTACCTTCCCAGCTACAATCTGGGACGCAGAATCCGTTCCTTACTCAGACGTGTGGAACATGCACCCTGAATCCCCGCTGGGGATCTGATGGAATCTCATGCTTTTGCTCAAATTATTCTCTCTGCCTAAAACCCCTCCCCCACCTGAGCCTCGTAATGGATACTGTTCCCACTTCGAGCATCATCCCACTCAGAACCATCATGAGGCCGTCCGCCATGGAAATGAGGCGCTCCAGCAGGAACTACGAGGAGCTCAGCTTCTCTCCTAGACCCGGAGCTTTTTAAGCACAGGGACAACATCTCTTTCTCTTGTGCCCCCAGCACCCAGAGCAGTGCTTGAGGTAAAGAAGGTTCCTGGTAAGGGTTTGTCGAATGAATAAACAAACGAACATCCCCACAGTCCCTTGCACTGAGCTGGGCCGGTGGCCCTCATGCAATGAACACTCAGATGCCCGACTGCCAGCATTTGTCCCAATTAACTCCCCGCCTGCTGTCTTTCTTCGCCCATTTAGAATTGCAAACTCCCTCCTGAGTGCTACTTAGCCTCTGCCATGGTAATCTCTTTATTCCATTTTAATAATACATCGACTATGGACATAGAGGAGAAATACTAGAGGGACATAGAGGAGACCTGGGAGTCAAAAATATCTATGATAGGAAAAATACAGGTGACCTGTGAAGTACTTCACCAACGTTCCTGGAGACCTCATGCTTGGACCCTATAAATCCCAGGGCCTGTCCCGCACAGGCTGGGCCGGCCAGCCACTGTGCCGCGAGCTGCCTGTCTTTAAGAGGCCTGCTGCCACGAGGGCTGGCTGATGCAGGGAATTTATACAGAGCTCCCCACATGAATCCTGCGTAAAAGGGAGGTGATGTCACTGAACAGCAAAACAAGTGTCATCTGTCGAAACTCCTAAGCAGCCTCTGGGCCGGAGTCACACCAGTTTATTTATTCAAGGGTGTATGGATTACAAGAGGAACACTGCAGCTGGACCAAGACCAGGAGCTGTGCACCTGCCCCTGCCCTTCGCCAGGAACCGTCCCCCTTCTAGGAATCTGTCTCAATGAAACCATCAGCGAGGTGCATGGAAAGATATACCAAGATTTACGTTCATGGTTTACTTCCTGGAATGGCATCTCGACAAGGGAAAAGCTACAACTTCTACTTGAGGGCCAGCAGCTGGCATAGAGGTCAAGGTGGCTGGGTCTCCCCTGGCTGCCTGAGCAGTCCGAGTCCTGGACCTGGTGGCTTGAAAAACACACCAAGCATGTATGTGTGTATGAATACCCCAAATCTTGAGAGGAGAATGGAGGATAAAGGATTGCAATGTGACCATCCCCTCTGAGGGGTGATTTCTCACTTCCCTGCCTCCGTATATCTCATCTCTGGCAAGCTCACACATCCTAGAGCAAACTCAAAACACACACACACACACACACACTTGATGCAAATTACTGGTTGCAGCTGGGAGGTGGTTAAGCAAACTAGATTGTATTCACACAACAGTGCTTTGCAGACATTAATAATGAGGCCGGCCAGCCACTGTGCCGCGAGCTGCCTGTCTTTAAGAGGCCTGCTGCCACGAGGGCTGGCTGATGCAGGGAATTTATACAGAGCTCCCCACATGAATCCTGCGTAAAAGGGAGGTGATGTCACTGAACAGCAAAACAAGTGTCATCTGTCGAAACTCCTAAGCAGCCTCTGGGCCGGAGTCACACCAGTTTATTTATTCAAGGGTGTATGGATTACAAGAGGAACACTGCAGCTGGACCAAGACCAGGAGCTGTGCACCTGCCCCTGCCCTTCGCCAGGAACCGTCCCCCTTCTAGGAATCTGTCTCAATGAAACCATCAGCGAGGTGCATGGAAAGATATACCAAGATTTACGTTCATGGTTTACTTCCTGGAATGGCATCTCGACAAGGGAAAAGCTACAACTTCTACTTGAGGGCCAGCAGCTGGCATAGAGGTCAAGGTGGCTGGGTCTCCCCTGGCTGCCTGAGCAGTCCGAGTCCTGGACCTGGTGGCTTGAAAAACACACCAAGCATGTATGTGTGTATGAATACCCCAAATCTTGAGAGGAGAATGGAGGATAAAGGATTGCAATGTGACCATCCCCTCTGAGGGGTGATTTCTCACTTCCCTGCCTCCGTATATCTCATCTCTGGCAAGCTCACACATCCTAGAGCAAACTCAAAACACACACACACACACACACACACACACACAATTACTTGATGCAGCTGGGAGGTGGTTAAGCAAACTAGATTGTATTCACACAACAGTGCTTTGCAGACATTAATAATGATCATTTTGGTTCTTTCCCTTCCTGATGAATTGTCTGAAAGACAATAGGTATGGCTGAGCAGGCAGGTGTCTGCAGAAAGCAGGGGTAGGGGTTTCCGAGCCTGAGAGAAGGAGCGTATCTACACAGGTAATGGCCACGGCCCCCAGCCCAGGCTGTTGAAAGATGAATGTCCATTCAGCAGAGTGGCTTGGTGCGGGGTATCACACCAGACAGATGACATGGGTGGCCCGAGGTGGCTGGGGGAGGGGCAGGAAAACCAATAAATTCTGCTAACGCTCATGTCACTTCCTGCGTCATGAGTAATACAGTCCTTTGTCTCTGACTCAGGAGTCTCTTGTATTCTGCTAACATCCATGAAATACTATGAATAATGGGCTGTTATTAGCTTATAAATAGTATAAAATCAAATCCCAGACCCAGTGACTAATTTCAAGGCCAGGCCAGGAAGAGTATGAGACAGGCCTGAGATATCTTTTACCAGGATAAATGAAGTAGTCAGAGAAAGATGAGAACTCAGCTAAAAGGCTCCAGAATGCCGCTTGAAGGGGATCTCGCGGGCGACATCTGGGACAATTTGATCATCAATTAAATGGTGACAGTACCTGATAATAGCCTATTAAATAAGACAGGAACCTATGACTTCATACTGATACAAGTAAGTAAACTCAGTCAACCAATCCTATTTCTTGTGCTGAGAAAAAGAATGCTCAGAGAGCTTTTAGAAGAAACGAACAAAGTAATCCATCTACCTATGGAATGGAAGACGTGAGCTCTGGCTAGGCAGCCCTCAGGAAAGATGCCGCCCCAGGACCTCTCCGATACATCTGAAGTGACAGACGGCAGGATCTCCCCACATCTGGACCCGGCAAGTGGCCTGCACGCCAGCACTTGGAGCCTCGGCTTCATGGTGGGTGCAGCAACTTCCTTTAGTCTACACACCAAGTATCTGTACGCGGTGGTGCTGGGAGACTAAGGCAGTGAACGGGGGCCACCCAAAGACATTCCCAGCCCTCTTCCTCCACTTCCTTGACTAGCAAAGCTAAGCACAATTGGCCTTCCAGGTTGCTCTGTAGCCAAGGATGGCCACCTGGCCCACTTCTGCCTAAGACAACACAAGGGAATTACTGGATGAGAGTTCCAGAAAAGGTTTCTAAACAAGAGAGACTCAGCCGACAACAGTAAGGCAATCAGTCTTGTGTTGATTTTTAATAGACCAACTATGGCCTAGGGACATAGGCTGCTGCAGGGACGCTGCTGCACAATGCTGAGACCTCGTGCCCCCTGGGAAGGCTCTGAGCTCTGTCTTGGGTCTACCTGAACAGGCCAGGCATGCCCACAGCTGCACCTGTGATTCTGATCCTGGCCCTGGTAGGCTGAGGGACTTGGGGGAGGATCTCAGCATCAAGGTCCTGTCAGGGGTGTCTCTCTCTCTCCCTCCTCTCTTTCATGAAAATAAATAAGTTTAAGTGTGTGTGTGTGTGTGTGTGTGTGTGTGTGTGTGTGTAAGGTGACTGGAAAAGCCATGACATATTTTTCTGGTTTTCTATGCAAAAAAACTGTCATGACTTTTCCAACGAGCCAATATACATATAATCTCAAAGCCATTAAATCAAAAGCTTAAGTCTCCTTTGATCCCCTTCAACTCTAGCCTCTCGCTCTCCCACCTCCCCTGTTACCAGTTTGGTATGCACCTTTCCAGGTCGTCCCCATGCACTGGAACGGGAAGCACACACCTACCCCCCAGACGGCACGGACTGCTGTGAGGGCTCACATGGCGGTGTCACGCAGAGGGCGTGGCTCTGCAGCATACTTTGTTCATCCAATAATAGGGTTTGGAAGTATTTCCCCGCTGTACTTGTAGGCCCACCTCATTCTCTTTCCTTGGTGCATTTTTTAAATTGATGGTGCTTAGACTGTTTCCAATCTCACCATTTACTGTTTACTCCTAGAAACAGCACTGCAATGAAAATCCTTGTACACAGCTTTTCGTGCACATGTGCAAGCATTTCTCTAGGGTAAATATTCAAACGTGTAATTTCTGGGTCATAGGCTATGCACATTTTTTATTTTTATGTCCTTTTAAAATTTTAATAGATCCTGCCAAATTTCCCTCCAAAGTGGCAGTACAAATTTATAGTCTCTCAGCAGTGCATGAGAGTTCCCCACACCCTCACCAACTAATTTTTTTTTTTTTTTTTTTTTTTTTTTTGCCAATGTGATGGGTAAGAAATGGCTTCTGCTTGGACTCATTTGTAATCTTCTGATGAGTACTGAGGGCTGCTGCATTTTTCCTATTCTTTTAATAAGGGCTCTTGTTTGCCTCAGCTTCTGAGTAGGTTCAGGTCAAGGTTCTACTTCATATAGAGAGAGGAATCCAGAGTGGGGACCAGAGCCAGGTCCCAGTCTCCCTGATGTGTAACTCAGGGAAGGTAACGAGACCAGTGTAGGGGTTAAATGAGATCATGCATAGTTAACGCACAGTAAATGCCTGTTATCCTCACCGGCTTTAGTATTACTATCATCACCACCATCTCCACTTCTCTCATGAGTGACAGAAAGCTGCTGACATGGTTCCCAGGGTTCCTTGTACTCAGCCTCCTGATATTCATGCCCCGTGTAATCTCTCCTATTTTTTTTTTTTGAGAGGTTTTTGCTATAGGGCGCATGCGCTCGCCAGAAAGACAGAGAGAGACAGAGAGAATGAAAGCAATAAATCCCCCCCCAGGGGGGATGGCCACGCTGCAATCTCTTCTCCTCCCTTCTCTTCTCGAGATCTTGGGCACGTACACACACGCGCCTGGCATGAGTTTCAAGCCACCGGGTCCAGGACTCTAACTACAGTTAACTACATGGGAATCTAGCAACATAGCCATTATGCCAACTGCTGGTCCCTGTAATCTCTCCTCTTAAGTGTGGGCTGGACCTAGTGACTTGTTTCTAATGAATAGAATAGAGAAAAGATGATGGAGTGTCAACTCCACAGTTAGCTTATGAAAAGACCAAGGCTTTCAGCTTGCGGACATTCCCCTACTGTCTTCTCCCTTTGTACACCCAGATGAAGCAAGCAGTAATGTTGAAGGGGACCCCATGGCAAGGAACTGAGGGTACCCTCCAGTCATATGTCAATGAGGAAATGAGGCCAACAGCCTATGAGGAACTGACCCTTGCCAACAACCATATGAGTAAGTCTAGAAACAGACCGTTCCCAGTCCAGCCAACCAAACAACCATATGAGTAAGTCTAGAAACAGACCATTCCCAGTCCAGACAAACTCCATATGAGTGAGCTGGGAAACAGACCTTTCCAAGACCATCCTGATGACAACAGCCAATATGCCACTCTGAGTACAGCTTGTGAGAGATGCTGATTCTACACCTAGAGAAACCATGAGATCATAAATGTTGTTATTTCAAGATACTAAGTTTTAGAATGGTTTGTTACACGGCACCAGCTAACTAATACATGATGTAAATTTCTTAGGGAAACAGATTCCATCAGCTACTTTTCTTGATCAGTATCATGAAACTCATAAACCCTCCTAAAAAAAAAAAATGGTAAGAATATATTTTGCTGAGGTGTGTGGGGGGCAAAGGGGGAGATGGGATTGTCGAAGAGTTCCTGAAGGTGTTGTATCTTATTTGGAAGAAAAGTGCTTCTGGGGATTTTCATAACCCTTAGCTTGGCCACCATCCCACGTTTAGGAGGGAGGCAAGTTTGTATGACAGAAGGAGCAAGGGCCCGATGGTCGGCTAGCTTTGGCTTTCAGATTTGATTCTGCTACTTGGGCATGTCACTTCTCTCTGAGGCTCCATTTCCTCCGGCATCCAATGAAGCTTCAACAAAAAAACGACTTCACCGAGCTCACACGGTTTCCTTGCAGGGATGGAGTGACACAGGATGTACGGAAGCTCCTGCCCATGGCACGCACAGGGGGAGCATCCCCTTCTCCCAAGACTTTCAGACCTTTACATGTCTGCTCCTTCACAACCAGACAAAACACACCGCTGAAATGGTAAACAGAAAGTGCCAGTTTGGTTGCACTTAAATGAAAAAAGGAGGGAGACTCAGCCTTTTCCTTAGAGGGTTAAGAACGAAGGCAGGTGAGGGGCGGGACTCCACTGCGGAGGGGACAGAGGGATTGGTGGTGAGGGATGTCAGCGAAATTACAGTCCACATGTGCCCCGTTCCAGCCTTAGCAAGAAAAGAGAGCGAGCGAGAGATCTGGGGTGTTACCTCGAAGGGTGAGGGTTAGTTTTTCTTTCAACTTTGCAGCTAATCTTTTTAATTACCCTCTAAGTCATTAAGGGCTGAAAAGTCAAGACCTGCTGGCTTTAGAGGGATCTTATCTGGGCCACTTTTCCTTCTTTTTCCTAGAGAAACTCTCTCTCCAAACCACAAACCTGCACCTGTTTCCTTTGACTTAAAGGCCCCCAAAGTGATGTTTTCGATTAGTAGATGCCTCTCTTTCTAAATCTGACCTCAGGTCAAAGCTTTACAGCTAAAATATTCATTTTCTCCCCCTGCCCCTCTCCTAGACAAAATGGCAATAAGAAAAAAAAAAAAAAGCATTCTCGGTTTCTTCCCTCTTTTATTCTGTTTTCACTGTGAAAATACAAGCTTTCTTTCCCACTAATCCTTTGAAATTGGAGTGAGAAACAGCCCGGGCCAATCCTGGCTGGGACCCAGACGCCCGCCTGCCCCAGGCTCCAGAGGATGGCCCAGGGAGGACTGCGGTGATGGCTTGAGTTTCAGCTCTGGCCAAAGCCCGCTCCTGTCTGCTTCCCTCCCCACCCAGAGATCGAGCCCTGTCTAGACAGTCAGCCCCATCGATTATTCCATTCCCGTGTCTGCTGCCACCTGCCCACGAGAGGCAAGGGCTCACTGCTAAGAAGACCCTTCGAGTCTGCCTCCGAGATGCCAGCAGAGGAGGGTGGAAAGGACGTATCTTTTGTGTGATGAAGAAGAATGACCGTGTGGGTCAGTCATCCCCACCCTCCAGGTCCTCTTCCGGCAAGGGCAGCTTGGAAAACCAACCAGGCAGGTGGCTTTTCTAAAAATGGGAGGAGAGTGTTTAAGAACCTACAATGGGTGTTTGCTCTGTTGGCTAGTCTACACCCAAACAATGTGATTCATCCGATCCCAGAGATCGGCACTCTGAGCACCAAAGTG
>NW_006159712.1:85974-86627 GCF_000334495.1 Tupaia belangeri chinensis | reverse complement strand
CTCAGTTTCCTTCTTCCTACCTAAGCTCCGCCCTCCCACATCCCCCTCGATTCCGCGAGCTAGCGGATAGCTGTTCAAGACCTGTCTTCAAAATACACATTTTTCACCGGAGTGCTTTCAAATGTATCTCCTGTTTTTCCCAGTTTTCTAGGCAGTCCCTGCAGAGCTGGGGGTGCTGCAGGGGGAGTCAAAACCCCACCTGGCCCCATCCCTCAAGCAGGGCAGGGCAGACACCAGGGAGGCACCTTCTCAGGAGGACCAGAGGCAACTGTGCTGGTGGCCTGGCCCTCAGAGAACTCGGCCAGGCTGAATACTTCTGCTTGGCCCCACCAGCCACTTTCTTTCCTGCAATTTGTGGGTACCCAAAGAAGGGGGCCTTTGACTGAGTGGGTTTACTGCAACGTGGGCATGGCCTCCTAACGCCGCTGCATCTCACGCTCCTCCGTGGGCCAGTGCTGCGAGGCACCTTGCCCCATCTCTGCAGTGAACGGGCCCCAGGTTCTCCATCAACTGAGCTGACAGTGGCTGGCTCGGGCCACTTGCTAAATAATTCAATGGGGCACGGAGCTGTGGGCACAGCACCCGCCAGACATGAAGAGGCCTCTGCCCTCGCAGCTCAATCCTGGGGTCCCACCAGGACCTGCCCTCCCCCC
>NW_006159712.1:36154-84784 GCF_000334495.1 Tupaia belangeri chinensis | reverse complement strand
TCGTCTTCCCTCCCCACCCAGAGATCGAGCCCTGTCTAGACAGTCAGTCCCATCGATTATTCCATTCCCGTGTCTGCTGCCACCTGCCCACGAGAGGCAAGGGCTCACTGCTAAGAAGACCCTTCGAGTCTGCCTCCGAGATGCCAGCAGAGGAGGGTGGAAAGGACGTATCTTTTGTGTGATGAAGAAGAATGACCGTGTGGGTCAGTCATCCCCACCCTCCAGGTCCTCTTCCGGCAAGGGCAGCTTGGAAAACCAACCAGGCAGGTGGCTTTTCTAAAAATGGGAGGAGAGTGTTTAAGAACCTACAATGGGTGTTTGCTCTGTTGGCTAGTCTACACCCAAACAATGTGATTCATCCGATCCCCGAGATCGGCACTCTGAGCACCAAAGTGGGAGGACCCAGTTTCCCTCACATCACCCACTAACACAAAACCCCACCCCGAGGTAGGGTGGCCAGTTAAATCTGAATTTCAGATACACAGACTACATTTTTTCAGTTATTTAAATTTCAAATTAATGAGCGTCATCCTGCACTTTGTCCGGCAACCCTGCCGGTGGGGAACTTGACTCTGGAAGGAGGGACCCACAGGCACCTAGTGAGAGATGGCTCCTGGCAGCCTCTGTGGGGTCAAGAGCCCGGGAGGTGTAGCAAAACCAGGGCTGGTACATGTGCCCCGTGCGACAGGGCCAGTGGCAGCGTGTGAGGAACTGTCCCTGGGCAGGATCTTGCAGTCCCTCAGTTTCCTTCTTCCTACCTAAGCTTCGCCCTCCCACATCCCCCTCGATTCCGCGAGCTAGCGGATAGCTGTTCAAGACCTGTCTTCAAAATACACATTTTTCACCGGAGTGCTTTCAAATGTATCTCCTGTTTTTCCCAGTTTTCTAGGCAGTCCCTGCAGAGCTGGGGGTGCTGCAGGGGGAGTCAAAACCCCACCTGGCCCCATCCCTCAAGCAGGGCAGGGCAGACACCAGGGAGGCACCTTCTCAGGAGGACCAGAGGCAACTGTGCTGGTGGCCTGGCCCTCAGAGAACTCGGCCAGGCTGAATACTTCTGCTTGGCCCCACCAGCCACTTTCTTTCCTGCAATTTGTGGGTACACAAAGAAGGGGGCCTTTGACTGAGTGGGTTTACTGCAACGTGGGCATGGCCTCCTAACGCCGCTGCATCTCACGCTCCTCCGTGGGCCAGTGCTGCGAGGCACCTTGCCCCATCTCTGCAGTGAACGGGCCCCAGGTTCTCCATCAACTGAGCTGACAGTGGCTGGCTCGGGCCACTTGCTAAATAATTCAATGGGGCACGGAGCTGTGGGCACAGCACCCGCCAGACATGAAGAGGCCTCTGCCCTCGCAGCTCAATCCTGGGGTCCCACCAGGACCTGCCCTCCCCCAACGGCTGTCCTGCCAGCCTCCTCCGGCCGTTCCCTCCGTATCACACCGTGGGTAGAAACAAGGGGTCTGGGGCCTACAGGTTGGGGCTTCGGCCCTGGCTGTCTGATCTCTGTCCCGCTCTGAGCCGCAGCTTTCCCATCTGTAGAATGGAGGTGCTCAGCGCCTCGTTTTGTGGGGTGTAAGAAGGGAGCAGTGAAATGACACACTTGAGGCCCTTAGGCAGCGCACAGCACGGCCCCCGGCATCCCCCACTCCCTTTCCCACCCCAAGCAGGGCTGCCAGCTGCTGTGGTCTCATCTTCCCCTTCTACACCACGGCCACTCCCACAGGATGCCACACAGACCAGTCTCAGCCGAAGCCAGGTAACAGTGAACTGTCAGACAACGACAAATGCTTGGTTTATTGGGTGTCCTTAGGTCCCAAGAACTGAGCAGAGATAAAAATAAAAGAAAATGGCAAAACAGCCTGGCCCTCCTGAAGTTTACATGCTTCATCCCAGTCAGTCTCCCCACTCACCCTATGAATAAGTAACGTTGCTGGATCCACTTTACAGATTAAGAAACTGGGCTCAGAGAGGGTAAGCGACTTACCCAAGGTCACCCAGCTTCATAGGTAAACTGGGATTCGAACTCAGAGGCTCCAAAGCCCGTGTCTTTATTCTTCTTGGACTCATGTAAGCTTCAGGAAAAGGCTGTGAAGTTGGTACTCTTCGCCAGTGGTGAGGGAAAAGAGGCGAAGTCAGGTGCCGTCCCCTCGCCCCAAGTCACTAGGCTGGCCAAGCGCAGAGCTCTGTGAACCCCCGGAGTGTCTGGGGCCACAAGGCATCATCGCCTCATGGCCCGACAGCCCTGGAGGGATCCAGCAGAGCACTAAGCAGAAGGCCTGGGATGAAGGAGGCCCAGAGCTCAGCTGAGCTGCCTAGAGGCCAGCGGCTGCACACCCAAGACTGCCCCTCCCCAGACACGGCCCCCCCAGAAGGGAGATGCCCAACCCCCTCCCCTTTTCTAATTCTCCCCCGGTTTGGGGTGCTGTCGGCTGGGCCCTGCAAGCTCAGCCCAGGCACCAGACCGCAGGAGGCCAAGGCCAGCAGACTGCCTGTTCGTTCCGTGACCCAGGACCCTCTACAGCCTGCGGCAACAAAGCCCTGCTCTCCCAGCTCCACCGGGCGCCCATCAGCAGCAACCGCCACGTCCGGGCTCATTTCTCACAACCTCCACTCAAGGCTGTGAAAACCATTTCTTTTTTTCTTTTACCCCTTTTCGTTTGTACCAGACAGCACCGCAGCAGGCTCCGCACATTAGTGACACTGGGGGGAAAGATGGTTTCCTGGCACTGCTCTGCAGGGCTTCGGAGCCCAGGCGGGGCTTCTGCTGAAGTGGAAGGGGCTGGCGCAGGGGAGCCTCTCTCTTTCCTGCATTTGCTGCCCCAACATTTGGAATTGGACAGAGCTGGTGCGAATGCAAGTGCTGTTCTTGCAAGTGGTCATTTTATTAATTAGGGGTAAACCATCTTAATAGCTTAGCCATTCCCTTGCATGTAACTCAGAAATTTTAGCTGCGACAGATAACCAACTAAACTAGTTTAAGAAAAAGAAGTGGGGTACGATTTACATATTTATTAGTTCACGAAACCCAAGAACCTAGGCTAGGGTATTAACTACACCTTCAGGTGCAGTTGGATCCAGGAGCTCAAAGGACTCAGTCTCTCACCCTCTCTCTGCAGTTGGTTTTGGGTTTGGTTTTCTGTGTTGCTTCTGAAACGGGCTGAATTGTTTCCCCTACTCACACAGCAAAATATGCAGACGTGGAAGCCCTAACACCCGGTACTTGAGACGTGACGTACAATGAGAAGAAATCAGAAGTCTTCTCTAAGCTGAGGAAAGAGACCTCGGAGGAAACCAACCCTGCCGACACCTTGGTCTCGGACTTCAAGCCTCCAGAACTATGCGGAAATCAGTGTCCATCATTCAACCACCCAGTCCGCAATACTTTGTCCGAGAAGCCCAAGGAAATTAGGACAGCCCCGTTCTGAGCCAGGCTGTTTCCACAGAGCAACAGAATGGTGCCCTGCAGTTCCAGGAGGACACCCCCGTCAGCAACCTCAGTCAAAAGGCTCTCTCTTCCACCACGTGTCTAACACAACTCTCAGATTCCGTCTCACGGGCCTGCCTCGGGTCACTGGTAGCTCCTGAGCCAATCCTTGTGGCAGGGAAAGACTGGCCAGACCTGAGACTTGTGCCAGCCCTCAGTATAGGGTAGAGTTGGCACCAGTCAGACAGCATGCCCCAGAGCAAGGAGGACGGAGGTAGATGTCCCCGGGAAAGACTGGGGAAAGGCGGGGCCTGAGAGTGCCCGCTCCCCTGGCCCCCACCCACCCCACAGTCCCACCTCACTGAGCTGCCTGGGAGCCTGCATTCACCGTAGACATCTCACACCCCCGCCAGTGCCCTCAGCGCTCACGCCAGGACACCCCGGCCCCTGGCGGCCCTGGCACACGACAGGCACCCTGGACAGTCGGGGCCACATGTTCCTGCTTTGTCTACCTCAAGACCCTCTCTACTCCTTCCTCAGACCCCGCTTCAACTCCCCTGTCTCTGAGACCTCTTCCCTCTGAGCAGGCCAGCCGAGCCGGCGACAGGGAGGAGCAGGGCATTCTGCCCGTGTACCGTGTTAGCCCCTCCCGCTGTGTGGCCCCAGGTGAGTTACTCACGTCTCTGTGCCTGCATTTCCTCAGAACCCACTTCTGAGAACAGCTGACAGGAATGGATGGGCAGGCACACAAAAAGCGCTCACTGCAACATCTGCTGCTCGGAGAGGCTCAGCAGCCTCACTGTCACTGTCCCTGTCTGGGTGGCGTGCTCACGCCTTGCTTTGGCGTCACCTACTTGCCTCGAGTCTGGGCTCACCCCTTATGGAGGGCACCTTAGCACAGGCTGCTATGACAAAATATCATTGCTGGGCCAACTAGTGGTGTGGGGGTTAAAGCAATTGGATCCCACATGGCTGACCATGAGGTTCAAGTCCCACACTTGGCAGCTTGAGAAACATTGTGAACACATGTGCATGCATGCCCAAACACAGTGAACACGGGTGCATGTATGCCCAGACATGGTGAACACGGGTGCATGCATGCCCAGGCACGGTGAACATGTGTGCATGCATGCCCAAAGTCCCAAAAAGCGGGAGATGGAGGAGGAGGTGTGGCATGACCATCCCCCAGGAAGGGTTCTTTCCCACTTTCCCTCTCTGACTCTGCAGTGCGTCCATGTGCCCTCTGGCAAATAAATAAATAACAGGAATCTCTTTCCTCACAATTCTGGAGGCTGAACGTCCAAGAACAGGTTGCCAGCACAGTCAGGCTGGGCGCGGGCTCCTTCTGGGTTGCGGTTGCTCCTCCCAGGCCCTCACACAGCAGGAAGGGAGGCGGAAACCCCGCAGTCTCTCTCATAAGGCATTCATCCCCTCCGAGGGCTCCACAGCCCTCAGCCCAGGTGAACCGGGGGGCAGGACATGGCAGGAGTCCACAATGGCAGGAACCCTGGTTCTCAGGCGCTCCAGCCCAGCACAGAGAGGGCGCTCCCAGCTCAAAGCCAGGAATGCTGGATAAGTGAATGGCTGAGTGAGTGAGCGAGCAGGTGAGGGAGTGCAGAGGTCTCGGACCGCAGAGGGAACCACACTCGCCCTCCATCTGCACAAACCCCCACCTGCTCCTGAAACACCTCAGCTCCGTGGCCACCCGCCCTTCCTCCTCAAAGCCCCCTCCCCACTGCCATTGCTACTTCTTTCAGCCACCAGGAGAACCCAAAGACCAGCTCTCGGATAAGTGGCCCGGTTACTAATCGGGTCCATCCGTCCCACCATTAACCACTATTTTCCCCAGGGAAAGTAAACAGCCTCCTCCCCTCCGCCTGACAGCGAGGGCCGCTAAACCCAGGAAGGGCGTGTCTCCACCGCAGCCCAGAACAACTTGAAAGTGGAAAACTCTGGTGGATCTGGTGATTCAGTGGTCATGAGATAGCCAGAAAGGTTTGGTTTCAGCCTGAGGGAACCCAACCCTGACCACCCCGCGCCCATGTGCCCGGCATGTGGACACTCGAGGGGCTTTTGGATCTGCTGCCCCCACAGGACCAGGCCTGCAGGTACCCAGAGGTTCCAATGCCAGGCAGGTGAATCCGAACAGCACCCCCCAAGGGGGCCAAGGGGTGCTCAGACACGGGCGGGCACTCGGGTTACACATTTGTCTCTGGCTCTGGCAGCTGAGGCAGAAACACATCGGGCTGTATAGTTGTCATTTTCCAGCGACAGAAAGCAAGCTCAGACCTCAGCAGACACGTTTTCACTGCAACCAGGCTCCAGAAGGGATGCAAGGGGGTACGGCAGGGATAGCGCACGCTAGGTGACAGGGCGAGGCCTGTCCCCACTGGGCTCACTCATTCACACAGCAAACACTTGCTGAACCCGTGGGCTGGGCCTGGCCTTGACGCGAGCCTGGGGCCGTGGAGAACGCAAGACGTGGCCCCTGCTACCCTGGCTTCCAGTCTCCTCCCTCTGCCTCTGTTGCGTGCCATTCCCATGCCTCAGTTTACCACGTCTGTTCACCTGTCAGCAACAACCAGATGGCAGCGCCACCTACAGGCTGCATCAGACCTCCTCCCCGATGCCTGGCTTCGGCCTCTCATCTCCGCCCCCACCCAACCTCCATGCACCACCTTGACCTACGGAGCTCACCCTCAGGCTCTGAGGGCCTCTGGCTCTGGCCAGGAGCACTTCCTGTTTGCTTCTGTGTCCCCGGGCCCCTGCAGGCCCGAAGCACTGCTCAGAGCTCCCTCTGTCCTTGGACATGAAGCCCAGGAGGCTGCTTCCTTGTGGAGGGACCATGTTGGAAGGAGGTTTTTCCTTGGTGTTCGCTGAGGCAGGATCTACAGTAACAGAAGGGAGGGGCCATGGGTGAAGGCTGCGTGGGCACAGCTCCAGGAGGGAGGGGATCGGGCTGTGGGCAGACCTCCCCTGCCCCCCAGGAAATCCGGGAGCAGGCTCTGCCTCTCGTCCTTGGCCAAAAGCAGAGGAGCCCGCACCTGGGCATCTCCACGCCGAGGAAAAAGGAAACTCCTACTTGGCTGCCAAGGAGGAGGCCTAGCAAGCTTTCCGTGGAGAAATGATGACATCCAGTGGACGCCCGTGTCATCCCGAGTGTCAGCCGTGGCCTGTCCAGCCAGGAGGCCTTCCAGAGCTGGGACAAAATGCAGGAGCCTGAACCCTGGGAAGCTGAGTTTGAGTCCTAATCTTGCCGCTCAGCTGTGTGACCTTGGTTAAGTCACTTCCCAGAAAGTGCTCTTTGTGAACTGCGATGCCAACCCTCTCCTGCTCCCCAACCTGAGTTTCCTGCTAAGACGAGGCTCAAGGCAGTGCTGGGAAGGAGAGAGGAGGTAACTTTGCAATCGCACAGCTCGGCATCATTGAAGTGCTGAATTTCCCGCTGAAGGACTGAACTAAGTGCACATCCGGTAGGTCACGGCTGTCTCCAGCCCTAAGGGTGGTTGCCAGCTGGGGGTGTGACCTACCGTAGGTGCACAGGCCACAGCACTCCCAGGTTGGAGAGGCAGACACTCCCCAGCCTCAGGGCAGACGCTGCAGCACTGAGTGTGAAGAGCCTTAGTCTCCCCCCACCCCACCCCCACATTTCTGAGCTCCCCAGACCTCCCGCCACACCTGGGGGCCACAGCTGGGCTCTCAGGGATCTGTCCTGTGCCTGACAGTCACCCAGGTCGGGCAACCAGGTTGGCAAGACGTCAGGGGTGACAGAGGAAAAGTTGACCCCGTTCCCACCACCTGGCCCCCACTGCCACTTGGAGCGGGAGGAAAGCAGGGGCCCAGCATGGGGAGAGGCCTGACTGAGACCGAAGAGTAACCCCTATGAGCAGCGCTGGGAAAGGGCTAGATGAAACCGTCCGGGTGAGGCTCAAAGGGGAGCTCGGGACCCCGAGCTGTCCTGCGTTCTAGAAGACAGCTGCGTTCTCACACGCCTGAGTTTGGGTCTGAGGAATCAGTGCTGACCCATGCAAAGCCCCTGACACGGAGGCCAGCAGGAGAGGTGGTCTGACTGGGCGGGTCCCTGTCTGTCTCCCCGTAGCACCAGAGCACGCCAGTCCCACGAGTCGGCCTTGAGAACATGCGAGTTGTTCCTGCAGCTCATCCCAGTCCTTGGAAGGAGGGAAATAAGCACATGTGGGCAGCCCTGACCCCCCAAGGGCAGTCTTGGTCCAGCATGAGACATGTCCTCAACACAGTTAGAACTTGGAACAGGGAGGAGATAATTCTCTACTTGTCAAACACAGAATGGAATATTGAGATATAAATGATTAAATGTAATATAAAAAAAATTTTTTTTAAAGATTGGGGGAAAAAAGAACTTGGCTGCACACCTACTACACGCTGAGCACTCTACAGGCCGCTTCTTTAATCCCCTCATGAGGCTACAAGGGACGCGACATTCCTCCACTTTCCGAGGAAGCCAGGGGACCCTTCAGGGGGTGTCATGACCCACCCTCCCCAGGTCACACAGGCAGGAAGTTGAGGGCCTGGCGCATGAGCCTGGCTTCTGGCCACTGCCCCCCAGCAAGGACTCACGTGGTGGTGTTCACTGAGCCTGCGGTGTGCCAGGCTCATGCTGAGGTTTCACGCGGAGCTGGGAAACGTTCCATGCCAAACCCCAGGCTCCGCACTTCACACACGTTGCTACTGCTCACAAGGGTCCTACGAACTGCTCTCCCCACCCATTCAGCCAATGAGGAAACTGAGTTCACGGGAGCTACGTGACTCATCTAAGGTCACTTGGCTGCTCCACAGCAGGGCCAAGGCACAGTGTCACATCCATACATAGGCCCACGTCCACGTCCCCATCCTGACCACTCTGTCACACTATGTGAGGGAGTTATGCTGTGAAAGAATCTGGGGACTGTCTCAACAGGTCACAGGTTCACAGCGAAGAAGATCTTTAAGGACTTTACTGAGCCTTTTAGTTCCCATTGTCACCATCGTCACCATCACTATCATCACCGTCACCATCATCACCATCAACATCGTCATCATCACCATCACTACCATCACCGTCACCACCATCACCATGACCATCGTCAACATCACCATCATCAACATCACCATCGTCAACATCACCATCATCATCACCATCGTCAACATCACCATCATCACCATCACCATCACCACTGTCACCATCACCACTGTCACCATCACCACCGTCACCGTCACCACCATCACCATCACCATCACCACTGTCACCATCACCACCGTCACCATCACCACCATCAACATCACAGTTGTCAACATCACCATCGTCAACATCACCATTGTCACCATCACCACCATCACCATCACCACCATCATCACCATCACCACTGTCACCATCACCACCGTCACCATCACCATCAACGTCACCGTTGTCAACATCACCATTGTCAACATGACCATTGTCACCATCACCATCACCATCATCACCATTAACATCACCATCACCATCATCACCATTGTTATCATCACCATCACTACCATCACCATCACTCACACCATCGTCAACATCACCATCACCATCACCATCATCACCATCACTATCATCACCATCACCACCATCGCCACCATTTTTACCATCACTATCATCACCATCACCACCATTGTCACCATCACCATCACCACCGTCACCATCACCATTGTCACCATCATCACTGTTACTATCACCATTGTCAACATCACCATTGTCAACATCACCATCGTCACCATCACCACCATCACTACCATTTTTAACCATCACTATCATCACCATCACCACCATTGTCACCATCACCACCATTGTCACCGTCACCATCACCACCATCACCACCGTCACCATCACTATCATCACCATTAACATCACCATCATCCCCGTTACTATCACCACCATTATTACATTATCACCATCATCACCATCTCCATCACCACCAACACTATTGTCACAATCATCACAGTCACTGTCATCATTGTCACCAACATTATCATCACCATCACCATTGTCACCATCATCACATCACCATCACCACCATCATTACCATCACGATTTATTAGATCATCAGGAAAGTCATGATGTGTTTTTCTATGCAAAAATGTGTCATGACTTTTCCAACAACCCAACACATGCCTGAAACTCAGCCTGTCTTGATGCTATGAACCATAAACTCTGTCCTTTCTCTCCAACGAGCTCTGCAAGCACGGACAGGTGACCCCACTTCTCTAAGCCTCAGTGTTCTCATGCGGGAAACGGGGCCTGAGCTCTCATTACCATCTCCAACCCTCCCTCACTGAGCACACCGTGAGAGGACCCACAGGCCTGAATCCTGGCCTCCGGCTCCCCTGTCCTGACCTTTGACATGGGTCGCTGCAACAGGCCAAACATGTCCCTGAAAACACCATGGAGCTCTGTCCTGAGCCAGGATTCTGCCAGCAAAGGTTTGAACAAACAGAACGGAGCAGAGACGAAATGGCCCGTGGGCTGTAGAGGGCCGCACCTCGTGTGCACGTGCTCAGGTTTCATGATAATCCAAGTGACGGCTCTCCTGAGGAGGATTAGGAGGAAAGTGGAGGGGGCTCTGGGGCCAGGGCGAGCAAAACTGGTCATGTACCCAAGACAAACATGGCCAAGGAAGGGACCCCTGATGGCCAATAAGCCACAGCTGGGACAGGGGCCGAGGAAAGGAATGGTGCACTCTACCTCTGCTAGTGCCTAAGTCAGGCCTCGCCAGCTGGAGACTTTTCCACTGAAGTGACGGAGAGAGAGGACCTGCAACCCCAAACCGTCGGGTCAGAAGCTAGGGGGCGCCCAGCGCAGGGAGGGGCAGCACTCTCAGGTGCCCTCCATGGCCGGGTGCGACACCACAACAAGCACAGGGAGTACACAGAGCGACAGGACACCATGGAGCTGTGACAGCAGTAGGGAGCAGCGGGGACTGCACCGAGCTGGAGCATCCCCACCCTGGAGGACGGCAGGGACCGAGTCATCAGAGCTGCCAGTCTGCCAAGCAGGGGAGGCCCGGTCTCGCTAATCTCACTATTTAAGAGAAGCAGGAAATAACAGATTTTGTTTTAAATGTACAGGTTTTAAACATTGGCAACCAGTTCAAATGTGTTATTAAATATCGTGTGGGCCAAACAAAATGAATCTCTAGGGGCCAGCAGAGGGTGATATGGTTACGTCGTTGAACTCCCACGTAGTCGACCACAGTTCAAATCCTGGACCCAGACGCTCAAAATACATGTCAGGCACATGTGTGTGTGTGTGTGTGTGTGTGTGTGTGTGTGTGTATGTGTGTCCAAAATTCTAAGAGGAGAATGGAGGAGAAGAGATTGTAGTGTGGCCATCCCCCTGGGGAGTGATTTCCTGCTTTCTGTCTCTCTGTCTCTCTCTCTCTCTCTGACGACTGCACATGCCTATAGCCAAAAAAAAAAAAAAAAAAAAAAGACACGAATTTGTAAGCCAGATCTGATGCACAGGCCACTGGTTGAAATTTCCGAAGTTTCTGTGCCGTGGTGAAGGTGATGGGATCCACCCGGATTCAAAGCCCAGTTGTCCCATCTGCTGACGGGGTGAACGTGGACAAGCCACTAATCTCCCTAGGTCTCAGTTGCCCGGCTGTAAAATGGTTAATAGCAGCAACTGCTTCATTGAGACAGCATGACGAAACTATGTCATGGAAATTCCCGGACATGACGTCCGCACATGGGGTGGGAAGCCCCTAGAATGCTAGCTGTTGGCACAACGCACCCACTGACAGCCCCGGGGGTGGATGTCAGAAAGCAGCACCAGGCAACGAAAGGGGCCAGGAAAACAGTCCGTCAGGCGAAACCAAACCACGCCTGAAAATACCAGTGAAGCCTCCCTGTCTCACCACGCAGAATTCACCTTTAAGAGACTATTGTCACAAACTGCTGTCACATTAACAAGAGGGTTTTACAAAGGCTGGCCAGTGGTCAAAAGATGGCTGCCCACACTTCCTCTCCCTCCTTCCAGAACATTCCCACAGAGGCCCGGGAAGCCTCCAGATGACTGCAGGGGAAAAGTGGATAGGGAGCATGCCCCATGGGAGGGGCGCTGACACCCAGGACTGCGGCTCGGCCTGAGCCAGTCTACCTCGGGGACTGTTTAGCTCCCTGCAAAGTAGGCTGACAACAGCATCCTCTCAGGGCGCCGGTGGGTCAGGAACCACGCAGTATGAGCCTGCCATGGGGCGCATGTCCCACAGACAGGAACTGCCAGGACTGGCTATTGCTACAGTTATTATTACTCAGGGGGTAACAAAGGGGCTGCTGTGACCCGCATCTGCTGGCCTGTTGAGGTAGTGGCCCAGTCTCCCTCCTCCATCCCCAGTTGAATGGTTCCGTGGTGTTGGCTCGTCCCCAGGTTCCTGGGACGGGATGTGAACCAGGGTTGCTAATGAGAGTAACACAGCCTCCTGGGACAGCGCAAATCAGATGCAGGACTTTAAACCGAAGGAAGAGACACACTCCCTTTTCCCTTAGATCTGACATAGGGAAGAGGAGGCCAGAACTACGGGCTGCCCCCTCACCCCGCGTGGGGAGAGCCTGAGAATGGAACCAATGTTAAAGAAGTCAGAGGAAAGATCTGGAAAAGTTCTCAATTCCTTTTTTTTTTAAAGAAATTTTTTTTTTTTTTTTTTGCTATAGGGCGAATACCACCAGAGACAGAAAGCAAGAAATCACCCCCAGAGGAGATGGCCATGCCACCATCCCTTTTCCTCCATTCTCCTCCCAGGATATTGGGCACAAACACCTGTGCACCCAGCATGAGTTTCAAGCCACCAGGTCTGGGACTTAGATCACAGTCAGCCATGTGGGAGTCCAGTGGCATAACCATTAAGCTATCTGCTGGTCATAGTTCTCGATTCTTAATAACATGACGTAAGCACCTGGGTTCAGCTATGCCTGAAGCTCTAGACCTGTGCTGGACTTCTCAGTTACCTGAGCCCAAAGTTCCTTTGCTTCAACCATCCTGGATTGGGTTTTCTGTAACTTGCCACCAAAAACTCAACAGATACACGAGCCATGAGGATGAGGTAAGCAAATGCCCAAAGTGGGAGTTAATGAGCTGGCAGGTCTTGCAGGCTCGCAGGCCTTCTTCGAGTATCAAGACCCTTTTCTTTCTTCTAGGACTATAGCAAACATAAACTATGCCGAAAGCCTTTTGCAGGCCTTGGGCAAGCGTCCCTTAAAAAGCAGCTCTCATTCTGGGGTAGGTTCTGTCCCCCATACGACATTCAACAATTCTGCAGACTTTTTCTTTGAAAGAGATTTTTTACTATAGGGTGTGTGCATTCACCAGAGAGACAGAAAGTGAGAGATCGCCCCCCCCAGGGGGTTGACTATGCTGCAATCGCCTCTTCTCCATTCTCCTCTCGGGATTTTGGGCACGCACGCACACACACCTGGAGTGAGTATCAAGCTACAGAGTTCAGGACTCAAACTGTGGTTAGCCAGGTGAGAGTCCAGCGCCTTAGCCACCACACCCCCTGCTGGCCCTTTCTCTACAGATGTTTTTCTGGCTGTGACAATGTGGGGCTGGGACATGCTACTGACATGAGAGGGCAGAGGGCAGCAGTGCTGTCACACACCTGACAGTGCACAGGGGACACCAGAGTGTCAGCAGTGCTGAGGCTGAACACCGGAAGTCGCACGGCAGCGTCGTACTCCCGCCCCCTCCATAGTGAAGACACGACAGGCAGTTTCACGGAAGGGAGGGGACTTTATATTCTTCAGATACCTTCTCAAAGTCGGCCACGCTGGGGCACGACCCAGTGGAAAGGGAAGCTGGTCCAGAGTGGGTACACAGCGTGTGCATGAGTGCCCCCGCCCGCAGCCCTTCTCCTGCACCTGGACACCCCCACCCATAACAGTGGGCAGAGGACACACGCAGCCCTCGAGGATGGACAGCCATTCAGTAACGGGCACGAGCCCCCACATCCAACCGCAAGGGGGCCAGCATGGTCATGGTCAACTACATGGTTCGAGTCCTGGTTTTTGTTTTTTTAGAGAGTTCTTTTGCTATAGGGAGCATGCACCCACCAGAGAGACAGAGAGAGAGAAAGTGAGAAATCACCCCCCAGGGGGATGGCCACGCCACAATCCCATCTCCTCCAGTCTCCTCTTGGGATCTTGGACATGCATGCACACGTGCCCGGTGTAAATTTGTTTGTTTGTTGTTTGTTTGTTTGGAGAGGTTTTTGCTGTACGGTGCATGCACTCACCAGAAAGACATAGAAACAGAGAGATAGAAAGCGAGAAATCACCTCCCGAGGGGGATGGCCATGCTGCAATCCTTTCTCCTCCATTCTCCTCTCGAGATCTTGGGCACACATGCGTGTACACATGCCCAGCGTGAGTTTAAGCCACCAGGTCCAAGACTCAAACTGTGGTTAACTACATGGGAGTCCAGCGATAGAGCCATTACACCAACTGCTGGTCCCACTGGTGTGAGTTTTAAGCTACCAGGTCCAGGACTCGAACCACAGTTGACTACATGGGAGTCCAGGGATGTAACTATTATGCCATCTGCTGGTCCCAATGGGTTTTAAGGGCAGGCACATGACCCAACCTGAGCCCATGAGATTCGATTCCAGAACTCTGTAGGCCTACTAGGAAGGGAAGAGAGGTTCTGCTCCAGGAGAGACGTTCGAAGGACAGGCTCTGCTCTCGTGGCTGGGGGCAATCACCCGGCGACGATGCAGGAAGAGAACCCACCTTAGAAGGAGATCGCAAGAGAGGAGAGCAAGACAGAGGCAGAGAGCCCATGATGCCCTTGCGCTCCCAGAGCTAGCTGTGGCTGAGCCAGCCCGTTCCTGGGCTTACGTGTGACATGAGTTTAGTGCCCTTCTCTGCAGAAGCCGGTTTGAACTGGTTCTTACCCCTGGACCAACAGGGTGGAGAGATAGTGGTCTGAGGAGATGCAGCAACCGAGGCTGTGGGGACACCACCGCCCAGCGGGGACACAGCAGCCACGTTTGCCCCCATGGAACACAGCTCACAGAGCGGTCGGTCAGAGGTAGGGTAACAGAATCTCTGGTGCTCTAGCAAAACTCCTGGGTCTGATTCCCATTCTAACGAGGAAACGGGCTCAATGAGCCAAAGGGCATGGCTGCGTGAGGCAAAGAGCTAGTAGCGCTGACAGCAGGACACCGGGGACCTGGGGCCTGGGGGCCTGTCCTGGGTGATCTGGATGTGGGGCAGAGCCTGAGGCCGGGCTGGGGGAGGCACCAGGGCGCCAGCCTGAGTCAGAACACAGCCGAGCAAGGCCTCCGCCGTGGTACTGGCAGCGCCATCTTGAAAGCCTTTTTGTCGACACCTCGACACCCTGGTCTAGGAAATGTGGGCTCAGTCCTTCCTTAACTGCAACCCCATGAGCTCTGGGTTACCTGCCCCCAGATGGCCTCTGAACAGACCAGCAGGCCCTGGACCTCAGGAAGCGTGCATGTCTGGTGAGGGAAGGCAGGAAGCACGTCATCCACTTGTCATTTGCCTTCTGGTGTCACCTAGCAGGCGTCATGGAGGCAGGGCTGCTTGTTCGGTCACCACGTAGCTCAGTACCTGGCACACAGCAGGCCTCCAGTGACCGTGCCGGAATATATGTGAGTGATGCTAAGTGCCATGGAGTGGCGCAGGTAACGGGGTGCCCTGGACCGCGGAGGCTTCCCTGAGGAGGGCAGGGACAGAAGCCCGGTACAAATGGAGGAGGCCATCATGCACGGGTGGAGGCGGCGGTGCCCACGCCCATGCCCACGCCCACTCAGGGGCCTTTGCAAGAAGGAAAGAAACTCCCAGCGTGGGAGTGGGTGGGAAGCGACACCGATACCCAAGGAAGGTGAGAGGCGGCGAGGTCGCAAGGATCACGTGGAGACTGTGACCTCGACTCTGCACACATGGGCAGCCATGGGGGTGCTCAGAGGGCAGAGGCAGGTCTGACTGGGCACTGACAAGGTGGCCCCGCAGTGCGCAGCCAGATTCCAGCAGGAAGGCACCGCCGTCCAGGACACGCGGCAGACGGCCCATGGCAGGCAGCAGAGGGGCTGGGTGACCAAGGTGCCCTCGCGACCCTGAGGCCCTGTCCACGGCAACTAGCCAACCTCGGCCGCCCGGAACTGTTCTCCTTACCTGGGGAGTCGGGGCTCGGCCTCCAGCGTCCCTGTGTGCCGGGAGCATCCTTGGAAAGCCACTGGAAAGCTCGGGGAAGGCCTCTTCTCTGCCGTGGGGTGACATCCCGCGGAGGTGGTGGGAGGTGTGGGCCGGGGCAGCAGCAGCCTTCTGTTAAACTGAGTCGCTCCCAACATGCTTTTCAAACACTCGTTCGCTTTTGCCCAGCCTCCTCGGGAAGAGACATGCTTTCGGGTGTGTTTTGAAAAATATTCCATATGCTAATGGAATGCCACCATCTGCCAAAGGAGGCAGCGCCGAGTGTAAAGGAAAAACGATTAGAGACGAGGTATTCGCAGAGGGGCACTAAAGAGCCCAGCACCGTGACCTGAGGCTGACCCGGCCGCTCGCGTTACCAACGTGGGGAGAGAGTGAGAAAACCTGAGGCCAATTACCGGCCCCTCTCCCCGCCCCCGTCTCTCTCCCGTCTTTCCCTCCCCTTCTCGGAGACATGATGAAATTTCCTGAAACAAAACCTCGCAGCCCGTTCTATAAAACGCGTCGCCTTTGGTGGAAAGGCCCCGATGGTCCCTTTTATCTCCTCGTTCCTGCGGTGCAGACCTGGCCCCGTCTGTTGGCACAGATGGGCTGTGGAGGCGTGCCCAGGAGCATGCCCAGGGCCCGCACAAGGGCGCCTGGTCCTTCGTGCTGCCAGTCCTAGCAGAGCCAGGCTCAAGGGTCCTGGTGTGATCAGCGGGCAGGCGTCGCCCGGGAGGCCCGGCAGCCTGGCCCCAAGTAAGCGTCCATCAGAGCCCACCATGCCTGCTGGCCTCCACACCCCACCCCGCCACCCCGTCCCGCCTCATCACGCTGGTCCTGCCATGCCCTTTTCCAAAATGCGGGCACTCCTGGACTCTCCTGTGAGAGCCGTCACGCCCCCCTCCTCCAGGCAGCCCAGGTCAGCTCCCTTTGGATTTCCCTGGGCACTGCCAACGTCCGCACCTAACCCATTCCCTGTCCCTCCAGCCAGTTGCCCACTCTGGGGACATCTCCACTCAGTCTCCACATCTCTGTGGTCTCAGCCCAGAGCCCTTTCCCAGCTCACGGCCTGGCTGGTCCCCGGGACTCCTGCCCTCGGCCCAATGCGACGTCCCCATGGCGCTCATCACACCCGGAGTGTCTTGCTAGGCGGGGAGTGGCCCCCGGCCGCTGCTGTGCACTGTCCTCATCTGGAGGGATGCTCCCAAGGACGGGGACCCTGTGTGTCTTGTCTCCACTGCGGTCTGAACGCATCGTACCAGGGCTCCGCTCCCCGACTCCCCGCAGGCAAGTCTGTGGCTCCCCTCCCTGGGGCCCTCAGCACCTCCTCTCCCCCATCACTGCTCTGCCTCATTCTAGACCCCCAAATCTCTCTCCTGAATCTCATATGGGCTTTCTGACAGGTCACTCCCCAGAGCAAGGCCACCAATGGCTGCCACCGTCCCAGATGGCACCCCACTCCCCAGCATGGCCAAGGCTGGCCACAGACAAGGCCCTGCACCCCTCATGGCCCACTCCAACCCCTTTACCCCGAGCACTGAGGAGGGCACTGCACGCATTACCCCTGACGAGGAACCATGCCGGGGGCATCCCGCGGGGGAAAAGGGACACTGCTGGCGTCATGGTACCCAGGGGGAGACGCTCTGGTGGGTGGGTGGGGGGGTGCTAAGAGGACAGACCAGAATTGAGGCTGAGTCCAGCTGTCCACTAGCAAGACAGACGGAGCCTCAGTTTCTTCAACCATGAAATAGTCATAATACACCAGCAGGTGGCGCAGTGGTTAAGGCGCTGGATTGCAGACTGTGGTTCATGTTCCAGATCCAGCAGCTTAAAAACCACAACAAACAAACAAACAAGTCAGTCAGTCGGTCATAATACATACCACGCAGGGCTACCGTGGGGATTCGAGTACTCAGAACGACCTTCCCAGCAGGCCTGGCTCTCGAGAAATGAACTTGTATCCTTGCTGTCGCTGTAGCAGGTGGGAACCCCCCATTCCCTGGGTGTCCACCGCACCCACACCCCCCACACGCACTGAAGACTGGAGTCCCCATCCACTGGGAGACGCTGCAGCTCGCGGCAGACAGGGGAGGTTTGCTCTGGTCCTATTCCAGGAAACGCTCCCTGCAGTATGACAGGCTGCCTGCCTTTATAGCGGAGTCTCCAAAACAAAATCAGCACAAATAATTTGGTGAAAGAGCCATTTACCTGACTTCTGCTCCCCTCTTCCAACATGACACAGCCTCAGACCCTGGCCGGAAACTCAAGTCCTCAGCACAGCCTGTCCTTGGGGACTGCCTGCACTCTTCCCGGAAGTGCCAGCTTCTTTCTTCCCCTTCGAGAGACCCACACCAGCTGCAGGCCTGCCTGTGACACGTCTCCATCTCACCATCCCAGACTCGGACAACCCCTGCCTCTCTCCCCCACCTGGGCACTCAGCCCCACCTGCTCAATGCCACACCCGAAGCCACGAGGCACCAGTCTGGCACGTTAGAGGACCTCACTTCATCCTCTCTGGTTTCCAGCCAAGGGCGCTCAGGTGCAGGGCAATGATCCCTTGTCCGTAGGGGCTGCTGCCCAGCAGGTGGCGGGGCTCCTCTCCCACGGTGGGTCTCTGGGTCCCAGGGTCACGCTTTCTCCTCTCTGCTATCTGACAGCCACGTGCCCCTGGTGGGATAGTCTCCATCGAGATCAAGGACTGCAGGGCTCTAAAAGCACCCCCAACCTCCAGAGCTTTTGGGGGTTTGGAAGAACAAATACAGCCTGCAAGGACCCAGAGTCCACTGCAGTCAAAGATGGCGGTGGAGGGTGGACACAGCTGATGCGCTCACTGAGATCTCCTCAGGACATCAGCTTAAGCTGTTCCCAAAGCATGTCCCCACTACAGGTAAGTCCTTGGCCTTGTAACCTCCACGTTCTCCCAGGCCAAGCCAGTCCAGCAATAATGCATGCTTGGAGCAGTGAAACCGTGCAATTGCTAGAGACAGGATGAGGCGACCAGAGGAGAGCAGTCCAAGCAGACGGCTTCACGGAGAGCGGCCTGATCCCCGGGCTCCCTGCCCTGCACCAAGAACCCATTCCTCGCAATCTGCAACGCAGACCATGGCCACGCCTGGTCAGCAACACGCTTCAACACTGACTTCGAACCCCTGCCTTTGGTGCGTGGGGTCCACTGCCCCACCCTTGGGGGCTGAATCCCTTCGGATGGCTGTCTGTGCAGTCATCCCAGAGAGGTTTATTGAGTGGCTCCAAGATGCCAGATCCAGCTTTGTGCAAGGAATTGCAGGAGCCTGGAGATCCTGGAGCCCTTCAGGGACAAGCTACCAGGGTCCCTGGCTGGAAGGCCAAGTTGATTTTAGAACAAAATCCTGCCTTTCTGTAATGCGACCCAGTCCTGGCACGAAAGCAGACAGCTTGTCTGTACCCTCACGATGTGACCAAAGATGTGACCAAAGACAGCGGTGGCTGGCTCTCCGTTCCTTCCTGTCTCTCCAACACCGCCCTTTGGGTCATTTTTCACAAATGCGTAATGATCTCTGTAACGGCCCCTTGGCCTCAAGGTGTCTCATTGAATTGGGTCCTGTGCCCCAGGGTGTCTCATTGAATTGGGTCCTGTCCGCTGAAACCTCTTGTTCTCAAACGAGCACATTTCACCAGGTCACCCACACAAATGTTTATGTTAGTTCAGGGACGGCGAAATCCTGCCTCAGAGATTTTTTTAAAAACTCAGTTGCTGAGCCAGTCAGTAGTGCGGCGGTGAAGGTGTCTGGATCCCACATGGCTGACTGCACTGTTCGAGTCCTGGACTCAGCGGTTTGAAAACTACACCAGGTGCATTTGCATGCATGCCTAACCCCTCTGGGGGGAGGGTGGGGGGGCTGTTTCACCTCTCCCTCATCTGTCTCCGGTGAGCATGTACACCCTACAGCAAAAACAACAACAAAAAAATTAGCTGTCAATTTTGGTATAGATTTCCAGTTTTTCTCGAAAATTAAGACCTGGCACCTTGAGTCTGTATTCTTGCCAGGATTAACTGTCCAGAGCTGGGTCATGTGTCCCCCAGGACTTGAGCGAGGGGAACCCTCTTCCTTTATACACAGAGAAGCAAAGATGCAAAGGGGTCCAGCCCCGCAGCCAGTGAGGAGGATAATCAGCCAGCTGCCCCAGCTCCCCCGCCTCATCAGCTGCAGACAGACCGGCGGAAACGGCAAGCCGCACCAGTCCCTGAGTACATACCCAAGGAGCTCTGCGGGACGGCGCATGGACACCCCGTCATTCACGTGGGATGCACCTGTGCCAGGACATCTCACAGTAACTCCTCCCCTGGCTACTGAACACCAGCCACCTGAGGGGAGGACAGAGCCGGTAACAGCTGGCCCCGGTTCCCACCGGGCGGTGATGCAGCCCCGCTCAGGTGCAGTCTGTGCTGTTCCCAGTATTAACTCAGGTCACAGAGCAGTGGGTGCTTAGCCTGGGGTGGAGGGAAAGGATTGTGAAGGCATGCCACTCTAGAAAGGGCAAGAAACAAAGTCCCGCCCTGAAAGGACTGGCTGTATTCAGACAAGGCCAAATACGATGCAGGCATGAACAAGGGGCTGGAATTCCCTAAACCTTCAGGCAAGCTCTCCCGACCAGTATCAGCAAAGAGCAAGCTGTGGCCGGGCATGTGTGGGGGCTTGCCCCACAGCACGGGGAGCGGACACACACCCCTGCACCCTGCGACACACAGAGGACACCTGCCAGAGGCCATGCAAGAAACTGGGTGACGATGTTCAGGGACAGGGAGTCGGAGTGCGAGAGGGAAAGTTATTTTACATTTATTTCTTCCACGAGAGAGACAGCCACCCTAGCAGGGTCCCCACATGGCCATCTACCCCGCCCCAGCCAACCTGGACCAGGGAGGTCCTGGGACATGGACCTAGGACCTCCCCGTGGGTCCAGTTGCATCACCTGCTCCGAGCGTGCCCTCAATCCTTTTATGGTCAGTAAAGGGGTTTCCCTAACTATATGCACATTAGATGCTTTTAAACTTTCAGACAGTAACAAAGGGTGGGGGCGACTGTACAGAAATACTCTAATTTCATCCAGAAAGTCGACGTTACCAATTTGGTTGATTAATGGGGGAAGATCTAGCTGCCCAGAAAACTCAAGCTACTGCTCAGGTCTTGGGCATGGAATCGGCTGGCGCTGTCTCTTCCTGCCTTACCACGGAAGCAGCGCCGGGCGGACTGTGCAAACGTGCACCACCACCGCACTCCCGAGCCACAGTGCAGGGGCCACGGCACCTCCCACGCCACCACTGCTGCACGGCAGATGGCGCGGCGGCTAAGGTGCAGGACTCCCACGTGGCTGACAGTGGTTCAAGTCCATTGCTTACTAAGAAGGGAAGGGTCCACGCACACCTGGAGGCCATCTGGGGACACGTGGGAGGCCACTGTCACATCCCACATTGTTAGTGTGTAGGGAGCAGAATCGCTGTCTCGGGGGCTAACAGTAGCTATGCCAAAAGCCCCAGGACTTAGATTGTTATCTTTAACAAAGATCTCACAGGCCGAAACCAGTCTGTCTTCAAGCTCATATTACAGGGCAGATTAAAAAAAAAAAAAAAAAAAAAAAAAGCTATAAACTTTAATTGTATGTCACTGAACAGCATAGAACAGTTTTTTTGAAAAATTTCTTAACAGCGCGTCAGAGTATTGCAACACTTTATTAAGAGTATTGGCTTTGAATCAGTAGCTGAAGTAACAATCGCATGAAGCCAGGTTAGGGGTACTGCATAATACTCACACTTGATTTATTGACATTACTTAGCAATTTATTGGACAAAGGTCAAACTTTTTGTTTTTTATTAAGCACATTCCACAGTACAAAGCTGTCATGAATAATATCTGTACAATTTAACAGTTTCAATAGCTGTTCAGACACAAATTTATTTCAAACAGGTAATTGGCAAACATAATTAATTACAAGTTAGACTATCCCAGTGCTTTAAAACATGAATATAGCAGTAATTTACAGTTGCTCAGTATGGTTAGCAAAATAAAGTCCGGAGTACAGCTGGGAATCCCTACTATGATCCCAGAGAGTCAGAACTCCTTGGGTGCCAAAGGCCCCTGCTCTAATTCAGTAGGCACAATTCAAAGGTCGTGTGCATATTCAAAGGCCATGACCTCCCAAGGAACAGGGACTTCTATATTAAACATGCAAAACAACAAAAAACTCATTCATTCAGAAGAACGGCCTCCTCCTTCCCCCCTCCCCCGGGCTTTCCTAACCAATCTGGTAGTGGAACTGTAAGAGGAAGAGTGGTCAAAGTCGGAGCGCTTTCACAACCACTGCCAGGCTTACAGCACCCATCTTACGAACGGAGACTGACTTTTTACACTTTGAGGCTCGACCTCTCAAAACCAGAAATTAATTTAGTAACATGTGGGAGGGAAGGATATATTTTTTAAAAAGGAAAAAGAAAACCTAAAAAGCAAAGTCAACCCATTAAACGAATCACACACACACACATTGATCCCCACACTGTTCTCGATGCAGAGGACAAGACAGCCAGGGAGCGTCCCTTGAGTAGTCGCGTGTGCTCCCAGCGAGGGTAACGCACAGGAGGTCGTCTATTGGTCCTTCAAAATGGTACTGACATTCCTTGATCTTTGGAAACAATGGCAGGGGGCAAATCAAAATCTACCATTAGACACGGGAGCAGGAGTGCTGACCGTGGATGCCCAAGTCCTCGCCACACGTGGTCAGTGCAACGGTGACATTCACACATTCGGGCTCCGAGCACTCAGGGACTCTGAGACCCTGCTGGGGCCACGGCAGCGGGGGACACCAGAGACAAGCGGGATCAGATCACGGACTCGAGGACTCGCACCCGGTGGGAGTGTCTTCTCTTCACCAGGGGCCTCGGAGCCAGTCCGACCTGCTCTGCAGGCCCTGCTGACACCCCGCCAGGGCCAGGATGCGCGGGTTCGGGAGCCCGAGACGTGGTGAGGAGGGCCTTCTTTTCTCCCTTCCTGGGGTCACTACTGCACAGGAAAACGATGTTTGACAGTGAAGCCAAATGAACACTAGGGGACTGACCACTAGTACTCAGGAGTACTTAGAAGGAAAACAACAATAACAAAAAAAATGTTCGAGTACCTCCCTATTGTACATACTGCACAACAAACACAACATTTTGTGTGAAGCTTTAGAAATTACATTTTAAAACAAGATCCCCATTAAAAACACACACGGCGCACGCATGCGTGCACACACACAATGACGACAAAATAAAAATACATGTGAATACTGCAGGAAGGGTTCTAGGCCATCCACATCAACCCTGGTATCAGGTCCTTGGGCCCAGCCCGTGGCCAAGTGCGAACACACTCTATTAGTGTCTCAGGCACAGAGGGCCCTGACGCCAACAACCTTGAGGTTCAACTGTTATGTACATTATATCTACATGCGGATACAGTATTTTAAATTAGGAGGCAAGCACACGTACAAAGGTGTCCTCTACCAAGGATCAGGAGATGGCTGCGGGACAGAGAACAGTGAGTAAAAGAAAAGAGCGGTATTACCTGTTGGAAGAGACTATAACTGGCTTATCGTTCTTTAAATTAAAAGAAGTTGGTACAGAAAGAAAATGTAATCCAAAAAATATTACTATAACAATCCAGAGGGACTTCTCCATTGTCCAACATGTTTCTAATACAAGTCAGAATTCATAATGACTTGGACGGTCAAAAGGAGAATGCTAACTTCTGAAAAGAAAGGCCCTGGACATTCTGGGTAGGTGTTTGGCACCCAAAATTTCACTGAAGAAGAATGCTGTTTCTTAATATCAGACCAAAGTGCAAAGCAATATAAATTAGAGGCCAAGTCTTCTCTTGACGGTGGATTTACTTCTGTAAAACAGACTGCGCTCCTTTTCTATGAACAATTTACACTTGAAGCATTAGATTTTTTCACTGATGGGGGAAGGAAGTGGGCTTCTGTTCTACTCGAAGTCAGTGAAGCTAAGGTATCCTTCTCAAAGTAGAGCCGGAATCAGAGGTGAGAAATGTCGGTACTTGAGGAGTTAGGCTGCTTTGCATCTACCCAGCGTCTAGAACCAATCCCAGCTTCGTAACTCAGCTGTGAATGAACTCCCGTAGGCATCTGGTTGCCATGTAGCCAGTAGTTCAAGACTAGGAAACCCTGAAAAGAACCGAGATCAGAGAGGATGGTTGGGCGTTCTGGCCGGATAAGGATGTATACACCACACCCAGTAACCGTCCACACAGTCATCCTCACACATGTGCACTCCTAACAGACACGGCTTCTCAGATAACTAGCACACACATAAAAGCTGCAGGCTGAGTGGGCCTCATTCCAGGTATCGTATTTGCCTAAACCTCCAAACAACTCTATTACAATACCCACTTCGTATAAGGCCAGAAACGTTACTAAGCGACAGAGAGGGGATTCAGAGTGAGCTGACCCTATATCCTATCATCTTTCAGTGTTGCTGCTAGAAGGTATGCACAGGCCAGCTCCAAGGTGCAATGCATGCACATCCCACATGGTGACTGTGGTTCAGATCCCTGGCCCAGACAGCCTGAAACACACCAGGCATACACATGAGCACCAGGCTGGGTGTTATCCACCAGGCTGGGGGGCTGAAGGGCTGGAGGAAAGGGGCTGCAGCATGCCCAAACCCTATGCAGAATGCCCATGTGTCTCTCTCACTTTCTCTGCTGTGATTATTTTTTTTTTTTTTTTTTTTGGAGAGGTTTTTGCTGTAAGGCGTGTGCACTCGCCAGACAGACAGAGACAGAGACAGAAAGTGAGAAATCAGCCCCCAGGGGGGATGGCCACACCACAATCCCTTCTCCTCCATTCTCCTCTCGGGATCTTGGGCACGCACGCGCAGGCACCCAGCGTGAGTTTTAAGCCATCGAGTCCAGGACACAAACCGCGGTCGACTACATGGGAGTCCAGCGACATAGCCATTATGCTAACTGCTGGTCCCCTGCTATGATTAAATTTTTAAAAAAAGTTTAAACTATGCATGTAACAAAACACATTTAAAATTAGATTTTATAATCAATGTAGTCTTTTCTGACATTCGGAGACTAAAAAAGGCCTGTCTCATATCCCCACAAGAGCCTTCACCTATCACTGTGAAACAAAACTATGAAGTTAGTAAATAAATTATCCCTTCTAAACAGAATGGTAAGAATCAGACATTACTTTGGGGGCTAGCCCCATTGGCCTAGTGGTTCAGGGAGCAGATACCACATGACCTAACATGGTTTGAATCCTGGACCCCACGGCTTGAAAACCACACTAAAAGTAACTGCTTGTGTGCCCAAAACCTGATAGGACGGGGGGACTGAGAAGGGACTGGGCCTGACCATGCCCCACTGGGGGTGCTTTCTCCCTCTCCCTGTCATTCTGGTGAGTGCACATCCCTTTAGCAATTAAAATTTTAAAAAAAATTAAAAAAAAAAAAAGAAAGAAAAGAAAAGGAAAAGACAGTTACTTCTATCTTAAATACATAATTTTTAAAGGATAATCCTGTGTGGGGGAAAGACCACTGACTGTTCCTTACTTTTTTGACCATGGCCTTGAATCAGAAACACATTCTAATCACAATCTCTGCATTCGTCCTCATATGTGTGTAGACACTCACGCACATGCACACACACGCACACGCGCACACACCCCTAATACCGAATATCCGTGAGGCAACCTTCATCGTTACTATGTACAACGCACACTAACATTTTTAAATTCTAAATCAAAGTCAAACTCTACTCCAATTACTTTACAATCACTGATAGGTCACAACCCTTTCCAAATACTCACTGAACCACTGACTAGATAATCTAAAGACAATTTAGGTCTAAAGTTCTGCAGGGGAAAAAAAAGCTTTTTAAAGCTTGTATGCTTGGGGCCAACAGGTGGCATGGTGGTTAAGGCACTGAACGCCCACATGGCTGACTGTGGTTCAAGTCCCAGACCCGGTAGCTTGAAACATGCCAGGCATGTGTGCATGCGTGCCCAAAATCCTGACAGCTCAGAGAATGGACGAGAAGGGATTGCAGCATGGCCATGCCCCCAGGGGTTGATTTCTCACTTTTTGTCTATCTGTCTCTCTGGCAAGCGCACACGCCCTATAGCAAAAATCCCTTTAAAAATTGTTTTTAATAAGGGACAAGCAGTTGGCATAATGGCTACATCATTGGACTCCCATTTAGTCGACCACGGTTTGTCCCAGACTCAGTGGCTTAAACTCATACTGGGTGCATGTGCATGTGTGCCCAAGATCCCGAGAGGAGGATGGAGGAGAAGGGATTGTGGCGTGGCCATCCCCCTGGGGGGTGATTTCTGTTTCTCTGTCTTTCAGGTGAGCGCATGCACCTTATAGCAGAAACCTCTCAAAAAAAAATTTTTTTTTAATTTTATTATTTTTTAACCTGACCAGAGAGAGACATGGAGAGAGAAAGAGAAAGAGAGAGAGAAAGAGAGACAGAAAGGGAAAATGAGAAAGCAAGCTGCCAGGTCTGGGACTCAAACTGTGGTGGGCCATGTGGGAGCCCAGCACCTCGGCATCACCACCTGCTCCCTTTAAGGCAACTTTCTTTCAAGGCTGTCAATTTTCATAAAAATCAAGAATCCTAATAATCTTTCTCAGTAAGTAAAAGAAAAATTAAATTTATTTGCCATTATTTTCCCACGGAGACTATTTAAAGTGAGCATCATTTGGGAAGTGCTGACACCCGGAGATCAGACACACTGACAGGTGCTCTCTGCTGCTCCTGACGGAGCCACTGCTCGACCCTGCGGGAGACGGCTCGAGTCGCCAAACCCAGACACTCCAGTATTCCCAGAGTCCGGCCTCCGTGTAATAAGGGGTTGGACAGGATTGAGCTGAAAGAATGATGATGGCGACGTTTCTCATGATCACTAAAAGTGACGGGGGACATAAATATCTAATGACAGGACATGGTTAAACAACCAAATATATGACAACGTCGACAATATCGATATTGCTGATAAGCAACAATTTCATAATAAAGAGGGGGCAGAGTATTTCAAAAGCATAGAGTCGTCAGCCCTAATTGTAAGGAGCGTGACAGGCCATCAGCAGGGGAGGAGCAGAGGTACGGGGGCGTGTGTTTTCCCTACGACCTGGTCGACCTTTCCTCACTACCTGGTGAGAGCTCCAACTGTCCTATGCCAAGGAAGAGGAGAGTCAAATCTGAGTGACTATATTTACAGCTCTGAAAAGGTAGTCATCTTTTTCTTTTTTCATGGCTGGGCACACGCGTCTGTTGCCACATTTTCTGCCACAGAAATCCTCTTACCCAGTATTCTTGGGGTGACTCTTTTACTACCAGATCAAATCCTCATTAGGGTAGAATTTCTTATTGTGCATAAATCTTACAGTATATCACATGGTAATAATTTTTTTCATGTTATAATAAATGAAAAGAATTTGGAAAAGAGCAATAAAATCTATAAATCTGACTGCCAAAGTTGTCCGAAGTAATTCATTTGGAAGGGACGGACATACTCAGGCCTTGCTGTTGTGCTGTGCGACAGAGAACTCCCGCTACCTTAAGCAGATAGATTTTCCACTGACTTACAACTGTGGGTCATAACAAGGCAGCTGTCCTTAGGTTCCCAAAAGGGGGTGGGGGGACGGTTCTGGAAGAAGTAATAGAAGCTTCCTTTCCACCATGGCTAGTGGTGGTCACTACACTTCACCTCTCAACCAAATGAATCCTCTTGTTTCGGGTTACGTTTAGGTAATACATAAAAGCTATCAATGCATCCATTAAATATACCAGGAAAAAAATTGTATGGATGTCCTGGACTTTACCATGTGCCTTTGTAAACAGAGCGTAAAGACACAGACACACATTAAAAATACAAATGAGGAGCCAGTCTCATAGTTTAGCAGTTAAGGAAGCTGGCCAACCACAGTTCAAATCCAGGCCCTGGCAACTTGAAAAACACACCGGGTGCGTGTGTGTGCGTGAGCATGCCCCAAATCACAACAGGATGGAGAGAGAGAAGACACGGCAGTGTGACCACACCTCACTGGAGGGTGCTTCCTCCCTGTCCAGCACATGTAGATCTGGCAATTCAAACAAACAGAATTAAAACAAACAAAAAACCTGTGTCTCCTAAATACAAAACACACATTTTTTAAAAAGGATTCTTTTAAAAAAGAAAAATATACAAATAAAGTGTACTTAAACTGCTCCGTGACACACCTGCGGCCCTGAACTCACTCACTCCAGAGCCCAGTGGACCTGTAACTGTCCACATTCTACTCTGTGTGCTTCTCTTATATAGAAAAGAGCAGTTAATAAAATGAAGAAAAAAGTTGAGAATGAAATAAATTTAACAAAAAAATGCGCAAGACTTTAACAGAAAGAACTTTAAGACATTACTTAAGCTGAAGAAGACCTAAATAAGAGAGTCGCACCACGGTAACAGGCAGGAAGACCTCAGGTTTATTACAACAGAGATGCTTCCAAAACGGTCTTAGGATTCGGTGCTATCCTCATCACGATCCCAGAAGCTATATTCCTAGAATTTGACAGTCTAATTTAAAACTGAAAGTGAAAACCTAAAAAAACTAGTATAGTCAAAACTGTTTAATAACAAAAAGCTGGAAGATCTATTATAAAGTTAGCGCAGCATCAGCAGGAGGGCAGCCACCCCGCTCAGGAGGCTGCGTGACGCCGCTCGTCTCCTAGACTAGAAACCCCGGGACTCAGAGTGCTGTCACCGACGCCTACGATGGGTCCCCGTGCCCAGACTTTGAGCTCTGGTCCTGTTGCATCTCGTGGGTAAAAAATGATTCATCCTCAAAGCTGCGGTGGTTGGGGGTAAATTGTGGGAGTGGGAAGGAGGAGTTTTAGTGTTTTGTTGATGGTTATTTAAATAAAAGAACTTAAGGACAGAAAAGAAAGAGAAAAAGAAGCTTCTTATACCCTAGAATAAAACTGGAGGGATGGTACTGGTATTAAACAGACGTGACCAGGGAGTCAGTTAGGAAAACACGTTTTTTTTTTAAGAGGTTTTTGCTATAGGGCGCGTGTGCTCGCCAGAGACACAGAGACAGAGAGATAGAAAGTGAAAAATCACCCCCCAGGGGGGATGGCCACGCCACAATCCCTTCTCCTCCATTCTCCTCTTGGGATCTTGGGCACACATGCACGTGCGCCCGGTGTGAGTTTAAGCTACCAGGTCCGGGACTCGAACTGCGGTCGACTACGTGGGAGTCCAGCGACACAGCCATTACGCTAACTGCTGGTCCCAGTGAAGAAAACAGTTTTTTAAAGCAGTCACAGGAGCCAGCAGGTGGTGTAGTAGTTAAGGCACTAGACTCCCACATGGCGACCACAATTCACACCCAGGATCCAGTGGCTTGAAACTCACACAGCATGTGTGCATACATGTGCAAACTCCCAGGAAGAGAACGGAAGAGAATGGAAGAGAAGGGACTGTGGCGTGGCCATTTCCCCTGCAGAGTGATTTCCCACTTCCCCCTCTCTGTCTCTCTCTCCAGCGAGCACACGCGCCCTGTGGTAATAACCTAATAGATAAATAAATATTCTTTAAAGTAAAATAATAAAACAGCCATGCTCATCCTCTGCAGTATGAAGGCCCACGTCACGCAGGAGTCCGGTCTGGACTGTTGTGTTGCGACAATGAAGACCTCACCTTACACCAGAACTCCCCGAAAGCTAGCACATCGAGCAGCGACCTCAATTCCCGCGATGGAGGAGCCCCAATCACAGAATCCCACCCTCAGGAGAGTGAACGGAAAGCGGCAGGGGAGCTCACCTGGAACGGGTGCAAGTGCAGACTGTTATCTGGAGATGTAGGTGTATGTTCGGGAGGGAGAACGGGTCTCATTCTGGGCACTGGGAGGCACATTTAAGAAATCCCAAATCAAAATAGTGTCATCGTGGGAGCTGCTGATGATCTGAAACTCATCAAACTGTAGCCGAAACACACGTCCAGAATGTTCCTATAAAATAAAACAGCTTTATGAATAAAATGAGATCTTTACAATCCCTCCTATCCTACAATGAAGTAAGATTTAGCACAAGATGAAAATGCTGTTACTTATCCCAGCTTCCTAAATAATTCCCCAGAGCTTAGTGAGCTTTGTTCCTCACTCCAAGAACAAATTCTTTTCTTTTCCTTCTAGACCTTTTATGCTATTGAACTTTGTATCTTACATCCTGACCTATTAATCTTACAAAGGGCTTTAGAAAGCCAAACAACAACATATAATACCAATTCTTGACACTGTTGTAAAAACTATAACCAGGGGGTTGGCAGGTGGCATAGTGATTACGGTGCTGGACTCCCACATGGCCGACTGCAGTTCGAGTCTTGGACCTGGTAGCTTGCTTTCTCACTTTCTCTCTCTTGCTGTCTCTCTCTGGCCAAACTAAAAAATATTAATAAATCAGTAAAATCAAATAACTCTTTAAGAAAAAATTTTAATCAGAAAAAGAAAACCTACACCAGAAGGATAATTTCTTTTTAATATAACCAAGAATATCCACCTAAAACCACAGCCAACGTAGAAATTCATGGTGATGGCTTGGTCATAGCAGTGCAGCAGAGGGAAGGTCTAGGTTCGCACCCTGGATCTGCATGAGTAAGCCCAGGGAGGTGCCTACGGCCCTGGCTGACTGCAGGGCTGAGGGGAGGGTTACAGTGTGAAGACCCTGACTTCAGTACACCACCTCACCACTCCCTCAGGAAATAAATATTAAAATGAAAAAATTCATGGGTCAGCCCTGAGGCACAGGAGTTAAGCACTGGGCATGGAGAGACAGAGCCCATGTACCCACCGCAATTCGAATCCCAGCCCCAACTGCTTGAGGAAAAATGCTAGGTGTGAGTGTGTATATGCTCAAAATTCTAACAGGATAGCGAAGTAGAAGAAAAAGGGATTATGGAGTGACTATGTTTGATTAAAGGAGTACTTTCTCTCTCTTTATCCTCCAGCAGATTTTAAAAAGAAAAAAAAAATGCCAATACATTAAAAGCATTCCCATTAAAATTTATATGTAAAAAAAGAATGACCCTAAATATGGTTCTATGTGTTTGAGTTAATTCAGAAAGTGAAGAAATAGAAAAGCTACAGAAAACAAAAATATCTTTTTTTTTTTTAAGAGAGAGACTTTTGCTATAAGGTACATGCGTTCACGAGAGAGACAGAAGGCAAGAAATCACCCCTCAGAGGGGATGACCATACTGCAATCCCTTCTCCTCCATTCTCTTCTAGGATTTTAGGCATGCACACACGTGCATCTGGTGTGAATTTTATGCTGCTGGGTCCAGGACTCGAACTCCAATCAACTACATGGGAATCCAGTGACATAATCATTATGCCATCTGCTGGTCCCAAAATCTACCAATATTTTTAAAAACAATCTCCTCAAAAACTAAAACAGAATCAACTACATTAGAAATAATGACCTTGGGGGTGGTAGGTGGAAGGTGGTTAAAGGTGCTGGATTTTTTTTTTTTGGAGAGGTTTTTGCTATAGGGCATATGCACTCGCCAGAAAGACAGAGAGAGACAGAGAGACATAAAGTGAGAAATCACCCCCCAGGAGGGATGGCCACGCCACAATCTCTTCTTCATTCTCCTCTCAGGATCTTGGGCAGGCACGCACATGTGCCCAGCGTGAGTTTAAATCATCGGGTCCGGAACTCAAACCACGGTGGATTATGTGGGAGTCCAGTGACATAGCCATTATGCCAACTGCTGGTCCCAAAGGTGCTGGCTGGATCTAACCACATAGCTGACCGTGGTTTGACACCCGGTCTTGGCGGCTTGCTTTCTTGCTTTCCCCTTCTCTATCTCTATCTGGTCAAATTTAAAAATGACAAAAAATGGAAATAAATAAATAAATCTTAAAAAAAGAAAAAAAGAAAGAAAAGAAAAGAAATAACGGCCTTGGCAAAGCTGCCAAAACAGGATTAACACAAAAATGAAGTATTCCTGTATGCCATGGCAATAACCCACAGAACTATAGACAGATGGAGGGGGTACCCTCATGGTAGAAAAACCTGCTGTGTTATAACAATGTAGCATAACCACGGACAGCCAATATTTAAAAAGCTTCCGAACCTACAGGAAAGAACACTGCATGCTCTACAAGGAAACCAGTCCACCCGCCCATGAAGAAGCCTGCACACGTATCTCAAGTTGCACTATTACTCCTTAGGGACGAGCTCACGGTGACGTTAATGCCAAACCGCCTCTGACCGTGACCACACACGTGAACAGTGAGTTTTTCTAAGGCCTGTTACTGCGGGACCCCTGGACAGAGCTGTCTGCAGGCGGCCAGCCTTCAGCACGGGAAGCCAGTCCCAGCCCAGTGGGTCACGTACCACCAACGTGCGCAGACACAAGGTGCTGGCTGGGGCGCGAGGGTCGAGGGCAGCTTGCAAGTCCCAAACTTTAATTTTCCTAGAAAGGAAAACGAGACAGTGATTAGTGGAGAAGGTGCTATCTGTACACTCAAGCACCTCCTTGATGAAGAGTGCTTTGGAATTGCTCATTACAAAAGCTAATGAGGAACGTGCTTACACTTTAACAAGTTACTCAAAACAATTACACTTGATTTTGAAAAAAAATAAGGACTGACATATTCTCAGAACTTCTGAAACTCTGAAGAAGTACTACGTTAAGGGAATCAAGAAAGCGAGTCCAGGGTAATCTATGTCACCACAGTCAATCATCAGGGCCTCCGAGGCTGAGGAGGTGCTGCTGACAGAAGCGAGGGACCGTGTGCAATTCCAAGAATGCTTTTCTCCAAACTAAGCACAGGCCGAGAGTGAGCAGCCACAGGCATACGAGCAGACCCGCTGGCCCAACTGTCAGGGGTACAGAAGGTCATCCTGAAAGGTCTCCAGTTGCCATGTGCTCGTTTGAAAAGTAAAGCGTTTTAAAGATGTGTTTCCTTTATCGGGAGAGAGGAAGAAACGTCTGACTGACTCTCACACGCAGCCTGGCTGGGCTAAAGCAGACAGCTGGCTTCCCCACGGGCCGCGCTGCCTGAGTTTGAACGGCGGTTAATGGCGTGAGCTTGGGAACCTCGGTGGCTCTCCGCCGTGTGATCCCAGACAAGGCTTCACTCAGGGCGTCCTCACCGGACACGTTGGTATGGTAACTGCACAGGAAGTGCTCCGACGGCCTGGCACAGCCAGCACTTCTGCTTCGTGACAGTTACGGGCACATCGGACACGGCCACACGTACCCGTCATAGGCCCCACTGACGATCCTCTTGTTATCAAAGCGGATGCACCGCACCAGCTCTTCGTGCCCCTCCAGGACTCTCAAACAGGCGCCACATTCAATATCCCACAGCCTTGAATAAAACAGAGACCTCCGTGAAACGACTTCCCACATGTCTGACCCGACCCTCTAGTTCTGTTTCAGATACAGCTTTTCCCTGCCCTTGAGTCCTCTCCTCGCTCACTCCCAGTCTACAGGACACACAGAGGCTGTGCATGTACATTTACAAACCATTTGTGTTTCCAACCGCCAACTTAGAAGGAAAGCTTGCTTTTATCATATTTCCTTTCGTAAGGTTTGAAACTTTTAAAACCATGTGCCTGAATTACTGTTTAAGTAAGATGCAACCATATAGTGAAAGGGTCTAAGAAGGACTTTTCGGGGCGGGGGGCGGGGGTAAAAGGCTGCAGGCAAGCAGGGGAAAGGCACAAACGAGGGAGGAGGAGGGCCGGAGAAAATGCATACGGCCAGGGGCTGAGCTTCCTCCCAGCACTTCCAGCCTGCAGTCCGTGAGAGCCACCGAGGCCGGCATGGTGGTCTCCACCTCCCGATGCAGCTTAGGGACCAGCCTTCCTTGATACACACTAAATGCTAGGGTCACCAGTCCACAGAATCGGAGTGGGAGACTCAGTAGGCACATACGGTATCTTGGAAATATAAACCCCCAAGTCTCTGTCTCTGCAGATGATTTATATAAAAATTCGAAAGTTAGATTTCTTTTTTCCTCTTTTTTCTATTATGACTGACATTTCCACATTATTTGGAAAAAGGAATCACAGCACACTAGCATGTACAAAGCAAAGTAAGCATAACTCATTCCGCCGACTTTCTCTTAGCTTGTCCACCAGTAGCTATCACACATCCGTGAGCACTTTATCATACTGCCTTCAGCAAATCCTGCTGTCAGTGATCTACTGTGGACAGGGCCACTCAGCACCGCCACAGTGACAATCAGAGCAGTCCCCCTCTGTGAACTGCGGAGAACACGCATTCTTACTTTGTAAAACCTCAGAGAGTCTCAGGAGGAAGGACTGCTTGCGGTGGCACATCAAGCAATGCTACACAGCATGATGAGCACAGTAGAACCAGAGTTTAAGTTCTCAACTAACTTTCACAATCTTAAAGTAATATAGAAATAATCTTGAACCCAATCTTTATTTTGTCAAACCTTAGGCACGTTGGTTATAAACCCCAAAATCATAGTTAGTTACATAAAATTGTGAGGATGTGTTGGGATAGCAGAAAAATTACTTGGGATCACGAGATATTTAAGGGATGTTCTCAATAAGATATAAAATGTCCAGGTCTGGTCATATTTATTAGAAAGCAATGAGACTGAGTTTGGGGAAGAAAAATGGAAGGTCAAACAAGTGACCCAGCAGGAGTGGATTTTTTTTTTAATTTGCTAAAGGGCATGTGAGTGTGGGGGTGGGGGTAAGAAAGTACCCCACACACAATGGGGCATATCACACTGTGATCCCTTCTCTCTCTCCCCCTTCAGGAGTCTGGGCATACATACATACGTGCCCTGCATGCTTCTGAAGGGTTAAGCCTAACTGCACGGTCGGCCATGGGGCACCTAGCTGCCTTAACCACCAGGCCCTGGGCTGGCCCCAGGAGTGGATGACTTTGTAATACACCTTGGGAGAGGGAAATAAAGTGCATTCCCATCTGTTTGGGAGGGAGGTGGACGCTCACAGGGAAGGGAAGGTGGGGCAGGTTGTGCTGATACTAAGTGATCCTGGCTAGAGATGGAAGCCATAAAATGCTCTGCACGGGGGGAGTCCTGGACGCCAACGCCCAAGGCACACAGCTTCCCTGCATGACCGTGTGCAGAGCCACACAGATTTATGAGCATTACCTCAACGTTTCTGATCTGGAGCATGACATTTACTCTGAGCCATAGGACCACTGGTCCTGGGCTAGTCGGCACCTGCTCTGTGAGCACGATGACTTCTACCCACCTAATGGTGTTATCCGAGGATCCACTGACAACAAGCCGGTCCCGGTACTGGAGACAGGCAATGCCTCGCTTGTGCCCATTGAGAGTTCGAACAAATTCACAGGTACTTGTGCTCCAGACCTATAGGACAAATTAGCAATACTTTAAAGAATGACTACAGCAAAGTCCTCCCGCAATATACCTTTGGAAAAAGAAAGAGCTTCTGAGAATCACCCAGATATACAGTTATAAAATATGGTCTCCTCTAACTCCAAGCTGGAAGACAGGAGGACAGATTAGACAGCGTAACATTTTCCTGGCTGCTGAGTGATAAAACTGTAATGAAAGACAGACAGAAGTAGTGAAGCCTCCAGACTTTGAGGTCTTCACAAAAAGAACATCTCCTGGATTGTTTAGGCATTCAACTAAATGCCTAGAGAAAACAGTTTGGGCTAGATTTTACATTTTTATGCCAGCTGACATGTCAAATCCAATGTAGCTGATGTAAAAAGGCTGCACTTTTCTATCATTCTCTTTTCCAACACAGTTCTTGAACAGCTCCATTTTTTGGCCACAGGACTCTTAAAATAATGTATGTGGAATAAATAATCCTCCTTTTAATTAAAGTATCCATAATATTTAGATGTTCATGGATAAACTTAACATACTATAAGTCAATAAAGAAATATAAAGCAACCAAACTGCCCTGAATCATCTTACCAACTACACTGTAGTTGAATGGGATAGATATCCACATGCAGAAAGAATGGAATTGGACCCCTACCTCACACCACATACAAAATGGACCAAAAACCTACGTGTGAGAACTGAAGCTAAACTACTCTTGGAAGAAAACATAAACCTCTGTGACCATGGATTAGGCAACAGTTTGTTAGATACAACAGCAAAAACACAGGCAACGAGAACAACAAAAATCGATAAACTGGAGGCCATCCAAGTGAAAATGAGTTGTGCCTCAAAGGACAATCCAGAGTGGGAGAAAATAGAATATTTATAGGGGCCAGCAGGTGGCGTGGTGGTTAAGGACGTTGGACTCCCTCATGGCCAACTGTGGTTTAATTCCTGGTCCTGGGGCCTCGCTTGCTCGCTCGCGCTCTCTCTCTCTCGCTCTCTCTCTCTCCCTTTCTGGTCAAATTAAAATACAAATAAATAATGAAACAAATAAAGTTAAATAAAAATAATTTTTAAAAAATTTTAAGAAGAATGTTTACAACTCAACAATAGATATATATCTAATTTTTTAAATGGCAAAAGATTTAAAAATAATTTTTCCCTCAATATCATTAGTCATTAGGGAATACAGGGTAAAACCACAGAGATACCACTACATACCTCTCTATTACAAATAAAACTTTTTTAAAAAGGCATGAAATACTGAGATAAACTATTGGGTCACTGGGAAAGTCATGACACATTTTTGCACAGAAAAACACGTCATGACCCTCCTGACGACCTAATACAATGCACACAAGTAAACCTTGAAAACATTACACTAGGTGAAAGAAGCCAGACACAAAAGGCCACAGAGCATGTGATTCCATTTCTATAAAATGTCTGGAACAGGCAGATCCACAGAGGTAGATTTGATTGCCAGAGACTAGGGAGAGAGCGTGTGGATGGACTGCTAATGGGTATGAGGATTTTTATAGGGTGATGAAAACGTTCTGGAACTAGAGAGTGGTGATGTTATACAACACTGCAATGTACTAAGTTCACTGAAGTACATACACTTTACGATGCTGAATCTTATGGTATGGGAATTAGCTCTCAGTAAAGCTGTTGTAACAATGTAAGAAATCTAAAATTCAAAAAAGTTAACATGGATACTAGAATCAAAACAGCCTTTACCATGTACTGCAGATCACCCTGGATTATCAAGACTACAGCTGCTTGTCACATGTTTACCTGTCCACTGCCACACGCTGAGCTCCTTGAAATCAGGGACGTGTCTTAGTTGTCGTCCTATCTCCAGTGTCCAGCCCAGGGCCTATGGCATGGCAGGCTCTCAAAACTAGTTAATGTATCAAATCTAAGCTCTGCCCCTAACTAGTTATGTGACCTCCAACACGGTTCTTTACTCCCTGAAGCACATCCTTAGAACGGAGGCAATTCTGTCTCCCGAAGAGTGCAGGACAGTTAAGGGAGCTGGTAATACACAGCTCCCAGCTCATGGTGCATGTAACTGCTCAGTTCTCTTCCCCTTAAAAAAACTACCCAGAGCACTGCTGCCTGCCTGGTCTGGACCTATGCCTTTCCTCCTACCTTACCTTTGATTCTGGAAGCATGTACAGCGGATGGCCTTGAGAGCTCACAAGCACAGAGAAGAAAAAAGATCCCACCAAGTACCAGGTCGGGATAAGCCACTCCTGCTCGCTCTGTTCTGAAGGGGACAGGAGCAGGCAGGGTTATGAGGGCAGACACTTACTTTGATGGTCCTGTCACCAGAGGCAGATACGATGTACTTATCATCGAAGTCTACTACGTTGACAGCAGCACGGTGGCCAACCAGGACACGGCGTAAAGTGATATCGGTGGCAGAAGCCATGTCCCACACAGCAATGGAACGATCCTTGGAACAGGTGACCATCAGCCCATTGCTAAAGCGTAAATGCAACACGGCCTCGTTGTGGTGGATCAGCGTGTTAAGAACTTCACCCGTGTTCACATCCCAGACTCTGGATGAGGACAGAAAATGCTTAATTATTGAGACAGCCAGGAAAGGATTTTGCATAGGAGTTCTGGGTCCATCCTTAATGAATCTAAGCACACGCTTAACAAAAGCCTGCAGAACAATTTATTTGCTGAGAGGTACTGAGCTGGCTTCAGAGAAGCAGTTAATTGTGGCTGCTCGTTTTAGTTTTACTCAGCAGTCAGGTACTCAGGAAGGCACAGGCAGGCTGGCTGGTGGAAAGGACATGCCTTAGTAAAATGGGCTTTGGGGCCGGCAGGTGGCATGGTGGTTAAGGCGGCTGGACTCCCACCTGGCTGACCATGGTTCGAGTCCCAGACCTGGCAGCTTGCTTTCTCACTTTCTTTCTCTCTCTCTTTTTGGTCAACTTCAATAAAATAAAAATAATGACAATGAATAAAATTTTTAAAAAGAAAAGAATAAAGAAAATAGTCTTTGCCATGAGTTTGCGATGACAAGAGTAGAGAGGCTTGACGGCTGAGGCATGAAGGGTAGTTCTGTGAATAAAGTTCTAGCTGACTTCTGACAGGCCTCTGAGCTCACTATTTCACAGACGGCAATCAATCACACGACCCCCCCCCCCATTTCTTTGTTCAGCTGCTTTCTGGACAAAAATCAACCTCCCAATGGCTTTACACTGGAGGTACGAGGTTTCCAGAGGTGATCTTTCCACAGCGCAGGTGTTCTATGTCCTCAGTCTCCTCAGGGGACAAGCTGACACCGAGCAGAGGAGAGAAGACTTGGGCACCCACGCTGCTGGCAGAGGCTGTGGCCTTCCTCTCCCTGGGAGCACTGAGTCAGGGCAAAGGTCCTAGGCCTATCGTGAGCAGCAGGGGGGTACATGCAGGACTGTGGCAGAGGAACAAGTTAGCTAAAAGATCGAAAAGAGGGGGATCTGGGAACCCGACGACAGGCTCAGTGACGGTTCTAATCTCTTAGATGTGCCCTTTAAACGGTCTTCTTCAAGCACCTGACAGCCCAGAAGAGGCATGGCCTTCTCAGAATCACCAAGAGTCCGGCAGAGGCTGTCCTGTGTGATGCCAGCTCGGATGTCCTCGTTGCTACACCCCACTCCAAAGCCCATGTGGGAAATCAGAGGTAGGGGAGTGGGTCTCACTATGTTCCCTTTCCACTCCCAACCCAATGTGCAGTCATTGTTCCCCTCTTCCCGTGGAGCACGGTCGCTCTCACTGCATCCCTCTGCCCTGGGATGCGGATGAAAAGCAGTATCTCCACCGTCGAGGAATCTATGTCCCCAGTATGGCCAATAAGATCCCAGGTTCAGAATGTACCATGTAATCCTCAGGAAGCTCTAGCCTTCTCTGGTCTTGGCCTCCTAATGTATCTCTAAACATGGAAACAACACCCACCTACTTGGAGAGGTTGAAGAGAGAACTCAATAGGATAACATAATACAAAACACCTAACGTGCTTTCTGGCTCTCATTTCACTTGACTCTTGCCCCTCAGAAAGTTCTGCAAAACATGTCTGACTCTCCACTCTGAATCTGGAGGCTGATGGCCCAGACCACTCATCTCCACCCTGCACCACAGTCTCCCAAGAGAAGAGAGCTAGCCTGATACCGGGTAATGTGCTTCCAGAGAACACATGTTGTCACCTCTACGAGAACAGCGGTGAGCCAGCACCACCTCTGTGTCCAAGAGGTTTGGAATACCGCACAGCAGTGTGTGTGAAAGTACACGTGTGCGGATCCCAGAGAGGGTGCACACCGCGGGGTCCTAGTGGAAGGCTAGGAGCACCAACAAGGCCCGATCACTCACCTCACTGTGGAATCTGAAGAGCCCGTTACAATGACACGTTCGTCATACTGAAGACAGAGAACAGAGCCTGTGTGTCCTGTTAGCACTTTCAGACATTCCAGGCTGGTTTTATCCCAAATCTATTGAGACAAGATCAACCACCGTGACTCAGTATATCACATTTTCACAAGTGTTATTGTTACACCTTCTGTTCTGAATCATAAAACACACCTGTGTTATAGTAAAGGCCAGAAGCAAGTAATAGGTGAATAATGAGAAGGCACAGGAGCAACACTGATGAACTTCCAGAATACATGTGCTAGTTTGTACAATTTTCACCCTTAGCTATCGTACTCATTACACTTACCAATAGTCTTATAAGGGTTTTTTATAAATAAAGTCTGTGCAAAGCATTGACTCATCCTCTGAACATCTCATAGAACCCTTTAAAAGTACAGACCCCTTATATTTTTTAAAGAACTATTTAATTAATTTTGATTATGATGATTATTTTTTTATTTAACCAGAGCAAGATAGAGAAGGTGAAAAGGAGTGAGAAAGCAAGCTGCCAGGTCCAGGACTCAAACCATGGTTGGCCGTGTGTGAGTCCAACATCTTAACCACCACACCACCTGCTGGCCTCACAGAACCCTTGTAAAAATAAAGGTTTTATAAAGGTTTACTTACAAAAATGAACAATAAAAGAGAGCCCCATGGTCTGGGGGCTAAGGGAGCTGGATCCCACATTGTTAACCATGTGGCTCGAATCCTGGCCTTGGCAACTTGAAAAATACATGGGGCAAATGTGCATGCACACCCCAACACCCCAACAGGATGGAGAAAAGAGAAGGAGACTGTGGCGAGACCATACCCCCGCCTCCTCTGCTCCCCCACTCCCACTCAGCGTCTGTCAATGCTCTCTGTTTTTCCACACCACCTGCCACCTCGGAGCATGGACTGCTCTATTTACCCCTTCACCCGTATACCTCCTCTCTCCTCTTCCTGTGTTACTGCCTCATCTAGATCTCCCAGCACAATGTTGAAAAGCTTTGCTAAATCACGGCATCTTTGCCTCATTTCTCATCTTAATAAATTTCTCACAGTAAGTATGATGTTACTAGCTTTCCTTTTTTTGGGGGTGGGGGGTAGGTATTCTTTATCAAGTTGAGATGATTCTCTCTTCATAATTTAGTACGCGTTTTTATCACTAATGGGTATTGGGTTTTGTCAAATGCCTTTTCTGTATCTGCTATGACCATGTGATGTTCTTCTTTGGTCTGTAGATACGCTAGATTACATGAACTGATTTTTGAAGGATGAGTAGCCTTGCGTCTCTAGAATCAATCCCACGTAGTTGTGGTATATATTCTCTTCCTATATTGTTCCCTCGGTTAGTTAATGTTTTGTTGAGGATGTTTGCATCTGTGTGTGAGAAATACTGGCCTGTAGTTTTCTTCTAAGGTCTTTGGTTTTGGCATGAGGTAATGCTGGGCTCACAGAATGAGTGAGGAGCAATTCCCTCTGCTTCTATCTACAGGAAGAGATCACAGAGAACCAGTATCATTTTTCCTTAAATGTTTTGTAGAATTTACCAGTGAATCCATGTAAGCCTGATGTTTTCTGTTATGAAAGGTCAAAATTATTGAATCAATTAAATAGCTCTTATGTGAATTTTGGCAAATTGTGCCTTTCAAGGTTCGTATCATCTAGGTTATCAAATCTGTGGACTCGAATTGTTCATATTATTTCTTACCGATATCACCTCTCTCATTTCCGATATTTGAAACTGAGTCCTCTGAGACAAGCAGATGGCATAGTGGTTATGTCACTGAATTCCCACGTAATCGACTGTGGTTCAAGTCCTGGACCCGGCAGCCTAAAACTCACGCCAGGTACGTGTGCCTGCATGCCCAAAGTCCCAAGAGGAGAATGGAGAAGGTACTGTGGCATGGCCATACCTCCAGGGGGTGATTTCTTGCTTTCTGTCTCTCAGTCTCTGTCTCTCTAGCAAGCACACATGCCCTACAGCAAAAATCTCTCTTTAAAAAAAAGAAATTTGAGCCCTCTGTCTTTTCTGTTGAAGTTAGCATGGGTAGGGTTTGATACTTCTACTGATCTTGTCAAAGACTCATCTCCTTGCCTCATTGGTTTTCTCTACTGACCTCTGCTCTGTTCTCTTCTGCTTACTTTGGATTTCATTTGCTCTTTTTCTGGTTTCCGTAGACACTTAGTGACTAATTTTAAATCTTTTTCTTCTCTAACATATGCATTCAATATTATAAATTTCCTTCTAAGCTTTCACTGCATCCCACAAATTTGTAAAAACTGTGTTTTCATTTTCACTTAGTTCAAATAAACACACTAGGCATATGTGTATATATGCCCAAAATCCTGGTGGGATGAAAAAAGGAGAAAAAAAAGGATTGTGGCAGGACCACACTCCCCCTGGGAGGTGGGGTGCCTTCCCTTCCTCGTGAGGCCATGTGCCCTGGGGCAACTGAGAGACAGACACACCAGCAGATGGCATGTTGGTGAAGGTGCTAGATTCCCATATGGCCAACGTGATTGGGAGTCCCAGACCTGGCGGCTTGAAAAAGCACGCTAGGCAGGTGTGCCTATATGCCCGAAATGCCAAGAGGAGAATGGAAGAGAAAGGACTGCGGCATGGCCATCCCCCTCAGGGGAGAGGGAGTCTCGATTTCCCTCTTTCTATCTCTCTGTCTCTCTTTAGCAAGTGCATATGCACTACAAGAAAGAAAAAAAAAACTAAAGAAAAATTTTCAGCAAAGAAAGAAAGTATAAAACATAATATCTGAAACAAAAATGATCATTGATAAGGGAGCAACAACAGAATAAAGGTGAGATATAAAAATTCAGTCAACTTGAAAATAGACCAATAGAAACTATACAGGGACTGGCAGGTGGCAAGGTGGTTGAGGACACTGGACTCCCACATGGCTGACCACGGTTTGAGTCCCGGACATGGCAGCTTGCTTTTTCACTTTCTCTCCACCCCCCATCTCTCTCTAATCAAATTAAAATAAATAAATAAATGAATGAATGAATAGGTTAAATAATTCTTAAAAAAAAAAAGAAAAAAAAAACATTATCCAGAAAAGAGACAAAAAAATTGGAAAAAATGTGGGACAATACCCAAAGATCTAATATATATGTAATCAGTATCTCGGAAGGAAAGGAGAAGGAAGCTGGTACAGAAAAAATGTTTGAAAAAATAATGGCTAAAGATTTCTAAACTTTGGTGAATGAAAGACATAAAGTTACAGATTCAACAAGCTCAGTGAAAGACTTAGATGTGACAGCAAAATCATTAAGAAAAAAACTGGGAAACTGACTCCATCAAAACTAAAATCTTCTACTCTATTAAAGAGATTAAGAAAATAAAAGGCCATGGCCTAGTGGTTAAGAGAGCTAGATCCCACATAGCTGACCACACAGTTCAAATCCCGGCCCAAGTCGTTTAAAACAAGCGCTGGGTATGTGCATGTGTGCCCCACACCCCGACAGGATGGGGAAGTGGAGAAGAGAGACTACAGTGTGAAGCATGACTACACCCCACTGGGGGCGCTTTCCCTGCCCCCTGCCATTCCCTGGAGGATGCACATGCCAGCTGGCAAGTTTTAAAAAAAAGAAAAGGAAAAGACAAGCCACAAAGCGGGGGGAAAATAATTCATGTAAAACTTATCTAACAAAGGCCTCATACCCAGAATATATGAAGAACTCTCAAAACTCAGAGTGAGGGAACCAGCAGTTAGCGTAATGGCTATGTCGCTGGACTCCCACGTAGTCGACCGCGGTTCGTGTCCCGGACCCGGTGGCTTAAAACTCACGCCGGGCGTGTGTGCGTGCGTGCCCAAGATCCCGAGAGGAGAATGGAGGAGAAGGGATTGCGGCGTGACCATCCCCCCTGGGGGGTGATTTCTCGCTTTCTGTCTCTATGTCTCTCTCTCTGTCTGTCTGGCGAGCGCACGCGCCCTACAGTGAAAATCTCTCCCAAAAAAAAAAAAAACTCAGAGTGAGTGGGAGAGTCAGTGCCATGGCTGTAACACGACTGGACGTGTATGGGAACGGTCTGGGGGTCACGTCCCGGGAACGCTGGGCATGCCGGTACATGCACATGCCTGCCCATGGCCCAGGCCAGCTGACATTAGGGGTGGTGGTAGTATGAAGACCCTGTTGGGCATGATCGGCCTCCCAAAATAGGTATTTTTTTAAAAACTCAGTAAGAAAACCATTCATTTTTAAAAATGAACGAAATATCTGAACAAGTATTTTACCAAATGCTATACAAATGGCAAATAAGCACAGTAAAAGGAATTTACTATCATCAGCCATCGAGGAAATACGACCTTAAAGCAGAATAAAGTTATGTCTACCTATCAGTCCACATACCTACACACCTGATAGCAAAAAAGAGAGAAGAAAAAAGGAGTATCAAGGGCTGCGAAGGACACAGGGCAGAGCAATCTCACGCCTGCTGGAGGGGAGCCGAACGGAGTGGCTCCATGGGGAAAGAGCATGCGGTTCCTCTGCAGGTGAGCCATGCACTTCGCACCTAACCCGCACCCACTCTCAGCTTTTTACCAGAGTGAGCAGAAACTTGATGTCCCACCGCACCTACACGCGTACGTGTAGAGTGGCTTTATTCCCAACAGGGAGAAACTGGAGATAGCACAAGTGGCTCTCGAGTGGGCGTCACGTGAATGTGCACAGGCGGTGCCCCGGTAAAGGACACCACTGTGCTATGAAAAGGGGAGACTACAGCTGCCTACAGCACCAATGAATCCCTAATGCAAAGGCTTCTTACATGGTGCTAAGAAGACAGACGTGGGACCAGCAGCTAGCATAATGGCTATGTCGCTGGACTCCCACGTAGTCGACCACAGTTCGAGTCCTGGACCTGGTGGCTTAAACTCACGCCGGGCGCGTGTGCGTGCATGCCCAAGATTCCAAGAGGAGAAGGGATTGCAGCGTGGCTATCCCTCCTGGGGGGTGATTTCTCACTTTCTGTCTGTCTCTCTGTCTTTCTGGTGAGCGCATGCGCCCTATAGCAAAAATCTCTCAAAAAAAAAAAAAAGACGACGACGACAGACGCAAAAAGCTACGTATTCCATGTCCAGTTACAGGACATTCCGGAAAAGGCCGAAATAAAGGGACAGAGAAGCATGACCGGTGGTTGCCCGGGTCTGGGGAGGACGGTGACTACAAAGGAGCAGGACCAGGGACTCTGACGTGATGACAGATGGTTCTGTACCCTGACCTGCTACAGTTACACGCTTCTATCTGCTTGTCAAAGTTCACAGAACTTTACCCCAAAAAGAAACAACTTTCTAGTAGGCAAATTATAACCAAAAAATAAAAGTAGGAGGAATCCTCAAAGTTTTCTTAAATATGAGGAAATAAGCTACAAACAAAGTAGGACAAAACCCGTCAGGTCCGTCACAGAGCATTTCAAACACACAGCGACAGTCCACCTTCTAGACGGCTGAGGGTGAAGTAAAATACACTCAGTGGAGTGGTCATGCTCTGCTATCATCTGAGCCTTTCCCAGACCCATAAAAGGTAATGACTGATTAGCAGGCAATTTGGCAACACTCTCGCACCAACCAGCAGTCATCAGGCGCTCCTGATACCGGGATATTTTCTCTTTACACCTAAATAAAGAATACAGACTGTGAACGCGCTTAGAGAGGATAAGAAGTGAGACAGTCCAGGGTCTTGTGTGAGTTACAGGGAAATGCTCGGCTCTAGCCCTTCAGAACCACAGGGAGCTGCCAAGATTGTGAGGAACAGATAAAGCCAATCTGGAGTGAATGGAAAGATTGTCACAGCTAGTGCCTCACACATAACCGCGGTTCCCAAAATAACGCTCACGAAATGCAGTCGTTCACCTTAATAGAGTTATCTCGCAGGCCACTGATAATTTTTTCATCGTCGTACTGTAAACAGTAGACGCCTTTACTGTTCTCGGAGCGGCACTGGATCCTCTGCAAGTTGTGTCGTCCACACCGCCAGTTAGATTCTATAGTCTAGGGGAAAGGAAGGCAAGAGGTGAGTTTTTGTGAATCAACTCTTCTGTTAGGTTTCAGACTTTGGTGCTGCTTCCAAAAACAGCATACCACTGATACCCCGATCTTGCTTTGCATAACTGTCTGTGGATAGGAATTATGTTCTTTTCCAAGTAAGACATTAGCCCAACATTGCTTTTTCTCAAACTTTCCCTGCCTGTCTGGCAACTCGCACAGGATTTCCAATGAGTTTTGGGTTGGGTTTGAAAAAATGGCCTAGACAGAATTCAATATGTTTAAAGAATGCCATTAGCACCCAAAATATACAAATAAATAATAACTCATTGCGCCAATTAAAATATCTGGCAAAAGACTGCCGCCACCGTTAAGCTTATCCGGACGATCTACGTCTACGAATAAAGCATTGTCTCGATCACTGAGCAACTACTACATGCTAACTACACAGAAGGAATTTTATTATCATCGTTTGTTTATAAGCCAGAGGGCACATGCGTACATCAGAGACAGAGCAGGAGAAGGAGAACGTACCCAGTGGGGAATGGTCGTGCCACAATCCCTTCTCCATTCCTCCATCCCACCAGCATCGTGGGCACATGCACAAGCACGCGGCGTGTTTCCCACGATGCTGAGCCCGAGACTGAACTGGGCTGTCGGTTACATGTGACCGGGCTCCCTTAACCACAAAGCCACGGGACCAGCCTGTGCCATTTTTAATCTCCCACCAGACTAAAGTTCCTTTAGAGAAAGATGGCACATTTCAGCCCTGGTTCTCGCTCTTTCCTCACTCTTGGAACATCTGTGGAGAAGTCGGTGTGTGCTCGCACACCGCTGGGCCCGGGCTGCAATGATCAGCAGGAGGCACACTGCGCTCCAGGGAGACACGCCCAGCTACCCAGGCACACAGCACCTGGAGCTGAACAGACGCTAAATTCATTTGGTTAGAGTCTAAGCAATAACCTTGGAAGTGAATTCTTATTATTTCCCATTTAAAACAAGGAAACTGAGTTTAATTTGCTTGAGGCCACAAAACCAATAACTGGATAAAATGGAAATGATACCCAGTTCTTTCTAACTCTGAGCCCTGCTTTAGCTGTCAGTGCCCACAAAGGATGGTCCTAGCGCTGCAGGCCATGAATAGAGAAGAATAGCTAAAATACGTGTGCCAAATGAGGGACAAAAACTCTTAGTGCTAGGGCTGGCTCCTTGGTGCGGCGGCAATGCACTGCTCAAGAGAAGTTGCATCTACATGGTGACTGTGGTTCGAGCCCCAGCTCAGCACCTGAAGCAGGCTGGACACAAACACTAGTGCCGGGCCCTGAAAGGCTAGAGCACTGGAAGACGGGGAGCATGGCGTGGCCAGACCCCGTGAGGGTGCTCCTCTCTCTCCCATTCTCTCTCGCTCTCGTGTGTGTGCGCACATGCACACTGTGGGGAGGTCATCACCTCTAGTGAGTCAGTAAAATGTCAGACATATAAACCCACATTTTGAAACAAAACAAAGAAGAAACCACTCAACCCACCTGCATCAAGGCTAGCGATGGATCTCTCCAGCTGAGCAACTTCTTTTAAGTGAATATTTTTACATATCTCTTGAGAGAGACAGAGACAGAGAGAGACAGAGAGAGCCCGCTCGGGGACTTGACACCATGACACCCCTAGCCAGCATGTGCACGCCTGGGGCACTCAGGGAGGTCTCCAGACTTGAACTGGGAACCTTCCCAAGCGAGGCTGCCTTGCAGAGCAGTGTGCTTTACTGCTGCACCATGCTCTGGACTCAAAATAGCTAACTTTCTAAAAAGCGGTCCAGAACATAAAGAATTTTATAAACTGAATTCAATGCTTGGGATCATTCAGAGAATGGTGAATTTCTAGATAGTGAGGGAGCCACCTCAGCACGCGAAGCACCCAGGGAAATGCACCTTTGGAGGCAGATGTGCTGTGAACAGGTCTAATTGGTGGCTGCGGTTCTTGGCCGTGGTTACCCATGCTCAAGCCACACCCTCTGGGGTCCGCAGAGCTGCAGGGACCGCACACCGAAGCATGACCAGGATGAGTCCACAGCATGCCTTGTGTTTTACATTCATACAGCTGTTCTTAGGTTTTGAACATCTATAGTTACTGTAAAATGTATTGAATCAGTAAGTAGATCTGTTATTCTATATTTCAATGAATAGAAAAAAAAATTCATTATCACGTGGGAGTTGGAAAAAACCCTTTTCTTGTCATTTAAAAAGAGGGGATGGAGGAAGCCCATCAAAAAGAACTTACTTTCTTCCTTTCCGTTTGTGCTAGGGGGTATGTTTACTTGCCAGAGAGAAAGGGTGAAGGGGAGGTGAGAAGCCCCCGTCATCAAGGGGACTCGGTCACACCACACTCCCTTCTCTTCCATCTCTCCCTCCTTTCAGGACTTGGCCATGCCCATCCATGTATCTGGCATGTTTCTTGAGCTGCTAGGTCCATGTCTTGAACTGTGCAGCTGGTCATATGGAGTCCAACTGCCTTAACCACTAGGCCATCCTGCTGGCCCACCGAAAGAACTTTCTACATATTCCCCCACTACTCTAAAACGTCTTCTAGAACTGAGTGCCTCGGTCATGCTGTCTTACTAGACATCTAAAGCCGTGTGACACAGTGAAGAGGACTACAGAGGAGCAGGGCATGTTTGGGCAGAGGACAATCCCCTACATTGAAAGCTGAGCCCTACCTGCTATTCTGATCCTCAAACAGGAGCCAAAGGAGAAAACCTCTCAAAAGCCTGCTTGATGCCAGACTTCTACTCTAGGTAGAGCAAAAGTCAGGAAATGGTTTAGCTTCTCCAAGCTTGTAAAAAGCCTAATTTTAAGGTGGGCCTCATAGCTTAGTAATGAAGGAGCCAGATCCCACATAACTGATCATAGTTCAAATCCTGGCCCAGAGGCTTAAAAAACACACCAGATATGTGTATGTGCATGCATACCCCAAATCCTGGCAGGACAGAAAGATGGAGAAAGGACGGCAGGGTGACCACACACCCCCACCGAGGGCTGCCTTTGCCCTCTTTCCTCTCTCTCTCAAGTACAGAAAACCTCTGGCAATCAAAAATATAAATAGAGCCTAACTTACCAAAATACATTTCTAAATTTTAAGAGAAAAAGTTTAGGATGTCTCTACATAGGGTTGTTTTAAAAATCATTAGGTTCCTGGACCTCAAGACGAATGCAGCTGGCTTTGGAAAGCCACACGGAAGCAGAGCAGGA
>NW_006159712.1:35445-36041 GCF_000334495.1 Tupaia belangeri chinensis | reverse complement strand
GCGCCCCCCGGGCTGGATGGCCTCAACCCCTACGAGAATGCTTAGAAGCCAGATTCTTTTAAAAAAAAAAAACTAGACCTGGGGCCAGCAGGTGGCATGGTGGCTAAGGTCCTGGACTCCCAAGTGGCTGACCACAGTTCAAAATAAAATAAAATGAATTAATTCTTAAAAAAAAAAAAAAACTAGACCTTTAAAACTAGCAGGCAGGGGCCAGCAGGTGGCATGGTAGTTAAGGCACTGGACTCCCACATGGCCATCCATGGTTTGAGTCCCACACCTGGCTTTCTCATTTTCTCTCCCTCTCTCTCTCTTTCTCTCTGTCTCTCTCTGGTGAGTGTCTGTGCCCTGTGACAAAATTATAAATAATAATCACGACAAATAAAATAAATAATTCTTAAAAAGAAAAAAAAAATTAGCAGGCAGTCCATTGTGGTAGCAAATAAAAACCAAGTAGCAGCTTTGGCAAATGACTTCAGACTATCCGAGCAGCAGTCTCCTCGTGCTATCTGTTCCCTCGAGACCACTCCAAGGACGGACGTGACTGCACATGTACGTGCTCAGCACAGGGCCTGCAAGTGGCAGCAGTTACGCTCTTC
>NW_006159712.1:21129-34370 GCF_000334495.1 Tupaia belangeri chinensis | reverse complement strand
AAAGCACAGGCCAAAAATAGTGGCTGTGACCAAAAAAGCTTTCTCACCCAACTGCCAGGAGTGGCTGTCTCAGTCCACACTGATATCTACCGTGACAGACCGGGCCCTCCTCCACTCCCAAGCGGGGCTCGGCCTTCCGGTGGAGGTCAGCAGCAGGAGGGGCACCGCAGGTGCAGCCGTTACCTGTGCGGCACCGCCCCTGCACTGGGCCGTCACCTGGGGTGACTACTGTAGGGATAGTTCATGTTTTTGAGAACTTGTAAAACCCCCTTACCCTGCGCAAATCTTCAAAATACTGGGAAAGTGGCCACGATACACAAAGTATACAGCGGCATTTAAATTGGCAATAGAGTGAAAACAGATGTCTGAGTATAGAGGAATAACATTATTTTTAGAAGCCTAAACACAACTGGGTGGGTGGGCAAGTGTCGACATTCTCTGGTAAGGACAATGTTAATATCAAGTTTGTAAACCACAAAAAAGCTCCCCACTTTCCCTGAATAAAATGTGGTTTATTAAAAGGTGTGAGACAACACACCACCATTTTCCCAGTGGTCTGTTCCAAGAGGAGTGCTTCAAAGACTTCAATGCAGTGCAGAGAGAGGACAATGCTGTGGTGTAGACAGCCCTGTCACCGCCCTGAGTGGCAGAGAAGACAGCCCAAGCTCAGAACGGCAGAGCTCGGACAGGGCTGCCGCCACACCGGGAGGGCAGCAGTGGGCACTGGTGGCCACAGGATGAGAAGAGCGTGAGCGTTGGAGTGAGGATCTCACTTCTGACAATGTTAAGGGTTAGATGAAATCACCACAGCACAGAACCGAGCAGCGAGCCCAGCGTCAGCAACGGTAAAATAACAGTGACTAGTAACTGCAACTCCAGAGAGCAAAGGAGAAGACGGCTGCATCTTCTGTGACTGGGCCCCAGGTTTTCCAGGGACTTCTCTAATTAGAGGTCCCGTAAGCCTCTCTGTGTGGCAGGAACACCCAGGAGAGATGAACCTTTGCAGAAAGCTAAGAATGTGTATTTATTCTCTCCAGACTTAATTCCTTACATCCCCATTTCCTGAGAGATAGGAGTTGGCCACACTAAGCCAGGTTCTCCACTTTTCCTTAACAGTTAGCCAATTTTCTGGTGGTTCCATGTGGAAGGGCGAGTTCACAGACAAGCATTTCTTTTCTGCTTGTCAGGGCCAGATCTGAGAACGGACGGGTTACAGGAGCCAGCACGTGAACCGAGCTGTCAAGGCAGAAGGAGGAGGGGAAACAACAGAAAACGCTGCGGTGAACTGGCAACCTTGTTACAGACGAGGACAAACGCAGAGACGCTGAAGCAGAGCGTGGGCGACGGGGAGGGAGGCGGGACAAGAACACCCACTCGGCGTTCCAGCTTATCTGTGGGCAATATGCTGAAAGCCCTTTGAAGCACCGTCTTTCCTGTGACCGGGCTGAAACGAGGCCAGCTGATCTTGTATTAACTCCCATCCTTTCTTCTCCTAATAGTCAAGGATAAGGATACTCACAGCTTAGGAGGGAGAGAGGACCGCAGTGAAATTCGGCAGGCATGAAAACAATGCCTTTCTCCCGTGTGTCTTTAATTTTTTACTCTGAAAGTGACAACAAACCACCATGCTGAGCCTACACTACACAGACTTCAGTTAAAACCCGATCTTCCAGGCTGGCAGGTGGCGGGTGGTGTGGTGATTAAGGGCACTGGATTCCTACATGGTCAACTGTGGTTTGAGTCCTGGGCCTGGCAGCTTGCTTTCTTGCTTTCCCTCTCTCTCTCTTACTCTGTCTCTCGTCAAATTAAAAAATAAAAACAAATGGAATTAAATAAAATAAATGAATACTTTTTTTTTTTAAATCCCATCTTCCCGTGGCCTGTGGCCTCGTGGTTCAAGCAGCTGGACTCCACGTGACCTACTGTGCAGCTGAAGGCCCAGACTCGGTGGCCTGAGAAACACACCAGGCACATGTGCGCGTGTGCTCAGAGTCCCTGCAGGATGGGGGGGGGGGGGAGAAGAAGGAGCACACCCTGCTGCAGTGTGCTTTCTTCCCCTCCCCGTCTCTCTCTCTGTCTGTCTCTCTCTGGAGAGTGCATGTGCCCCCTAGCAAATTTAAAAAGAGCAATCAAAGAAATTCCATCTCTTCTACTTAACTATGTAGCATAATTCGAAAACTTCTAGTAGTTTTTCTCTCCTTATTACAGATAAGAATAATAATAATGAAATCTAATAATCTATGGAAATCACCCAGCATAGTTTATGGTACACTGAGCCTACAAGAGCTCAAAAGAAGGTACTTGTAATTATTATCTTCTACTTATTAGGGTTTCCGACCAGTCACAGGGGCAGAGCCAAGCCCAGGAGAGTCTCCTATTTGACCATTAATCACCAAAAGAACGCTCCATGTGTATGTCTGCCCTGGACAACATAGAACACACTCTCAGAGGTCAAGAATTCTGTTCTGGCGATATGGGAATGCCCTGCATTGCTGAAGACTTATGGCAAGGTCCCAGGTTCATGTCCTGAGGTCCCCCAGGTACATGCCCGCAATCCTGGCTAGCTGAGGATGGAGTGGACCATGGCACAGAGCTCCTGTGGGGATGCCTGCCCCTACTCGCCTTCTTTCTCTCTCCTAGAATAAATTTTTCTAAAACAGAACAACTCTCTTTTGATGTGGTGTCGGTGATTTATATTACAAAGAACTTGGACTGATGGCAGAACAACAGAAGGGTCATCACAAGGCTGACCACGTGCATAAGCCACTTCACTTAACCTTTTGAGACTCAGTTTCCTCAACTTTAAATAAGGACTTAGTCTACCTTGTCTGGCTTGATCCAGAAAGTTTAAATGAGAAACACCATAAAGTGCTTGGCAAAGCTTGTCTGGCATAAACAGATGCCCTACTAGTGGCAAATGCTTCTGTCACTCCTAGTGGCGACAGAGAAGTATACATGCCACGCCTCAGACTGGAACAGCCAGCCTACAAACACTTGGAGGACAGTCTCGTGGCCAACCACTGGGTTTTCCCAAACCACACTTTAAGAACCAGTGGGTAGACCACCATGATACAAAGGGTTTGTGTCAAATAGAGTTTTTCCACATCACTCCAGTTCCCCTCAAAACTCCTGCTCTAACTGTGCTCTAACTGTCATTTCAGCCTGAGGAAGTAGCCACTGTAGGTGCTGTCACGTACTGCCACACCACAGAATAGAGAGCTCGAGCTGCCGATGACACGGCAGTAGGGGGACTAAATACCCTACAGCACCAAATGGGGGCTTTAATGTCTCTGTATTGACTGATATACATGGTATTCTTTCTGGAAAAAGAAATGTAATATGCTGTAAAGTTATATGTGATTCAATGTAATATAAACAAGATTATGATGATAATAAATAAATAAAACCCTATAGCACCAAGTCTTCAACCCAGTCAAGGGTCTCCAGAGTGCTGTTTTTAATGACTGGCTTTAAACATTGAACTTCTCAGAATAGACAACTTGACAAAATTATTCACAAAAACATGGAGGTACTTCAAAATAGTTCACCCCACAAACGTGCAACAGAGCAAATAAAAAAACAACAAAAACCAGAAGGCAGTGACCGGTAGTTTTTAAGATGCGTACACAAGCAGCGTCTGAACGCACCTATCTAGGGGTGGAGCCCTCTTTCCTGACCTAAGATCAGAGCTGCCACTGTGTCTCAGCTGCTAAGACTACCCTATAGGGGCAGTCTACTCTGTTTGTTCTTTACTCCTGACTGCGCACACGAGACAGAGAGAGAAGCAGGAAGGGGAGAGAGGGCAAGGGACAGAGAGAGAAATGAGCACCCTCCACAGGCTCTGGTCACACCATGGCCTCCTTCCGCTCTCTAGCCCGCAAGATTCTGGGCATGCGTGCACATCCTCAGTGTCTCGGGCTGACTGGGCCGGGAATTCGAGCCGTGGTCACCAGGTGAGGTCAGGCTTCTAAGCAGTGCGTCACTGTTGCACCGCAGAGCAGCCCCTTCCAAGGCTTGAACTGCCATGGATTGATTCACTCCTGAACCGTACACTTTGTCTGGCAGATGTAAATCGTTTACCTCTCCCTAAAAGGTTACTTTATAGGTCACTTTAGAGAGCAGAATACTCAAGACAAGGGTTTGTGTTTTAATGATATTCCAGTCACATTCAGATGTACCATTAAGGGAACGATTCCATTAGTTCACATCTGCCTGAATGAGGGAGGGGCCCCAAAGCACATGTTTCTCCATTAATGAATTTTGGCACAGTAACTTTTATGTCTATCACCTGGGGGAGAGGATTACTTCACATTTGGGGACTGAGAACTGTATGGTGGTGCAGCGTTGCCTGGTGAAAGCTAAACTGCTCTGCCGAGGGGAAACAGGGAAGTAACCGAGGTCTGCCAAGAACACATGTGAAAGAGTTCATGAGAAATGCCTGTGCGTGTCTTTCCTGGTTCAAGGGAAAAGATTCAATAATAAAACTGAACTAATTACGACACACGAACAGTATCAAACATTTCCAGTGTTTCTCGTCAAGTTTACAGAGTTTTACCGGTCTGGTGAAGTTGTACTCAAATCCAGAATGGTCCAAGAGTGTAATCTGCTCTATAAACCCATGTAACTATTCCTTCGAAAGATTTCAGACTTATTTTTATGAAGAACTATGGGCAATTTACAAGGAAACTGACCATGTGTCCTCTTTAATTCTCTAGAAATGGGTGAAAAATGTAAATCTATACTTACCAAAAAAACAGGTCTTGGATTTTGAAAAATTTATCAAATTAGAATAAAAAGTTGGTATGTGACAAAAGTTTTATTTAACTGGCAGCCTTGCAGAAGCATTTTGTGTTTTAAAAATTTAAGTGTCTTTTTTAAAAAAAGACATCGACATGGACTCTGAAAAACAGCTGCAGGTTATGCGCTGTGACACATTTACCCCAAACCCCACGTTTGAAAAAGAGTGACCAGTTCCACGACTTTGGAACAAAAGAATACTGTAAGGCAACATAAAAGGTGAGAACAACACACAGAGAGCCCATAAAACAGATAAATCGTAAAGTTACCTCTATGTCCTGGATAATCTTTGGGTATAAGGACCTATAAAATGAGTTGGGAGGGCCATCTGTGGGTCTGTTCTTAAACAGGTACTGATCCCTAGCAGATAAAAACAAACAGATGTTACATTTTTTGTACATAAAAGGGCAAATTTTATTTAAACACAGTGCTTAGAAAAATATCACATCTTTCATGTCTTTTAACTTGCGCTGTGCTTTTACATTTTGAGGTTCAGATTTCTGACAATTAAATCTCCATTTCAGGGACAAGGCAGTTCCGTCCCCAGCCGTCGGGTACCCCTGCCTTTTGCCTTCTTAGCATCAGAACACAATAACCTAGCCTTTCATCCTAGCGTTCAAGAGAACGTGCTGACGTGGCGGGTGCAGAAGCGCTAACTTACGCATGCCGCTCTCCCCCATACGCGCCTCCGCTCACGCCCAGCGCCTGCACTTCCATCTGTAGGGCCCTCCCCTGTGCTAATAGGGCCCACACCGACATGCACAGCGCTGCAGCGCTGTGATATGAGTTTTCTCTGAAAACCCTGTCCCTGTGCTTCCCATACCCTCACTCAGGAGCAATAACAAAACGGCAAACAGCAAAACGGCACCTCTCATATTTTCTGTCTTATCTATCTTTAGGGAAGAGCATCATCCCCTAAGAAAAGTAGGAAGCTATGAAAAAAAGAAAAGCTATTGGATGATGATGGGGAGTTTAATGTCTCTGTATTGACTGATATGCATGGTATTCCTTCTGGAAAAATAAATGTAGTCCACTATAAAATTATGTGATTCAATATAATCTAAACAAGATTATGATAATAAATAAAAATTTTTTTTCTTTTGGAGAGGTTTTCGCTATAGGGCACATGCGCTCACCAGACAGACAGAGAGAGACATAGAGACAGAAAGCGAGAAATCACCCCCAGGGGGGATGGTCACGCTGCAATCCCTTCTCCTCCATTCTCCTCTCGGGATCTTGGGCACACACGCACATGAGCCCGGCGTGAGTTCTAAGCCACCGGGTCCAGGACATGAATTGCAGTCGACTACGTGGGAGTCCAGTGACATAGCCATTACGCTAACTGCTGGTTCCCAATAAATAAAATTTTTTAAAAAGGAAAGTATGAAGGAAAAAGCATAAGTACTTATTTTTGAAAAGCCAAATCACCCAAACAGTACGACACTTCCTAACAGTTAATACATATAAAGGAAATACACAATTCAGAAAGAAAGTCTAACAGCTTTAAGTTTTTAAAAACTTTCGACCACTCCTTCTTTCCCTTTGTTTAAAATAGGCCAATACGCATGCAAGTATGAATTGCCTCTGAGCAGTTAAGCTGATCCTATGTCGAGTAACACACTTTCTAAAGGAACGAGTGAACCAAGTACTTACCACCCTCTCCGTTCTGACAGCCCCTTCCATAAAGGATCAGTGCGCACCATGCGTTCAATCAGCTTCTTCCACAGCATTCCCTCCGAGATCACTCGCTGCCATTCTTTACAGACCAGCTCTGCTGCACACAGAGACCTGGCGTCCAGGTAGGAAAGGATGTTTTCTGCTATGTGATCTAAGCCTTGCTCTACAAGACAGAAAAGGGAATGAAAGAGTGGGAAGGGCGACGGAAATGTACCATCATCTGCTCAGAGATAAGAGGAATGAAGAAATTCTGAACCAGGTAAATTGCTTCAGCAAAACCGGAAGTTCTCCGGTGAGCAAATGCGAGTACACAGACATACACACGTCTTTCTGGCCCTAATGGAAACTGCTCCTGAGCATCAAAGCTGACCTTGGACAGATCTGTGCCTGTCAGGTGGTACGACAGAAGATTGATCCTCATTCTCCTTTACACAACTCTTATAAGACCCATTGAGGCTGGGACCAACAGTTGGCGTAATGGCTACGTCGCTGGACTCCCATGTAGTCAACCACAGTTCGAGTCCCAGACCTGGTGGCTTAAACCCATGTGCATGTGTGTGCGTGCCCAAGTCCGGGAGGAGAAAGGAGGAGAAGGGATTGCGGCGTGGCCATCTTCCCTGGGGGGTGATTTCTCACCTTCTGTCTCTCTCTGTCTTTCTGGTTAGTGTGCAGGCCCTATAGCAAAACCCTCTCAAAAAAAAAAAAAAAAAAACACCCTTGAGGAAACAGCTCCCCCATTACAAATGTGGCATGGAGTAAAGTACTTAAGGTTTTATACTACTCAGCGGTAAGCCAGGAATAGAACTCAGTCTTCTTGCTTCTAAGTTTGTGTTCACTCTCGTCTTGTTCACTGTCTCTCACAACAAAGTATATCCCTTAATTCATGCCCACTGTGTATCTCTGGCTGTTAAGGAAACAAAAAAGAGGGACCAGCAGTGAGCGTAATGGCTATGTTGCTGGACTCCCACGTAGTCGATCATGGTTCGAGTCCCAGACCTGGTGGCTTAAAACTCACGCCAGGCGCGTGTGCGTGCGTGCCCAAGATCCCGAGAGGAGAATGGAGGAGAAGGGATTGTGGCATGGCCATCCCCCCTGGGGGGTGATTTCTCGCTTTCTGTCTCTATGTCTCTCTCTGTCTGTCTGGTGAGCACACACACCCTATAGCGAAAACCTCTCCAAAAAAAAAAAAAAAGAAAGAAAGAAAAGAAAAGAAAACAAAAAGAAAGAAAGAAACACAGACCCATCTTTAAAACATACGGGGCTGGCTTCATGGCCTAGCAGTAATGCTCCACCAGAGAAGCCACATCTCTAGCTAGCAGGTGGCATGGCGGTTAAGGCACGGGATTTCCATGTGGCCGAGCACAGTTCAAGTTCTGAACCTGGCAGCTTGAAAATCATGCTGGGTATGTGTGTACCCAACTCCAAAGAGGAGAATGGAGGAAAGGGTACTGTGACGTGGCCATGCCCCTTGGGGTGTGATTTCTCACCTTCCTTCTCTCTTTCTCTCCAGAGAATCCACACGCCCTATAGCAAAAACCTTTAGAGAGAGAAGCCAGGTCCCACATGGCAACCACAGTTCGAACCCCTGCCTGCCCTGAGACACCTCGAGGCGCATGTGCCATTGCCCAGAATCCAATGCACTGGATGACCAGAGGCAGGGGACTACAGTGTGACCAGACCCTCTGGAGGGTGTTTCACGCTTGCTCTTGCTCTTCTCTCTCTCCTTTTCAATCAGGAAATTCCAACGTGCCTTCACTGTCCCATGAAATGGTATCACCAGAACCAACTGTCCTTCCTCACGCTACCTGTGAGAATCACAGTTCCATGAAAAGATTTTAAAGACAACAGAGCATTCTGCAAGGTGTTTGCTTTCTTTTTCAAGTAGAAGCAATACAGTAGCACTGAATGTGGTGTGGGCAGACCACAGTGTAGATAAGTCATTAGAGCTTCGATTTTCTCATTTGTACAGAATGGAGAAAATACTCCCTGCCCTATTTGGAAATATTAAAATGAGATGATGCGATAACAATGTTTTACAAACTAAGGTTTTTCTTCAACTCTAACAATGAATATTGTCACACTGATTATGCAGATTATGGCTCCAGGCCTCCAGACCGAATACGCAGCTATGGTCCGAGGAGGAGGGCTGTACTGGAATCGCCATTCTGCCCTGCATCGTGGCCGTATTACAGTTCATGCAAAGACTGCACTGCCTTCAATAAGCAGTCATATTTCAATAGGTGCCGAAGACGGCAGGTAAGTTAAAATAAAATCCTAGACAGGCCCCTCTGGGTGGCTATAGGGTGGTGGTTAAGGAGCTGGATCCCACGTGGCCAACCACGGTTTGAATCCTGCCCCAGCAGTTCGAGAAACATCCAAGGCACGTGTGTACATGCCCCAAGTGGAGAAGCGGAGGAGTGGGGACTGCGGACATCCCCCGCCGAGGAGTGCTTTGTCTCTCTCTGTCTCGCTTTGTGTCTGGTAAGCACACAAGCCCTGTAGGAAAGGAAGAAAGAAAGAAAATAGGAGGGAGGGAAGAGAGATAGAGAGAGGGTGAGGGAGGAAGGAAGGAAGGAAATTCTACACCTCTTTCCCAGAAACAGTAAAACAACTCCCCCAATTCTGTACTAGCAGGGCCAGCTGGAATGGGAGGGAGACACAGCTCTGGACAAGGGCTGACATTTATCTTTACTAAAATCCACCTTCGAAGTGTATCTGCTCCGTCCATTTCAGCCTACACCAGCTCTACAAGACAGCACATGTGTCGTAGCGAGCCTTACTCGATGGGTCAGAGCCAAGAACAGCACCTAGGACACCGGCCACCGCGATTCCCCTCTGGGCTCTCACTGACGCGGCCATTAACACTCACTGGGCCCAACGCTGAGCTATCAGCTTTGACCCCATTTTGAGGTCACAGTCTACAGGGACACCGAGATGACGCTGCCCATCTCAGAGACTGAGAAGGCTGACGGCCTAGCTCTACGTTTTCTGCCTACTGAGCTTGGTAAGCATCCACAAAGGGAACGTGGGTCAGGGGCAGCGTGCGGGCTTTACAGAGCCGGTCTCCCACCCGCTCACTCACACGCTGCCTTAGCTGCTTTGCTTTCTTGTCTGTCTGTCTTTTTAAATTTGCTAGAGGGTCTGAGTGCTCAGAGAGAGAGAGAACGTGAGAACACCCCCCACCAGGGGGCTGGTCAACGGTCACGCTGCATCCTTTCTCCATCTCTCCTTTCAAGATTTTGGACAATCATTACTGGAGCGCAGCCTGTTTTTCAAGCCACCGGGCCTAGGACTCAAACCATGTAGTTGGCCATGTGGGGTAAGAGGGAGGAAGGAAGGAAGGAAATTCTACACCTCTTTCCCAGAAACAGTAAAACAACTCCCCCAATTCTGTACTAGCAGGGCCAGCTGGAATGGGAGGGAGACACAGCTCTGGACAAGGGCTGACATTTATCTTTACTAAAATCCACCTTCGAAGTGTATCTGCTCCGTCCATTTCAGCCTACACCAGCTCTACAAGACAGCACATGTGTCGTAGCGAGCCTTACTCGATGGGTCAGAGCCAAGAACAGCACCTAGGACACCGGCCACCGCGATTCCCCTCTGGGCTCTCACTGACGCGGCCATTAACACTCACTGGGCCCAACGCTGAGCTATCAGCTTTGACCCCATTTTGAGGTCACAGTCTACAGGGACACCGAGATGACGCTGCCCATCTCAGAGACTGAGAAGGCTGACGGCCTAGCTCTACGTTTTCTGCCTACTGAGCTTGGTAAGCATCCACAAAGGGAACGTGGGTCAGGGGCAGCGTGCGGGCTTTACAGAGCCGGTCTCCCACCCGCTCACTCACACGCTGCCTTAGCTGCTTTGCTTTCTTGTCTGTCTGTCTTTTTAAATTTGCTAGAGGGTCTGAGTGCTCAGAGAGAGAGAGAACGTGAGAACACCCCCCCACCAGGGGGCTGGTCACGGTCACGCTGCATCCTTTCTCCATCTCTCCTTTCAAGATTTTGGACAATCATTACTGGAGCGCAGCCTGTTTTTCAAGCCACCGGGCCTAGGACTCAAACCATGTAGTTGGCCATGTGGGGTACGGCTGCCTTAACAGCCATGCCACTAGCTAGCCTGTTTTGTTTTCCTTTTTAACATACATAAGCCACGTTTGTTACAGGAAGATTACAGAATGTATATAAATCACACAGTTTTAAACCCTAAACATCCTTTACACCCTGCACACATACTTCCAGGCTTGCACGCCTCGATCACCGTTTCAGATGCGGATGAAGTTCTGAGGCCCATTTAAGAATCCTGCCGGGGCGCAATCCTCACCGTAACTGTCAATATCTGCCGAATGCGCTGTCTCTGACTCAGGAGAGTGCGCACGTCGGCGTGGGCACAGAGACTGCTCAGGGCGGCTGTGCCACGGGCCCTCGACTGCCCACGCTCCCGGGTCTGAGCCTCGGCCCACGGGCTTCCTGCCAGCAGGGAAGTCACCCGACCTGTGCACAGCACCTGCGTGGTGCCTGACACGTCACGCTTCCGACCCACCATCCTTCTCGCCTTTCTTGGTTTAAAACTATTATTCATGCGCCAGCCGATGGTGCGATGGTTAAAATACCTGGATCCTATCCATCTGCCTGCACCAGACTCCAGAAAGGAGGGAGAGTGGAGACAGGACTGTGGTGTGCCCATCTCCCACGGGGGTGGTCTGCTTTCCCACCCCCCTCCTCCGCCTCTGCCTCTATGTTTGTCTGCCTCAGTGAGCACAAACACCCGCTGGCAAAATTACAAATAACAATAGTAACAATAATAAACTGATAAAGCCATTATTCATAGTGGAAAAGAAAACATCTAAAAAGTGAAAATGCGCCTTTCTTTCTACCACTGCACTCTAACCCTTCATTCTTCACACTCTCCATCAGACAGCTGACTACTTCGTTTCCAAGTCTCTCGGAGCTGACCGATTTTACAGTGCCACCTTTTTACCAGAGCGCCTCTGACCATGCCTTCCTCCCATCTTCTATGTTCACTGAAGACCAGGGATACCCACTGATAACCACGAGGGCTTCCACTGGGACCTCTCAATGACTAGGATTGGAAAAGTCATTCATCGGAATTGTGCATTTCAAAATTTCCCAGTCCTCTTCAATCATATTCTCATTTAAAGCCTCTAGCCATGGGCTAGTAGACTTAGCTTTTCTTTAAACGTTTGTAATTCGAGAGGACTTACCTGACCTTCCTCTTCTAGCTTCAACAGGTAATAATAAAACATGGCTGGCGCCGCGCAGCGTCACGGCATTAAAATGCCATGTTCTGTGAGCCGGATTCCCGTGGAGGGCTGCCGGCTCACAGGTGGGCACACCCCGCTGGACACCAGGCACCCGTGTGCACACTCTCTGGGCTGGCTGGGCTGGGGGGTGGACCATGGTGTCGAGATCCTGTCAGGAGAGCTGTATCTTTCTGTCTGTCCAGCCCATGGAATAAAAGCATACATCAGACTGTAAAAACTGTATTAGAGCACGGCTACTTTTCAAGGTTTATGTCACTTCTTTCCACATAACTAACCAAATCTTCCTAATGAGTTATAAACACACTCCTCATTCATTCCCCTCGAGTCCTCTGCTCTCTGAGAGCTGAAATAAACAGCAAGACAGGAATGCATCTGACAGTTGCCTTTCAGGCCTCGGTGGCTTCAAAACGCCACTGACTACATGGAGCTGGGGCAGAGTTTCCAAGCCTGACTGGGTGGTCTGCAAGCTGGTGGAGACCGGGTGGTAATATCTGAATCACTTCTGGTTACTGATTTTCGAAAACAATAGCAACAAAGACAGATCCCCAGACATTATCCTAGAATCTCTCGATGGTCAAGCCCGGAAGTCTGCATTTTTAAGTGCCACCAGGCAGTTCGGACATGTCAGAAACTACTTTTGTAGCGACGACACCCTTTCCATTCTCTGATTCAGCCCGCAAACACTTCCATGAGCAGCTGTAAGGGTTAAACCTTGCTAGCCCACATGTCCTCCTCTTTCAAATGCCTCAGTCCACTTGAGCAGCATCTCGGTGCCTCTGCGAGACTACACTTAATTCTTTTAGTTGGTATTTTAAACTCTCTTCGCCCTTTCAGGAGGCCGTGGGTTTGCCAGGGAAACACACTGGCTGGAAAGTCACCAAGCCTGAGCTGAACCTTGGTTTCCAGCTGCTCGCTGTGTGACCTCGACAAATCAGCTCTCCTGGGCCTGCCTTTCTAGCACAGGGTGACTCACTTCATCTGCACGGGAACTCGGAGAGTGCTCTGCAGACCCTCGCTGGGCAGAGGGAGTGCTGGCCCTGTCAGGAAGGCTGGTGCGACAGAGGGCACAGGTGCAGGTACGAGCCGCACTTGACAAGGACCAGTACTGGTTCCCCTCCCCTCCCCCAGTCCCGGATACTGCCGGGAAGGGGAGAACGATGGTGCAATGGTGCGCCTCTCCTCTGGCAAAAACTACGCCCACTCTATTATCTTGGCATGAGTCTTATGTCCCCTTAAATGTCTTCAGAAGAATAGGAAGCCCTCCGTTTCTGGGGTGCCTCAGGGTAGCCATTCCCAAAAAGCATGCAGACTTAACGAGTTTTTTGTTTCAAGCCTATTCAGGACAAAGAGGTACTGAATTAGGTAGTCCATGGCTTGGGCTAAAAAGCACTCTGAGGTGCTAAAACCAAGCATTTTCTTAGAAACCTATGTCTGGCTTTCATTATTCTATCAAGCTTCCCCATCCCCCCACCCTCCACCC
>NW_006159712.1:0-3150 GCF_000334495.1 Tupaia belangeri chinensis | reverse complement strand
CCTCCACCCCCCCCCATACCCACTGGCCTCCCAAGGCAACAAGAAGACACATTACGGACTCAGAAAATACTGCACACACAGTGTGAGGAAGGGCTGCTGCTGCTAATTATAGGCACCAGATGAAAGTCTGGAAAATTTTCAATAATAAATTAAAACAATTAAAAGGCACAAATTTCAAAGCTCAATATGTAAATAACACTGTATCAAAATGAAACGCAAATGTGTGATGTCAGCTCAATGCCCTTGACCACAGCTAGTTTTAATGCAGCTGCTTAGATCATACAATTACAGAAACTTTTCATTATTTTAGAAACCCATTTCAAAGAGCAGCTGCAAAGAAACTTCCTTCTCCACCCACTCCTGTGATCACCGGCCCCTACAGATCTAGCTGTAAAATCGCAGTAAGAAGAAGTCTTTTAAAAGAGAACGATGTCATTGCTGACAGCAGACTGACAGTGTGCACCTTGCACTCGAAACCATCAGCCTAAGAGTCCAGACAGACACGGGGCAAAGCCAACCTCTTTTTCCAAGAAACAAAAAAACAAAGTGACACGCATACCTATGTGAAGTCAGGAAGAATCAATTCGGAAATCAGTGGGCAAACAATTAAGACTCCCTCGCAGTAAATGGCATCACCCCTGGAGAAGCAGGTGTTTCCTGCCTCTCTAGACGTTTTCCTTTAAGCTGCCCCCACAGAGTACCCACGAGGGAAGGTAACTGTACACATTGTCTCTAACCTCTCAATAATCCATGGAATATTATTATTCCCACACAGATAAGGAAACTGGGGCCCCCAAAAGTGGAATCAAATAGCTGTTAGGTAGGAGGCCTGGGACTTGAACCCAGAGGCCAGGAAAGGCAATACCCTCGTCATTTTACGGCAGGCTCAGCACCCAGCCTGAAGCCTTAGCTATGCTCTGGTTCTTCTGCATGGCCCCGGGCCTTCGATGCTGCCTCTGTCACATTTAAAGTCCATAGTGGTTCATTATCCACTGGGGGATAAGACATGTAAATAAACCATGGCCCAGAAACTTCGAAATTCTTAATTGCTCAGACACCTCACTATACAGATCAGTAACACGTATCATCCTTTTTGAAGTACAATCTGCCTCTACTTTAAATGGTATGAATTTTCCCTTTAATAACTGTTCTTACAAACCACAAACTTAGCCTGCAGAAATTGACATTGCAGACTAAACATTTACTATGATTTTTAGAAAAGCATATCATAATTATCACTTTTTCCACTGAACCAAAAGGAGCCAGAGACCACAAACATTTTCCGTTTTCCCTATACTGACAGGTACCATACTCACAGTAAGCACCAAGAAGCCAAAACTATAGATAATATTTACAGAATTACTGGTTTTCACAACCAAAAGAAGTCTGAGGTTAACTGTCAATTGTAACAGAATAAAAACGCAAACCCAAGCTGACCCACAGTAGAAGTTAGACATCAGTCTAGCATAATAATCAGTGAGCTGCTGTACGCGTGACTCATCCCAGGGGACACACACAGGGACCTGGTTCTCCCCTGGTGCCCTTAAAGCAGGGCCTGTGGAAAAGCAGCAATGCCAGGTTTAACCCAAGCCTCGGAGACACTAACTAACACAACCAACTTGACCAGCTTGTCTCCAGCTATTAGAGCCACATGTATGATATATGCGAACATATGTTTATATGTTCAGATCAAATCCTGTTAAAACAAGTCGCATGGGAACAAAAACATTTTCATGTCCCAGCCTATGGTCCATTCATTTCATGTAATATTCAATACCACAAAATTCCACTTTAACAGAGATATGGACAATGCCTTAAAATTCGATGTAATGAAAATTGAATTGTATGCAATTATACTAACCATATTTATATACAGAACACATGTTCATCTGTTCTGCCTCTTCTCCAAAAGCATACACTCCGGGAGAGGGGGTTGCCTCTCAACTAGACTCTGCAAATCAAGAGAACTTCAACAGTGCCACCTTGTGGCTATCCGTAAACATAAAGTGAGTTCCCAGGCACTTGAGAAGGCATGAGAAGCAATTCAACAAGGAAGAGAAACGAAACCAAAACAATAGAACACAAATAATAAACAGACTTGCTTGAGAGAAAGAGGTCTGGCTCATTTGGTAAAAAGCGCATATGAGAGACAGGTTCAACGGCCAACTCCCCCGCCTTCCTGGTGTGAGGCACCCAGTGGAAGGAACTGCAGTCCCCATGCTGGCCTGACTTCCATGCGCCTAAAATTCTCTCATACACTCGAGGTGTGTCTCCTCCCACCCCTGAAACTAAAAGTGACTATAACTAAATTGCATTGCAAGCCATGTGTTTAATACCTATGTTCAGCTTAAGGAATTTTCCAGAGTAACTGAAGTGATAGTTAGCATTTGCACTGTTGTTGTTCTTTTCTTCCATGAGAGAGAGTTCGCGTTTCGCTTTTCTGGAGATACTAATGTAAGCAATGGACAAGTTGTACTACATTTCGGCAGAAAAAGAACAGCAGCCAACATTCTCTAAGTGAACTCTCCAACACCCTTACCGCCCTCACTGTAGAAAGTAAACGTACATCCGAAAGGACCTGTGTGCAGCCCCAGGTTTCAGACCTAAGGCCAGGTCCTGTTTGCTGTAAAAGTGTCAAAACACTTCAAACGTGAGAGCTGACGTGGCCCTGTGAAATCGCTGCCTAGGGAGGAACTCTGATGGGCCGCCCAGCACTCTCACAAGGGCTATGGTCGCGACGATGGCACAAGCTTGCTCCTGGCTGTGCTAGGCCTCTCCCTGGAGCTGCAACCACACTGCCCTGACCACACCCAGGAGGAGCTTCTTCAGGAGTGCTCTCTACTTCCTGCCTAGTCGGATATTAAATGAAAATTTAAACATGGAGACAGAAAAGAACTAATGAGTGATCAAAAACCAAAGGACTGAGGTAACGGTGGACACGTGTCATTATTTACTTGTCTAAACCATAAGACACACAGTGCTAAGAGGGGAGCTTCATGTAAGCGGTGGCACCTGGGTGAGGACGGTATGTCAGCGCAGGCCCACGGCCTGCCAGGTGGGCAGGCTGCTCCGGATGCTGCAGTGAGGCTAGTGGGGGGAGGCGAACACAGGACCCCGGGCATTCTGGGTTTCCCGTCCATTTTGCTCTGA
>NW_006159711.1:50674-54110 GCF_000334495.1 Tupaia belangeri chinensis | reverse complement strand
CTTCCCAGGAAGAGCCAGTCACGTGGTGTTCAAGGTGGGCGTGCATGGAGATAGCACTTCCAGGATTTCAGACTCCGTCTTCCTGTCTACTCCACTGCTATCCCTGAGTCTAGCAGATTGCTTTTTGCTTTGAGTCATAATGTTTTTTCTTTGTTTCTTTATATTTGTTTGTTTTTCCCAGAGTCTCCTATGTTGCCTAGGCTGGGCTCAAACTAGTTTTCCTCTGACCTTGCCTCTCATAAAGCTGGGATTATAAATGTGCACCACCGTGCCTAGCTCTGTAACCACATTTCATTTTCAGGGTAATCAGGATATTAAATAACTAATGTGAATTGAAGGCTAAATTCTAACATTATTTTATATATTTTAGACACATTAGTCCATTTATAACCTCAAGAAGTAAATCAGTATTTTGTCTTGTGTTATAGGTGAGAAAGTTGAGGCATAGGAGAATTTAAAAACTCTTCTAGGATCAACCTATAACAGGCAGAGCCTGGATTTGAACCAGGCACACTAGCGCCAGAAATCACTCTGTTAATTCATACACTTTACTTTGAAAAAAAAAATTTTTTTTTGAGAGGTTTTTGCTATACGGTGCGTGTGCTCGCCAGAAAGACAGAGAGAGATAGACAGAAAGTGAGAAATAACAAGGGGGAATGGCCACACCTCAGTCCCTTCTCCATTCTCTCAGGATTTTGGGCATACACACACACGTGCCCTGTGTGAGTTTTAAGTCGCCAGGTCTTGGACTTGAACCGCAGTCAACTACATGTGAGTCCAGCGATATAATCATTACCTCATCTGCTGGTCCCTCAGTGGTAAATTTAAATGTAATATATTTGCTTTGCCCAAGATCGGGGTTTAAGCCTTCTTTGTTTTAAGCAGCCTGTGCTCATTAGTTAGCGCTCTGTGGTGTCCGTTCCTGGCTTTCCCAGCCGAGCAGGGTATGCCCAGGCGGTTCTGCTGTACATCACAGTCCGGGGAGAGCTTTCCCTCAGGAGGAGCCCAGACGGACACTGAGGCTTGTGTTTCTTTAAATCTGTTGGTTTAAATGTGTAAGGAGGTGGGGAGAGAGGTGCCAGGGTGGAGCGTGCTGCCTTTTCTTGGCTCATACCTTCCTGCTAAGCAGCTGCTCCTTCCTTTAGAAACCACATCCCATACTGCTGCACGAGATAAACTGACGCTGCATGGTTCACCTGGGCTAGTCCTGGGAAACCACTGAGCCAGGCTGGGAGCTGCATTTGTGTAGGAAGCAGGCTTTGGCTTTGGACCTTCCAGATCCTGGTGATGCTGGAAACAGTTCCTCAGAGTGGAGAGGTTTACACTTGCCAAGTGGAACACCCAAGCCTGACGGACCCTGTCATGGTGGAATGGAGTGAGAAGCTTTCTGAGCTCATAAATCCCTCACCCAGCAAGAGAGGGACTTTGCTTATCCCTGAGGTTCAGGGTCCTCTTCTCCCCACGTCATATTTTCATTAGCTCTGTGTTCTCTCACTCAGCACAGGTCATGGGGGTAGCCCTGTGACGGTTTCTACAAATACTTGTAGTCCTGGGGAAGCAATTGGTCCTGGCAAGTAGAAGAGAGCTTCTTCCTGTCTTGAACCTTCCCATGATACCACAGGCATGGTCACGCCCTAGGCCATGGCTCCAACCTCCCTCTGGGGCTGCTGCTCTGAGCTGTGCACTGTGGTCTGAGAAGAGGAGCAGTGCAGGGGCTTCTGTTAAGTGGGGAGTCTGTCCTCAGCTCTCCTCTCACTAGCTCTGTCATCCTAGACACACTCCTTGACCTCACTGAGCTCCAGGATTTCTATCCCTCAGATGTTGAAGTCATGCCCTCTGTCAGGGCTGTGAAACTTAAATGTGGTCAGTGCCTGAACCTCGTAGCTACTCTATGTCCAGGGATGGCCAATTAGTCTAGTTCTTCCAAGATAGACTTCCTTCATTCTTAAAGCTCTGAATATCAGAGTTTCAATTAGAGAGGTTGGGTTTGGTATAAACATCTTTAAAGTTGACTCCCTCCTCCTCCCCTTTTTTTTTCCAGAGGCTCAGTCTGAATCTGCACGGGGCAAGATGCTGAGTGGGATTGGGGGCTCCGTGCTGGGGCTGCTCTTCCTTGGGGTAGGGCTGTTCATCCACAAAAGGAATCAGAAAGGTAAAGACTGTTTGGTAGCTGAGACTCCACCTACATTTTTCTGGAGGAAGAAATAATGGCTTTGGTAGAGTCAGTTCTTAGAGTATCAGTGGCCCTGTACAAAGCATTTCTTTCCTTCTCCTGAGATTTCTTGGAATTCCAGAAATCTACAGTCCATGGTTACTGTCTTAAAGCTCAAGAGGTAACATGTGTCCTGCAGAGGAAGGAGAAATGTTAACAATCACAGAGATCATGGATTTAGAACCTGGAGAAAATGAAAGAAGAGCCACTGGGATTTAGAAAATTACACTGAATTTCTATGAACTGTAGCAGGTCACCCATTCCAATATCTGTTCTCCTGTCTGCCCTGGCTGATGTGGGTCATGTGATAGAGAAACCTTAGATGGGAGATGTGGGGCTGGGGACAGATTTGCTTTTGTGTCTTTTACATATATATCTCTCCATCTCGTTCCCAGGACACTCTGGACTTCAACCAACAGGTATAACTGCTTAATTCTCTTTCAGAGGCAGAATCAGTTTCCCCTAGATCTGCTTGTTCCTGGCAAGTTGGTGGGGCTGATAAGACACAAAACAGAAATAATGGGGATGTATTTGGATTAGAATTTCTGATCAGGCAGTTTACAATACTGCTTCTTCTCTTGACTTGGTAAAAGGCCTGTGCTCTGAGGTAGGACTGGCTCAGAGAGACTTAAGAAATGTGTACTCAGGGCCAGCAGGTGGTGTGGTGGTTAAGATGCTGAACTCCCACATGGCTGAATGTGGTTCGAGTCCTGGACCTGGCGGCTCCCCTTCTCACTTTCCCCTCTTGCTCTCTTTCTGTCTCTCTCTGTCTGGGGAGTACAAAGACCCATAGCAAATTTAAAAATAGTAATAAATAAAATAAAATAATATTTTTAAAAAAGGAAAAGAAATGCATATTTCTTCTATAATACTGTTACTCCTTGAATCCCTGAGAGAGAAGAAAAGCTGCTTGTAGAGTTAGGTCTGAAAAACTTTCTTTCGCAGGACTCCTGAGCTGAAGGACACTCAAGGAAGAAGGGTCTGCATCAGCTCTGAGAATGAAGAGGTTTCCTGCTTTGTTCTTGTTCTTCCACAAAAAGTCTGTGTTCTCAGTATCCTGTTTGTTCCTGATTCAGTGACCTTGCAGAAAATTTTCTCCCTTATGGCTTCTTCAGCCCCTGCCTTTGACCTGGAAGTTCCACTGCTGAGTGCCAAACCTCATCTTCACTCTTTGCTGGTCCCCTTTGTGCTGAACCCTTCCTGCCTCCTGTGCATCTGAAGTCA
>NW_006159711.1:41090-50011 GCF_000334495.1 Tupaia belangeri chinensis | reverse complement strand
TGCATTGATCATGTGTGCCCAAGATCCCAGGAGGAGAAGGAGTTGCAGCACGGCCATACACCTGGGGGATGATTTCCCACTGTTCCTCTCACTGTCACTGTCTCTCTCTCTCTGGCAAGGACATATGCCCTAAGGCACAAACCTCCTAAAAAAAAAAGCTATACATATCATAAGTACTTCAATGAAGATGGCTTCTACAACTGATGTGAAGAAATCTAATTTAATTTGCTTTATTTTTCTCTAACTTGTTATCCCACATAGTTGATAGATTCAAGGTAGGCGTTCCAGGGTTGTTCAATTTAGTAGGCCAGTGATATACCAATAACCCTGGAACTTTATAACTCACCCCTCTATCACACATGGCCTGTCAGCAGACACACAGCACTTCACCAAACGAGCAGAATACATTCTTTTAAAGTTTCCATAAAACCTTTACCAAGATATATCACATGTTAAGGCAGAAATGGACCTCAAAAACATTTCGGAATTTAAACTCTACTGACTGTGTTTTCTGGACACAGAGAAACTGACAACATAAAGATAACCAATCCTATTCCAAACACTCAGAAACTAAACAATATCTAAGTAATCCATGTGTCAAAAAGCTGTCTTGAGGGGAAAAATATATCTATTTAACTATATGAAAAGTGAAAATACATTTCAAAAATTGTGGGATGCAGTGAAAGCAATGCTTAGAAAACAATATTTATAGAACTATATGTATACACTAAAGCAGATAAAGTGTCACAAATCAACAGTAAAATCTAGAAAAAAGCGTCATCCAGTAGGATGGTGGTTAAGGTGGCTGATCCCTCATGGTCAACTGTGTAGTTCAAATCCTGCATCCAGTGGCTTGGAAAACACTCTGGTGCGTGTGCATGTGTGCCCAAAATCCTGAAAGGAGGAAATGGAGGAGAGTGGATTGTGGTGTGGCCATCACTCATGGGGATACTCTCTCACTTTCTCTTTTTCTCTCCAGTGAATAAACATGGTCACTGACAAATTTTTTAAAAAGAAAAAGAATCCACTATATTAACAAGCTAATGAAAGAAAAATAACATGATTGTATCAGTGGATGCAGAAAAAACATTTGATGAAATTCACTCCTTATGATAAAATCCCACAGAAAAGTAGAAATAAAGGAGAACTTTCTCAACTTGATAAATAACTTCTATAAAAATCTTACAGTTAAATTTATACTTAACAGTGAAAGACTGAGTAAATGTTTTTCCTCCTTTGCCCCATTAATAAAATAGTTAATGAAGGTCACAGGATTCAAGATAAAGAAACAAAAATTCAATTTTAGGCCCGCCAGGTGGCATGGTGGTTGAGGAGGCTGGATTGTGGTAGGCAGTCATGTAGTAATGAGTGGGCAGCCCTCAGAGAATAGCAGAAGGACACCTGTCACATCAATCACGATTTATCAGGAGCTCCAACCAGACCCTCCATGAGATGCCTTCTTCCCACCCAGCTCCTGGCACCTGGAAGGCGAGGCAAATCCATTTTCCTTCCTTGGAACCTGAGGAAGACACATAGGGATGATTGTAAATTTCCCTCTTATCATTCCTTGTGAACTCAAAAGACCCAATCAGACATTTTGGTCACCATCCCGATTCCCACTGGGGCAATAAACTACTTGGACAGTCTATCCTAGTTAGGCATCATGGCTCACACTGGGCTTGTGCAGTTAGGTAATCAAAATCTTCACCTGTGAGAGAGATACATAAGCACAGAAACAGCGCAGGAATTCAACTAAAGGAAATAGATAGTGTGACAGCCCTCCCCCTGTTAAATATTCGTGATCACCTCTGGTAATAAAATAACACCTGACCAGTTCCCAATCCAGTTGCTACCTAGCAATCTATCTGCCCAAAAGTCTTTTTGCTGAGCTTTTCTAAAATCTTTTTTCTATTAAATTCTCTTCCCTATCTACTTTTAATGTGGTTGTGGTTTTACTTTGTGCCTAGGGACGGGTCTCTAATTCCAGTGATCTGGACCCAAAGAACCAAGGATTTCACACAACAGAGCTCAACACTCTCCTATGACAGGATCTCACAGGGTCGTCTGCACTGTTCGATTTCTGAACCTGATGACTTAGAAAATACACTGTGTGTGTGTGTGTGTGTGTGTGTGTGTGTGTGTGCGTGCCCCAAATCCCAAAAGAAGAATGGAGGAGAGAGTGCAGCGTGGCCATTCCCCCGGGGATGCTTTCTCACCTTCCCTCTCTCTCTCTTTCCAGAAAAATTAAAAAGTCTATTTTATTCCTTTGTACACAAATTAAGAAGTAAAGGTTAAAATTAAGAGTACAATACCATTTAGAATTACTTGAAAAAGAAACAGAAACACTTAAGTATAACTAATAGAACAAAGGTACAGGAGTGATAGGCTGAAATGTTGATGAAAGAAATCAAAGATCTAAATAAAAGAGAGACTTGTGTTGACCCATGAAAAGAAAGTAAAGATGGCAGTTCACTTCAAATTGATACTAAGTTACATGCAAATTCTCTCTAAATTCAAACAGTGTTTCTAATAGTTGCAGATATAGTTATTCTAACAGTTATATGCAAGGGAACTAAATCTGTTAAAACAATTTGATAAAGTAAACTAAAATGAGGTGGATCATTCTTACCAAATTAAAGAATTATATCAGCAACAGTAATAAAGACTGATATTTTTGTAGGAATTGACACACAGATTCATGAAACAGTATGGAGAATCCAGAAATGGATTACAACTCATTTTTTGACAAGGTGCAACGCAACTCAATGGAGGGACAGTTTTTTTTAAACGATGTTAAAGCAGGTGAATACTCATAGAGGGGAAAAAGGAAAAGAAAAAGAATACACAAATTCTCAGAACTTATTCAAAGAAATGTTCAAAGTAGCTTCTATGATTAAATGTAAAATAAAACATAGCAGAAAATCTTCAGAAACTAGAGCCTGGTGAAAAGATTTTAGATATGATACCAAAACCACAATTTTTAATGGAAAAACATCAAGAAAGTGGACTTTATCAAAATCAAACACTTTTGTTCTGCAAAATATTCTGTGAAAAAAGGAAAGATAAGGGTCAGCCACGTGACTCAGCAGTAACCTGCTACTCAAGGAAACCTGGGCCCTATGGGAGACCATGGATTTGGTTCCCCAGTGCCCACCTGCACATGACAGGCACTGTGGAAGGTCACATATTTGATTTTGTACATGAGCAAATGTTCGTCCATTTTTTACCCTTCCCCTAACATGGCTGTCTGCTTCTGTATTCCTACTTGCTCTTCCCATGAGAAAACAGCCAGTGCTAAAACCATATCCTGGATGACATTCTGTACCCGCTACTGTCTTTACTAACTAGCCCCAAACCCCTTTGTTTAGCAATGTGACTGGTTGCATGGAAACCCCACTCTCCTCAGAAATAATTAACTTGCTTGACTCAGCTCAGTAACCTCTTTCACATAGGAATCCTGCCCCACTAGCAACCGACCTATAAGAGGCTAGCCTAAACTTTGGCTGGCACTGCAGTTCTGAATCTCGGCCCCCCAGGCTGGGCTGTAGTAGCTGGCCAGCTAATACAGACTCCCTTTCAATTTAATCTGGCTTTTGTGGTCATTCATTCAATGCCACTCTGCAATAGTGCACCCCATTGATTCTGGCTGCCTGGGAACGCTTGGGAGGGTCTCAGTGTGAGGCCCTGATGGTGTTCATTTCTCTATCTCTTCCTTTCTGTTCTCTGTTGCTCATGGTCATGAAAAAATTAAAGTTAAATGGGGAAAAGGAGACCAAAGAAAAAGATAAGCTACAAACAAGGAGAAAATATTTGCAAACCACATATACCACAAAGGACAAGACTATATAAAGAACTACCAAAACTCCACAGGGAAGAAAAAAAGTTAATTACAAAATGAACAAAAGACCTGAGCAGACATTTTATCAAAGAGGATGTAGAGATGGCAAATAAGCACACGGAATGATGTTCAGCGTCATTGGCATTGGGAAAATGCAAATTAAGAACATGAGACATCACTACATTTTTCTTAAAACAGCTGAAATTTAAAAAATATTGGCAATGCCAAATGTTGGTGAGAATGCAAAAAAAACTAAGTCTTTGTATAAATGTAAAATGGTACATTCTCTCTAGAAAGTAGTTTGGCAGTTTATAAAATAAAACAAACAAAAAACACACAGACATTTACCACATGACTCAGAAAGTACTTTCTAAGATATTTATCTCAGAGAAATGAAAACTCATGTTCACATAAAAAACCTTAAACAAATTTTCTTAACAGTTTTATGTGTAATAGTCCTTAACTTTGAGGACAGAGGTCTGACTGCTTTTTCCTGTTTCTAAAATCCCTTCCAGAGGGCCTGGGGTGAATCATGCCCACAGACATTAACAAGCCATTTTGGCTCATTTAATCACAGAAATCTCCCTAGTCCTGTCTCTGGCATGGTATCCCTGTAATGGGTGAGTCATGCCCACGATCATTGACACCATGATGTTGACCCATTGATAACAGGACTCCTCCAGCATTCTGTCTTTGGGACGGTATCTTGTGACTGTATACAGCCCCCTTATCTCTGTTAGTAATCCCTTCCCCAAACCTACAAGCCCCCATTCCACACATCACTCCTTTTTGGGTCAGGCCAATGCAAAGCTCTTCACTAAATTTTCTCACTCTCAAAATAAAATAAAATGAACACCCCGAGAGAGAGGCATCTTTTGCCTCCTCTCTGGCCTAGGTCTCGCAAATTCATGCTTAGAAATAAACCACATTAATTATTATTTTTGCAGAGTTGTTTATCTCTGTCGACAACTTGTAAGGGCTAAAGCAAATCCATACCATGGATTATAAGTATGTGCATACCATGGATTAGTTTCAACAATAAAAAAGACTACATGCCACAGTTTGGCTAGATCTCAAGGGTGCTATTCTGAGTGAAAAATGCCATCTCAGAAAGTCACATACTATGTAACTTTGTTCCTCTAACATTCTCAGAAGGACACAATTGTAGAGATAGAGAAGCAATTAGTGATCATCAGGTGTTGGGGTAATGGTCTGGGAGGGGTTTGTGACCATAAAAGAAAGCACGAGGGAAACCTCTGTGGTAATGGGACAGCTTTGCACTTGGTCATGGTGGCGGTTACACAGATCTGACGTGTGTAAACCATGAGCATGGAACTGTACACATACATGTGCCAAAGGTGGTTTCCTGGTTTTGATATTGTACTACAGTTACTAAAAATATAAACATTTGGATATTTAAAAATAAATAAATACATAAGTAAACATTTGGAGAAAATGGGTGAAGGGGCATGCAGAATCTCCCTGTACTGTCTATAATTTTTTGAGACTCAATAATTATTTTTAAAATTTTCATTTTTTAAATGTGACTTTCTGGGAGCCAGCAGCAGACACTGGACTCTCACATGGAAGACTGCTGTTGGAGTCCTGGACTTAGTGTCTTAAAAAATCATGCTGCATGCATGCCCACAATTCCAGGAGGAGGATAGAGGACTAGGGATTGTGGCATGGCCATCCCCCGGGGGATGATTTCTCACTTTCCCTCTCTCTGTCTCTCTCCAGTGAGCATACCTGTCCTATGACAAAATCCATAAAAACAACAACAAAAACACGGCTTTCTGAGGCTGCCAGTACAACCTGGTGACTAAGGTAACTGGATTTCACAAGGCCGACTGTGTGATTTGAGCCCTGGACCTGGCAACTTGAGAAATGCACCAGGTTTGGGTGTTCAGGGATGCTCAAAGTTCCAAAAGAAGAGACAGATGGAGAAGAAGGGATTGCAGGGTGGTCATTTTCCATGGGGGATGCTTTGTCCTCTATTTCTCTCTCTGTCTCTCTGTGTCTCTCTGACAAGTACATGCACTCTTTACAAAAAAAGAAAAAGGAAAAGGAAGAAAGAAGAAAGGAGAGAGAGAAAGAAAGAAAGGAAGAAAGAGAGAAAGAAAGAAGAAAGAAAGAAAGAAAGAAAGAAGAAAGAAAGAAAGAAAGAGAAAGAGAGAGAAAGAAAGAAATAAAGAAAGAAAAAGAGGCTTTTTGGCCAAAGTCCAAAACCCTCAAGCACCAAATTTTGACAAGAATTAAGGATGTAGAAGAATAGACTCTCATTCTGTGGTGGTGGTAATGCAAAATTGTACAGTCACTTTGGAAGACACCCTGGCGATTTCTTCAAAGATAAACATATTATCCAGCATTTCAGGGGCACTTTTAGGTCAATGATACTGTTCCATATAACACTGTAATGGTTAATATATGGTATTATGTATTTGCCAGAATCCCTAGAATAATATACAATAATACAGAGTGAAACCCAACGTAACTATGCACTTTAGTGAATAATAAGTATTATTATTATTTTTATTTTTATTTATTTTTTTCATTTCATTTTCTTCCATACATTCAATCACATTATTATTTGTCTTACAAAATGGATATTTCAACAGGTGAACATTTCTCCCTAGTACTGTTGATAAAACTATGAAATATCTTCAACAGATAATACCACACCTCTTTGTGCCATTAATGCTTTGCCTCCCTAACTCTCCCCCAAATGTCCTTCCTCAGACCCTTCTCTTTCACACATACTATATCTGGTATTTACATCTATATACTGCATTTCTATATTCTTTAGACAATTAGTTTCAGTCATAGAGTGCAGACACTCGGTATATATTAAGTGGGGACATACAATGCCTCTCCTTCATAGCATAACTTGCTTCACTTGGCAGTAAGTCTTCTATATTCATCCACTTCCTTTCAAAAGCCAGGGTTTTGCTGTTTTTTATGGATGAATAGTATTCCATTGAGTATATGTGCCACAGTTTTTCTAACCATTCATCAGTTCGTGGGCATTTGGGTTGTTTCCATGACTTAGCAATCGTGAAAAGTGCCACAATAAACATCGATGTGCAAGCACTTTTTCGATTAAGTATTCTTCTGTCCTGGGTAGATACCAAGGAGTGGGATTGCTGGATCATATGCTAGTTCTATTTGTAGATTTTTGAGGAATCTCCAAATTGTTCTCCACAGTGGTTGGACCAATTTACATTCCCACCAGCAGTGTAAGAGAGTTCCCTTTTCACCACACCCTCGCCAGCACTTATGATAAATAATAAGTATTAATAAGGTAACTCTCCTACACTGTTGGTGGGACTGCAAATTAGTTCAACTATGAGGACAACAATGGAATTTATAATTTTTGTAATTTTATTATTGTTAAGCATGGTATCTAATGACTTTGCTTACATTTTTCTTTTAATTCTCATAATAACTTAGTGAAAATTAGCATCTGTATTTTTGAAAGGAAGCCGAGGCCAGGTTAAGTGACATACTCGTGAGTCCTAGCTAGTGAATGGTAAAGCCAAGATGGAATCCAGCGTGATCTGTTCCAGCAGCTCTTACTCGCCAGTCTACCACACTGTCGTGGATAATCCATCTGCACATTTTGGGGTAGATTCTGGTAACCATACTAGAAACATGTATCCAGTCATAGTTTCAAATACAAATGAACAATAGCTTAGTGTGTTTCAATCACCTCTTCTCTTATTGTAATGCCATATCCTTCCCTTTCTCCTTTTCAGTTTTCCACTTGAGGGCACATCAACAAATATAAGATGGTTGGAGAATGTCAGCTATTGTCCTGGTAATGAAACATCTGAGTCCATGTCTAGTAGGACCTGTAAAGCCAGTTCTCAGCCACAATCTCATTCCTGATTAAGCCTGGGGTGGGGGATGTTGATATGCAAATCTGACAACACATGTGTAACCTCTTCTTTTTCTGCTCTCTGCTTTACCTTGTCTAATCCCCCTTGATCTGTCTCACCTATAGTCAGAGGACAAATTCTGGGGTTTGAGATTCACTCTAATGAAAATACAGATTTGTCAATGACTTGGAGGTTCAGAAACCAAAAACAAAATTCTGAATTTATGGCTCAGTTTGAAACAAACCCTGTTCTAAGTGTTTTGGCAGGAGTGAAGGTCATGAGACTGCTGAGTTTTTTTTAGAGGCTGGTCACTTCCATCAGGTGGCCTGTTGTGCTACTTACACAGCACGGTCAGCACAGAATATCATCAGGAAGTGACTGTTTCCTGTAGGAACACGACTCTAATGGCCCTTATAATACCTTCGGCACCCACACAATTATGATCATTCCCAACACACCTATCTTACTTGACTTCCGTATCAGAACTCTGGTCTCTGAATCTGGGACACTGTCCCTCTGCTTTTATTGACGAAAACCCAATATAAGCAATATATCAGACAGTAGGATCTCAGCGTTTATGGCTGAGTAATAATCCCTAGGATATACATGCCACAGTTTTACAACTGAACCAGTAGGTTGTGGACACTTAGGTCGATTCCATGTGTGAAAAGGGAACCCTCTTACACTGTTGGTGGGAATATAAATTAGTGCAAGCCCTGTGGAAAACAACGTGGCAGTTCCTCATAAATAAATCGACACATAGAACTACTGTATGACCCAGTAATCTCACTCTTTGGAAAGACACTTGCACATATATGAACACATTTCTCTGTAACGATACTTCAGCACGTTGTAGAGAAATACTTTTGTGTGTGTGTGTGCTATAAAAAAACAGACAAAAGTGAGTTAAAGTGAGATATTCCCCCCCACTAACCACCCCAGGAAGAATGGCCACATCATAATCCCTTCTCCATCCTCCTGTTGGGATCGTAGGCTCAGGCACTTGACTTGTATTTCAAGCTGCTGAGTCTGCAACTCAAACTGCTCAGTAAGCCACATGGGATCCAGCTGCCTTAACCCCATGCTACAGACTGGCCTGTAAAGAATTATTTTTTATTTCAACTTTTTTTTTTTAGAGGTTTCTGCCTTAGGGAGCATGTGTTCGCTGGACACACACACACACACACACACACACACACAGATAA
>NW_006159711.1:40136-40948 GCF_000334495.1 Tupaia belangeri chinensis | reverse complement strand
ATTTGTTGGCCCCAAGAATTACTTTTTAAAAATATTTATTTATTGGTACCAGCAACAGCATAATAGTTACATCGCTGGATTCCCAAATGACTGACTACAGTTCGAGCCCCAGACTCGGCAGCTTGAAACTCATGCTGGGCACGTGTACATGTGTTCCCAAAATCCCAAGAGGAGAATGGAGGAGAAGGGATTGCGGTGTGGCCATCCCCCCCAGGGGGAGATTTTTGCTTTCTGTCTCTCTCTCTCTCTCTGATTCTCCAGTGAGCACATGTGCTCTATAGCAAAACTCTCTCTGGAAAAAAAAAGAATATTTTCTTCTTTGAATGAGAGTCAGAGAGACAGAGACAATGAGACAGCATCCCAACAGGGTCTTGACACTATAGTGTACTCTGCTGACTCAGTCAGCTTCAGATCATGGGCATGTACATGGCAGGGTTACTCAGCAAGGTTTCCAGACACAGACCTGGAACTCTTCCATGTGAGCCTCACAGAACATTGTGCTTCCCTGCTGTGCCCCCTCCTAGCCCCAAGAACTACTTTTCTTTTCTGTTCCTTTTATTTCATGCTAGAGTGAGCCTCAGCTTGGCACTCCTAGATTCCTACACGATTAGTTTCTAAGAAAATGATAATTTTTTCTTTGTCAAATTAAATGTGATATTCTCCTGGTGGCAATGAGCAACTGCTAGCGGTACTGAGTTATTATTGTCTGAGGGCGCAGTTTCTCTCTAGATCCTGTGATAATAGTGACCTCTACCCTATCTCCCTGAAATTTTGAACTTTTATATTATAGAAATATATTTTCCCAAAGTAAG
>NW_006159711.1:13218-22047 GCF_000334495.1 Tupaia belangeri chinensis | reverse complement strand
CCTTGGATAGTGCTATTTTGTTTGTTTGTTTTAGATTTTTGAACCTCAAACTGTAGAAAGTTTGAGGAAAACAATGGAATTTACAAGTTTTGTAATTTTATTATTGTTAAGCATGGTATCTAATGACTTTGCTTACTTTTTTCTTTTAATTCTCATAAAAACTTAGTGAAAATTAGCATCTGTATTTTTGAAAGGAAGCTGAGGCCAAGTTAAGTGACACACTAGTGAGTCCCAGCTAGTGAATGGTAAAGCCAAGATGGAATCCAGTGTGATCTGTTCTCTTCCCCGCCAGTCTACCACACTGTCGTGGATAATCCGTCTTCACATTTTGGGGTAGATTCTAGTAACCATACTAGAAACATGTATCCAGTCATAGTTTCAAATACGAACAGACAATAGTTTACTGTGTTTCAATCACCTCTTCTCTTATTGTAATGTCATATCCTTCCCTTTCTCCTTTTCAGTTTTCCACTTGAGGGCACATCAACAAATATAAGATGGTTGGAGAATGTCAGCTATTGTCCTGGTAATGAAACATCTGAGTCCATGTCTAGTAGGACCTGTAAAGCCAGTTCTCAGCCACAATCTCATTCCTGATTAAGCCTGGGGTGGGGGATGTTGATATGCAAATCTGACAACACATGTGTAACCTCTTCTTTTTCTGCTCTCTGCTTTACCTTGTCTAATCCCCCTTGATCTGTCTCACCTATAGTCAGAGAACAAATTCTGGGATCTGAGATTCACTCCAATGAAAATATAGATTTGGAGGCTCAGGAACCAAAAACAAAATTCTGAATTTATGGGTCAGGTTGAAACAAACCCTGTTCTAGGTGTTTTAGCAGGAGTGAAGGCCATGGGGCTGGGACTGCCGAGTTTTCTAGAGGCTGGACACTTCCATAAGATGGCCTGTTGTGCTACTTACACATAAAATGGCCTGTTGTGCTACTTACACAGCATGGTCAACACAGAACATCATCAGGAAGTGACTGTTTCTTGTAGGTACACGAGTCTGATGGCCTTTATAACAGCTTCAGTGCCGATACAATTGTGATCATGCCAAACACACCTATCTTACTTGACTTCCATATCATAACTCTGGTCTCTGTATCTGTGACACCGCCCCTCTGCTTTTATTGAACAAAACCCAATATAAGCATGCTTTTTATCATTGTAAAGCCTACAAAAGAAACGGTATACAATTTGCTAAGCAAAGAGTCAGACTTAGATGAAACTCATAGTGACAGTGCATCAGCCTGCAAGAAGAGAGAGCCAACTCAGTAAAATTGCTCAGAAAATCTAGGGGGAGGCCATTTCAACTGCATTTAAAAAGTAATTTATGTTTATGAATGTGACTGCAATATATACGAAAATATATGAGACTATTTTCTATTTAATTCTGAATGGATTTTAAAGTTGTTTTTGATGTTTTACTATTACAAATAAAGTTTTCAAACTTGCAATAGCTTCTCTAGGGGTATACTTACAAGTAGAAAGTGGTATTATAATATATACATATTTTCAGTGTTACTTTGTCATGTTGAGTAATTTTCCAAAATGATCTTAACAATTTATTTATTTATTACTATTTTTTCAATTTTTTGCCATAGGCTGCATGCTCTCATTGGAGAGAGACAGATAGAGGAAAGGTGAGACACCACCCTCCAAGAAGTTAGCTACACTGCAATCCCTTCTTCTCCCTTCTCCGTCTGTTCTCTTTCTGGGATTTTGGCATGCACACACAAACAAATGGTGTGATTTTCAAGCCACCAAGTCTGAGATTCGAACCACAGTTGACCAGTCCCCAGTGGGACTCCAGCAGCTTAGCTACCATGCTACATGCTGGCCCAGGGATCCTATCAACTCTTATTTCCATTAGCAGCATATTGATAAAACATTGTTTCATGTTCTTGCCAACATACAACACATTTTGACATTGTTATTATCTTTCCAGTGTGGTCTTCATTTGCATTTCCCTGGTGAGTAATTTTTTATGAACAATTTCTTTATATATTTATGTGTCATGTATGTATCTTGCTGTAGAATACTTCTTGCCTTCATCACTTTTTTCCCTCAGATAAATATATTACTTTACTGATTTACTATTCCTTTGCTAATTGATTTGTCTTCATACGTCCTGTGTAATCCTTTTCATGACGTGCTATGTTACAAATACCTTATACAATGGACTATAAGTTTACCTCTGTAGTGGGTGATTCAGTAAGGACACAGCATGCAGTAATTTCCTGCTCCCTGATTTCTATTCTGGGAATGGATTTTCACATCTAATTTGACAAAGATTCTTAAAAATGTTCGCTGTATTGTCAGCTCCATTTCTTCTCATAATTTCTTGAACTTATACAAATCAGGAGACAGTCCACACTTTTAACTGAAATCATTCTTATCTTTGTCATAAGTTAGTCTTATATTGCCAGATTCAATAGTTGTTTCTAGGTTGTTATCTTATTAATCATATTAGAAATATTTTTACCTAATTACTAATGCATAATTGATCTTTTTTTTTTTTTTTTGCATGTCACTATGTTTACTCCCTTGGGATTCTCATCACAACAAAATCACAGCCCAGTCTGTTAAACCTGGACTTTCCCTAATCTCCAAAACCTCCAATTGACTGTGGGCTCAGGGCTCATTTCTGGCACTTGTTTTATATTTTTTTTAATTGAAGTTACTTTATTACAAGAATTTATAAAAATGAATCATAAACACAACATTTAAGAATAAAATTTACACAGAAATAAAGCAAGTGTATACATTTCACATGAAAAGTTAATAATACTTTATTAGCTCATTTGAAATTATTCATCATTAAATATGATACATTATTTCCTAGAGTTAAAATAGTTAAGTCTATTTAAGTCTTCTGTCATTTCCATGATGGAAGCAAGCGGGGTTGCCAGGGTCTCTTTTTAATACTCCAAGTCTGCTGTTCTTTCTAGGACACGAGAATCCACTCTCCTGGAGGTGACTTGCTATTATAGCAGGTTTGTCAGAGCGATTCGTGGATAAATGGGAATTGCCCTGCACCATCACGGCCTCTATGCATTTGGATAAAATAAGCTGAGAATCCTTTAATGTTGCATTACCTACCAAACTGAGTTGGTATCAACCATGAGAACCAGAAGATTCAGCTCATCTTTGTCAGAGACCATGGCTGCCCTGGCATCTCAGCACCAACCGGCAGCAGGCAGACCGCAGTCTCGTAACCTGAGTTTGCACTTGTTTTCTGTGTGTGTCTTTCCTCTCTGAAAGCTTTCAACCAGCTTAAAATTGAGTACAATGTTTATTTATTGAAGTCTCTCTAACTTACACTGCTAGCCCTGATATAGTGCCTGTAGCTTTGAAGTATGACTTGAATCCAAGTTTTAAATGATTCAAGGCAACATTTTCACTTATGAATGTCTGCAGTTCTCAGAAGAGAAAGCCTATATCAGGTCCTCTGTGTTCCCTGCTCAGGCCAAGGTGATCCTGGATAAGGAAGGGGTTTGATGAGGAGGTGTGCACCCCAAGGAGTTCTCAGGCTGTTTCCTGATAGTTACTCACGCATTACCTCCACCTCTGTGGACCCTGAGATATTACAGGGGGTGTCCAGTATAGCCACAGACACATTATGTTCGTACAGGTCTTGAGCTGACCCCCAGGCCATTTATTCCTTGAAACACACCACTCTGTGGGTGCCGCCTTCAGGAGGTGAGAGCTGCTGCCTTCCCTGCTTAGTCAGCTTCCTTCTGTGCCTGTGGCCCCCTCTAGGACCTGCTCCCTCCCCTCACTGATGCAGCCTGGGCCCATCACTTCAGGCTCCATGTCTAAAATGAGGGAATCTCCCCCTCCACCAAAGCTGGCTATCTGCTGTGTGTGGCAGAAAAATACATTTGCCAGAGGAACAAATCCTAAAAATACTCTTTTGAAAGATAATTTAGAGTTTCAGACTTCCTGGAAACAACAAAGAACAAGATTTTTCTGTCAGTAGTGGTTCTAGAGCACAAAGGTGCTGGGGAGGAGGGATCAAGACTAGGGTACTTCCCAAGGTGGTGGCTGAACTGTGGTCACACTACGAATAAAGACTACCATTCACCCGTGAGCTTCCACCTATCAGCTGCTCCCCCACCCCAAATAGTAATCTAAATAAAATCTTTGTATGACTTTGTGGAGAACAATATGATTCGTTTTTCCAAAAAGCATTAAACTATTTTGTTAAACTGAAAGAAAAATACAGCTGCAAACAAATACATGACTTTTCCTAAAGGCCAATGCGTCCGGGCCCACAAGGTCCAAGCTCAGCCAGATTAACACAAGGCCCAGCTTCAGAGCAAGGAGCCTAGAAGGGTTTCACTTCTGTTCCTTTTCTTTTTTTTTTTTGTTCATAGTACAACATTTCTTTTCCTGAGACAAAAATAAACATAGTAACAAAAATAAAATTTAATAATGACTAATATGTAATGGAATTGAGGGACTGTACATGGTTAAACTCCATAATAACCATAATAAGTATGATATAATTTTTTAAAAATTGTGAGCTTCCTTTTGACTAAGAGATTACTAAAGAGAAAATTGTTGTAATTTGTATGCGATGGACCCTCAGCAGGGGAAACACCATGGTCACTTTTGTTCTACTAGTCCTGGATTTGGTCACCTTTAAAGCTGTCTGATATATTTGTATCTACTTTTCTCCCGCCTGGTGAATCTAGAAGTTTCATGTCATGAACAGAAAGCTTTGGTGGTGGACCAGATGGATGAGATTCTGTTTCCATAAATTCCACAAAAAATTCTGAAAAAGAGCTCTAAAGCACAGATGGCTGATTTGGTCTCAAAGGTGTGCTGGGGACAATTTTGATCCTCCTCCTCGCCATCCAGTCATCCGCTTAGTAACCCACCATGATCTTGGTTTAACAACTGCTCCATTTTCTTCCTTCTGATACCCAGGATGCTCCTCATTAATCATAACACTTCACGATGCTGATGTTTTGGTGTGTGGAAATGTCCAATGAAGAGGTTTCTTATTAGAACTTTGTCCACTTTTCCTTCTGTGTTCTTTACTAAGCTCATCCACTGCTTTTGTGCATCATCCAGCATTTCTTGTCGGAGCTCAATTTGCTTTTTAAGCTCTTCAATTTGTTCTTCCTTTAGATCTAACCATTCTGTAAGTCTTGATGCTGAGTCCACTGCAGCATTTGCTTCATCCAAACGTTCTTGTAAGAACATCACTTTTCCTTGCAGGTTTTCTGCCTTCTTCTTCCACTCGGCTGCAAGCGGTTTTCGCTTTTCTAGTTCAGCAGAATACATAGCTTTTTCCTCTCACTGAAAATGCTCTAAAACCATCTGCAGGTTGGCTAGTGGCAGAGCATACTGCTTTGCTTGTTCCTGAGAGACAGACAGCTGCAGTGCAGTTTCAACCCTGTGCTTGGAGACCATACTCAGCTCTTCCTGCAGTGACTCCACCTGCTCACGGGCTCGATGGCTCACTTTTTCCATTGCATTGGAGGAGGAAAATAGCTTTTCCTCCAAAATTGTGACTTTTCCCCTTAGTTTAGCTTCTCTCTCTCCTGCAGCCAAAGCCTCAAGAGTGTAAGAATCTTGTGATTCTAAAAGATGGTCATGCAATCTTTGTAGTTCCTGGTTTAATGGTAATTCTTTGTCACGTAAATGTCGAATCTCATTCTGCATGGCACTGTTTTCCAGCTGCTTCTGTTTCAAGGCCAGCATGACTTGGTCTTGCTTCTGTTCAAATATAATTGTCTTCTCTTGCATTGACTTAACCGCATTCAAAAGCAGAGTCAACTCACCAGTCTGGCCCTACTCCTTTTCTTCTGACAGCTGCTCCAAAGCAACAGCCTTTTCTTTCACAGAATGGCACTCAAACTCTTTTTCTTGCAGCATCATGGAAAACTTCACATTAGTCTCTTGCAATGTTTGATACTCTGTTTCCTTTTCCCTGAATGTTTCTACCATTTTTTTCATTTTCCCCTTTTAGTTCACAAATGTCCATTCCTAAAATTAATATTCTCTCCTTCAGGTTTGTTACTGCCTGCCTCAAAAGTTCATTTTCCTTTACTTTATTAGTAACATGTTCATTGGAAGAAAGTAATTGATCTCTTTTGGCTTTGATCAAGAGGTCTTTCCCCTTAAGTAACTTTTGTTCAAGCAGGATATGAGGCCCCAAACCAGGACGACATTGCTGCAGATTGAGAAGACGACACCATCCTCTCTGAGAAGAGTCCAGCACTGCTTGCAATCCCGCCGAATGTCCTGGAACTCTTGCCTTGGCAACACTATGAAAATCACAACACTCAGGATTCTGGATTCTGTAACTTTGTGCGGTGCCCACCAACTACCAGGTTCTGCATAGGAATGCAGAGGCCTGGCCTGGGACTTTACTGGGGGCTCTGCTAGTGCCTCCAACAAGCCCTTGGGCCTCTATTCATTCCCCCGTCTTACCTCAGTCCAGATAGGACCCTGTCTCCCTCTGCTTGAGTAACTTTCCCCAGCTCTGTGGAAAACTCCTCCCAGCATTATGCATGCCACCAGGACACCTGATATGAAAGAGGCAGCCTACGATATGACTTTTTAAACAATGCATAAATATCAAATCAAGAATAGGAACACATTCACCATCTTCAATATTGAAAATCACATTGTATTCAAAATTTGCCCTACTGACTTTTTTTTTTTGAGAGGTTTTTGCTATAGGGCATGTGCGCTCGGCAGACAGACAGAGAAAGACAAAGAGACAGAAAGCGAGAAATCACCCCCCAGGGGGGATGGTCACGCCACAATCCCTTCTCCTCCATTCTCCTCTTGGGATCTTGGGCATGCACACACACACGCCTGGCGTGAGTTTAAGCCACCGGGTCTGGGACTCGAACCGCGATCGACTACATGAGAGTCCAGCGACATAGCCATTATGCTAACTGCTGGTCCCTCTACCGGCTTTTTGAAAGTATATATTAAATCATCACTGACATTTTTTTTACTGTGGTACACTGTTCCATTTTACTTGATTGCATGAATTCTTGTGTCTTTTGACTAGTTTCTCCCATTCCATCAGTTCCCATCCAGCTCCTAGTAACTCCTGTTACTTTCTCTACCTAGTTTTTAGGTTTTGCTAATGGGCATGTACAGGTATTTGTTAAGTGGGGACATGCAATACTTAGCTTTCATAGACTGAGTTATTTAATTTGGCATTATGTCTTTTAAGCTCAAATATTATGAATTCATTATTTTTCTTTATGGCTGAATAGTATTCCACTGTGTATACATGCCACACTTTCTTTATCCATTCATTAGTCATTGGGCACACGGGTCAATTCCATCTCAGTTATTGTGAATGAGGCTGCAATAAACATGAAAGTGCAAATATCTCTTCCACAAAATAGTTCTCTATCTTCTGAGTATACATTCAGCTGCATGATTACTGGATTATATGGTAATTCTATTTTTGGATTTTGAGAAACCTTCTTACTGTTTTTCACTGTGACTGTGTTAATTGACATTCCTACCAACAAGGGAAGAGAGTTCTCCTTTCTCCACTGTCTTATTAGTACTTTTATTCTTTTTTCTTTGATTATACCCATTCTGACTGGGATGCAGTGATACCCTTTGCTATTTTGATTTGGGACATTTAAAAAATAAGTCTTTTGGCCATTTGTTTGTCTTCTTACTGAAAATTGTCTGTTCAGATAGATTACCCATTTTCTTCTATACCTGAAATTACAAAAATAGTTTAAAAAAAGAGAAATGAGCTGTCAAGCCATGGAAAGACAGGAAGGGAACTTAAATACATTTATGAAGTAAAAGAAGTCTATCTGAAAAGACTAAATACTGTATTAGTCCAACTATATGACATTCCAGAAGAGGCAAAACTATGGAGATGATAAAAAGATTACTGGTTTCTAGTGGTTGGGGAAGTAGAGATGAATAAAATTATTTATGATCATACTACTATTGTGTAATTATTTTTTTTGTCATGTTGTAGAGATATATGATTTCATAAATTTCATGGTGGTAGCTGGTTGTGTTTAGTTGCTTGCATTTATTAAAATAAATATATATGGGTCCAGCAGGTGGTGCAGAGCTTAAGGAAACTGGGTCTCCATGGGGCTTTTTGAGTACCAGATGCAGACACTTGAAAAATCATGGAGATCACTATCACTACTCCAGCCCTTTTTTTATTTCTATTTGCATGGAACATCTTTTTCCAGCCCTTTACTTTTAGTCTATGTATGTCTTTATCGATAAGGTGAGTTTCTTGTAGGCAACAGATAGAGGGTTTCTATTTTTCTTTTATCCATTCAGCCAGTCTATGTCTCTTAATTGGAGAATTTAATCCGTTGACATTCAATGTAATTATCGATATTTCCGTACCTGATCCTATCGTTAAGTGAGCCATTTTCTTGGTTGCTTTTTGTTCTCATATAACTGTCTGTCTGATTTTTAGTTTTCCTGGTATAGTACTCCCTTCAGAACCTCTTGAAGAGCTGGTCTGGAGTTGGTAATTTTCTTCAAATTTTGTTTATCTGAGAATGTTTTTGTCTTTTTTTTCCCATATGAAAGATAATTTTGCTGGCTTTAGTATTCTTGGTTGAAATTGTTTTTCACTCAACACTTTTACTATGCTTCCCCGCTTTTTCCTTGCCTGCGTTGTTTCCACCGAGAGATCTGATGTTAGCCTGATGGGGTGAACTTTGTAAGTAACTTGATATTTCCCTCTTGCCAACTTTAGTATCTTGTCTTTGTCTGTTGTTTTTGCCGTGCTGGCTATGATGTGCCTTGGAGAGGATCTTCTTGGGTTGATTCTTCTCGGGGTCCTATGTATTT
>NW_006159711.1:0-12262 GCF_000334495.1 Tupaia belangeri chinensis | reverse complement strand
AAAAAATGTAGTGCTATATTTGTTAGGTGTAAAAATCAGTTCCTTTTTTTTTTTTTTTTTTTTTTTTGTCAATTAAGCATACTTTGACCAGTGTTTTCCTTCCCCTTTCTCCTCCTTCCCTTTATTATTAAACTTTTTTATCCCACGTTTTATTGGTTCACAAAAGATTTTAATCTAAAAGTATGAACAAAGCTAGAATCTAGTGATAAGTACAGTGTAATTTTTTTGAAACATTTTTTTCTCTCTCCACTGCCCCTTTTACTGAAGAGAGGTGTAAAACTTACTTATTTAAAAAAAAAAAAAGGTTAATCTCAATTTCGTCTGTTATTTGCACAAAGTCCTATAAGAATTCATTTTCTGGTCCAAGGCAGCAGATACTATTGCATTATTGAACTTTTGCAAATAACCGTTCTGCCACAAAATAAGAATGTTCATAAATATTTTCCAATTGCAAAGGGGTCAGGAAGGAAAAAAAGTTTGTTTCAATTTAAAAAAATATTTTTTTTAAAACAAATTGCTGAACTTATCAACCACTAAAAATTAAACCAAAATTCTTAATTCTGGAAGACAAAGGATAGAAGAAAATCAGGAATGTTTTAGAAAAGTCATAGAATTCTATTTCACCAGTTCAGTCTCATGTAATATTTCTTTTGTTGAATTTGCAGTGTTACTGTGGTCTGACCTTTCTGTTAACATTTAACATTATTATTGCTATTTCAGAATGTGTCCCTACCATTAAATTGGCCTTTTTCTTGGTTATTTTTTGTTCTATTATTTGCCTGTCTCTCTTAAGTTTGGTGGTTGCTTTCTAAAACTCCTGAGAGTGCTTCAAGACTACTTGGACAAGTGACAGTCTATGATAACTGTGACTTTCTGAGTATTTAAAGAGTTTATATTTCCAAGATGCACTGCAATCTTTCAGGCTTACAACATGTGAGTCCTTTCTGTGCCAATTGGCAGGACTCAAGATATTCCATATTTCTACAAATGTATACCCACCTACTGTAACAATGTTTTGATATGTTGTAAAGAATGACTTTTTTTCTTTTCAGTTTTGATATAGGAAACAGAGAGAGAAAGACAGAGAGAGAGTGAGAAATCCCCTCCCACCACCTACTCCTCAGGGGGAATGGCCATGCTACAATCCCTTCTCTAGTCTCTTCTCAGGATTTTGGACATGTACACACACATGCTTGACACTTTTAGTTTTTAAGAGAGGTTTTAATTCTATAGGTATGTGCACTAGCTGGAGACAGAGAGACAGAAAGTGAGAAATCACCACCCAGGGTGATTGCAATCCCTTCTCTTCCATTTTCCCTCAGGATTTTTGGCACAGAGCACTGTGCCCAGTATGAGTTACTTTTTCTTTTTAATAATCATTTTATTTAATGTTTTATTAATTATGAGTATATTTTAATATTTCCAGAGACACACACACACACACACACACACACACACAGAGAGAGAGAGAAAGTGAGTAAGCAAGCCTCCAGGTCTGGGACTCCAACCATGTTCGGCCATGTGCCCTTAACTACCTTGCCACCTGCCAACCCCCTCAGTGTGAGTTTCCAGCCACCAAGTCCAGGACTCAAAGGGCAGTCAACCTTAAGGGAGTCCACAGCGAGGACTCAAAGGGCAGTCAACCTTAAGGGAGTTCAAAGTGTTAACCACCAGTCCACCTGCTGGCCCCAAATAAATAATTCTTTAAAAAAATTATTAATTTATTCTCTTCTATGAGTGAGAGACAGAGAGAAAGAGACAGCACCCTCAACAGGGTCCTGACACTGCAATCCTCTCCCCTGCCTTAACCAGCTTCAGATCATGGGCATGTACAGGCCGGCTGTACTCAGCGAGGTCCCCAGACAGAAACCTGTAACTTTCTCATGTGAGGGAGTCTCACAGAACACTGTTCTTTACTGCCACGTGACCTTCCAGCATCAAGAATTAGTTTTTATTTTATGTTAGTTTTGCTTATTTATATATTTTTAAAATTATTAATTTAATTTTATTTATGACGATTATTTTAAAAATTTTCTTATAGGAAATTTGTGCTTATCAGAGAGCAAGAGAGAGAGACAAGAGAGAGAAGACAAGCACCAGGTCGAGGACTCGAATCATAGTCAGCCATGTGGGAGTCCAGGCCTTAACCACTGTTCCACCTGCTGGCTCTAAGAATTACTTCTTGTGCAATGGCTTTTATCTTGTACTAAAAGGAGCCTCAGCTTGGCTTTTGTAGATTACTACACAACACAATAGTTTCTAAGGAAATTATAATTTTCCACGTGTCAGATTAAATGTGATAGTCTCCCAGTTACAATGAACAACTGCTAATGGTACCAAATTATCGTTGTCTGAGGGCACAGTTTCTTCTCAAATCCTGTGGTAATAGCAACTTCTACTCTCGATGTCCCTGAAATTTTAAGCTTTTGATATTACAGGAATATATTTCCCCAAATTAAGTGAGATATTGTTTCTGTACTATTCTGAGATGTTCAAAGTTGTACTACATTATGCTGAGAAATATGGAATTCTAATTTAGAGCAATAGAATAGATTTAAGAATTTGAGATGACTTATCTGTAACAAGAAGGAGAAGCACAGGAGTGAAAAGTGCCCTTCAGAAGACAAATGCTGAACTGTACACTGAAACATGATAAAATTTGTTATGTATAGTTTACTATAAAGAGTCAGCCAGAAAACAGAAAATAGTAGATACAAATTTTGATATTTCCAGAGAAGATAACAGCGATGAGGGGAATTTGTGAAGGAGCTAGAATTGTATACTACATAGTAGCTGCCTGAAAATATTAAAATGCTGTATTCACGAAAGAGAATCACCTTATTGATACACATATTCATGAATTAATGTATTGTTGATAAAATTAATTTTACTGTAAGGGTTTTTATTACCTTCAGTAATTGAATGAGGAATATGACCTAAAGGCTGAGTTTCTGGGATTTGGAATCACATTAACTTGGTTCAGTCTTGACTGTACCATTACTAGCCTTGTATCCTTATGCAAGTGGTTTAATCCCCATCACTGTACTCTCTCCAGTTGTGGAATGTGAAGTGGATATAAGAAATAAGAATATATTCTATACAAGGTCTTTGAGACAATTCTGAGTACAAAGTAAAATGCTCAAAAGTCACTCAGTAAATTTTAGTGGTAATTTTTGTAGAATTTTTTCTGGCAGTGTCATTAAAAATATTACTTATGTGCAAAATAACTACTTATTATACCTGTGGTGCAATGTGAATTAATGCAGACTTTTAGATGTCTAGGTGTCCTTTAAAATCCACCCTGAATCTGGGGACCAGCAGATGGCATAGTGGTTATATCACTGGACTCCCACATAGCCAACTGCACCTCAAGTCCCGGACCTGGTATCTTTAAACTCACGGCTGACATATGTGTGTGCACGCTCAAAATCCCAAGAGGAGAATGGAGGAGAAGGGATTGCATCAGGGCCATCCCCCCTTGGGAGTGATTTCTCACTTTCTGTCTCTCTGTCTTTCTCTGATGAGCACAAGTACCCTGTAGCAAAAATCCCTCTCTTAAAATAAATCCATTGTGAATCTGAAACATTAAATGTATGTTAATATAATTTACAATAATCACCTAAAAGTACAATGCTATGATTGCATGAAATCAAGTAATCTATAGTTTTTCTTTCTCTTCTTTTTAGTGTTCTATTTCCTAAACATTGTATTCCTGAACTTAATGTACTCAATAGAAAAGCCTTCTTATGGGGCTGGCAGGTGTCATGGTGGTCAAGGGCGCTGGACTCCCACATGGCCAACTGTGGCTTGATTCCTAGATCTGGCAGCTTGCTTTCTCACTTTCCCTCTCTTCTTCTCTCTCTCTGTTGCTCTCTGGCCAAATTAAAATAAATAAATAAAGTTAAATAAAATAATTCTTTTAAAAATAAGAAAAAACTTCTTTTATGTTTCCTTAAGATGAAGCAGAAAAAGAGAATAATAAAGAAACATATATTAAATAAAATGAGGAAGTTATAATGGGAACCAAGATTATGGGCTTGAACAGTTTGCACATAAAATAATGGTTTTCTTGAAATACAGTTGTGTCAAAAGCTATGGGCTTGAACAGTTTGCACATAAAATAAAAGTTTTCCTGAAATACAGTTGTGCCAAAAGATGATTTTGAGTTCTATCTATTTTAATCTGACAGCTCCCCACATATTTAGATTTGAACAGCTGGATTTATTCTATTGTGAGATTACATACTATATACAAGTACCTTCATGACCCTTCATTCCACACAGATTCCTCCTTTAGACCCTTACCTGTGTGCGTGCTGGAGATGCCACTACAGAGACAATAGCATTAGGAAATACACTTAAAACCTTTTTTGCTCAGTTTAAATGAATATTTTTATTCTTTTTTTTGGAGAGTGTTTTTTTCCCTATAGGGCGTGTGTGCTTGCCAGAAAGACAAAGAGAGAAAGAGAGACAGAAAGCGAGAAATCACCCACCAGGGGGATGGCCGCGCCTCAATCCCTTCTCCTCCATTCTCCTCTCAGGATCTTCGGCACACATGCACACGTGCCTGGCATGAGTTTAAGCTGCCGGGTCCAGGACTCAAACTGCGGTTCACTATATGTGAGTCCAGTGACATAGCCATTACGGTAACTGCTGGTCCCTAGTTTAAATTATTTTCGAACTCTCAATTTCCCTTACTTTATGAGACACATCCTGCTTGATAAAGGCACAGGTTATGCTTCCTTTCAATAGCTACAATCCTGTCATATCAGGAGTGCTGCTCCTTAAAGTTTCCACAACATTTTAGCCAATACTTATATTAAAATAGCCAACAGGTCACAGTGGCTTCATACTACTGTTAGGGGATAAGTAACAATCCTTAATTAAGGAGAAATGAAGACCAATTAAAGGTCTCCTATGGCAATCATCTTCCTCTCATTCCTTTTTACTCTTTAACAGACACACACACACACACACACACACACACACACACACATGCTCATTCCTTTTTACTCTTTGATACACACACACACACACACACACACACACACATGCCTCCTAATAGTTCTGTCAATGAGAGATGAATAAATACTATCATAAAGCTCAAATTTGTGTCTACGTCAATTACCAGCACAGAATTGGCTCAAATAGGAGCCAACTTAAAGCATTTTATATACAACTTGAGTAAGTCTTTAAGGTATTACATTTAAACAATGCTCGTAAAGAAGGCAAATACTATTTCAGAATACTTTCATACTGAATCTCTGACCGGCAACTGATGATGCTGTCCATCTCTCATGCTGATTGGTTCCCACTTCTGACCCACTCCAAGAACAAAGGAAAAAATACTTTGGTCTATTTGGGATGAGGGAGAAGCAGGGTCATAGTTCTCTCTGAGTGAGACTTTTCTGCTTCTCACACCTGGTCCTCTCTTTTTCTGCAACATGTCATGTCTGTGGCTCCCTGGAGTCACCTGGATGGCAGCTCTGAAAGTGACAGTGACGGTGCTGAGCCATCACCTGACTTTAGCCAGGGACACTAGACGTAAGTGTGTGCACCCTGGGTGCTGAGCTGTTTGGGGGCAGGGGAGAAAGGAAGTTAACTTTTCCACTAGGTCCAGGCAATCTTTTCTTCAGCGACCACCTATATTTATCAAGTGAAGCTTAAATTATTTCCATAATGAAAGGGACCTGTATCTTGAGAGCCCGTCTCCTGTGAGACCTGTGTAAGGGCCTCCACCTGGGCCACTTCTCAAACCTCCTTCAGTAACACCTCCCCAGCTTTGTAGCACATTCCTTTATGGTCTGGAGAGGGTTTAGAAATAATGATGTTAAAGTAATTCCCCACCCAGCACTTTCCTTTAATATGCTGAGTTATGCTAGAAAAGGGGAAAGTATGTCTGGTCATTTTATAGACAGTCAAAAAAAAAAATAGAAGAGCCTTTCCTACAAGATCCTGGCATATCCTCAGCAGGCTCTGTGGTAATGGTGCCTCTCCCTACTATGTGAGGCTGTATCAACAGACCTTGCCCACTAGCTACTTTTTATTCACCTTGAACTTTAAAGTTTTTAAAATTTGCATCCTTACACTAGAGGGTTTTCTGCTTTGTTTTGACAGAATTTAAGTTGGTGCTCTTCCTTTCATTGTTTTAAGGAAAGTACTCTGAATCTAAAGTAGAGCACCTTAATACTTAGAATAAACCTACAGATAAGGAGCATCTTTGGGGTAATTTTTAGTGCCTTAAAAAAACTTAAGGCATCTTCTGAAAACCTGGTATTGGATAGTGCTCATCATGAATATATTTTGAAGCTTTCTGTATTGTCATTTTCCCCTACGTCCCTTATTGTATCTGGCTAGAGCCCATAAGGAGGATTCAACTAATGTAAGATAAAGGTATGGGGCGTGGTGGCGCCTGCCCTATGGTAAATGGCTTTAGTGCCTTAAAAAAACTTAAGGCATCTTCTGAAAACCTGGTATTGGATAGTGCTCATCATGAATATATTTTGAAGCTTTCTGTATTGTCATTTTCCCCTACGTCCCTTATTGTATCTGGCTAGAGCCCATAAGGAGGATTCAACTAATGTAAGATAAAGGTATGGGGCGTGGTGGCGCCCGCCCTATGGTAAATGGTATGAAAGTCCATTTGTATAGGACAAAAATAATCCAGCAGGACCAGCCCCATAGCCTAGAGGTTAAGGGAAGCAGGATTCCACATGGCCAACCCCAGTTCAACACTTGATTGAACCTGACAGCCTGAAACACATGCCATGCTTGTGTGTGTACATGCAAGTCTAAATCTCAACATGATGGAGAAATGGAGTAGACAGGTTTGTGGTTGGGGTCTGGGATTGTGTTAGAGTGGTGCCTTTTCTCTTTCCTCCCTCTCTGTCTCTCTGTAGCTCTCTGGTGAATGCATGTGCCCTATGGCAGTTAAAATATAGTCAGATATGAGCATTTTCATGTGGTTTAAATGGTACACCCTGAAGAGTGTAGAGGTATTAATATCTCCTAGGGCTGAATGTCAGTAAACAAGTCAATGGAACTCAGCATCCTACTGGAGTCTTGTCCCAAATCTCATGAGTTTATTCATCCTGTCTTCTGTTTTCCTTCATTATTTGTTTAGTTACCACAGTTTCTAGCTTTGTTCCTTCTCCTGCTACCATCACCACTACTGAAAATCCCCGAAGTTTGCAGAAACCCTCAGCACTAAAAGAAATTCATCAGGAGAGATGAAACAATAAAAATTTTCTTCTTTCTTAAAATCACATTTCTGTTACCTGTGAATACTTCTAACCATTGTAGAAAGATGAGGAAGAGAACGTTTGTCTGAATTTCTCATACGGAGTGGAGGCACGTGATGTGTTGCAGTGTAAATGAGCTTTGGAGCTTGGGTCCCTCTTACTTGCAGGATCCCACAGTGATCAGTGCCCAGAGATGACTTGCAGCTGAGAAATAAGTGATGAGATGACAGCTGTGTGAGGATCCAAGGGACAGTTATGCCCAGGAGGCAGGAGAGGGGAAAGGATAAAATGTGGGGAATCGAGCTGTTTAAAAGACATTTAAAGAACGCCACAGTGGCTGAAGAGTAGTGAGTAGGGGGCATTAGAGGCATGGGAGTTCATAGTTTCACGAGGCGCTCAGGAGCCTAATCACAGCAGGCCTGGAAGGTGATGGTAAGGTATTTGAATTTCATTTAACAGATGTGGGAAGCTACTGGAAGGTGACGAGAGAGTCAACTTATATTCACCTTTAAAAAGTTATTCTGACTCCTATGTGGAGATTGGATTGTAGAGTTAATAAGTGGAATTGAGAGACCATTTAGAAGCATAGAATTCTCTAGAGAAGACAAGCTTGTGGCTTCACTTAGTCCAATAGTGTTAAAGACAGAGATGAAGGTAGAGTGAACAAATTGCAACATCATATTTTTGACTTGTGAGTGAGTTGAATATTGGGAGAAGATAAAAAACAATTCATGTTAGCAAGAATTTTGTCTTGATACATAGGTGGAAGTTGGTACTGTTAATTGAAATAGGAAAGACTGCGAGAGGAAATGACTTTAGTGGATGGCTAGAAATAATGGTTTTGTTTAACTATGCTTGAAATAGTTTTTGACATCCATGTGGTTCTGTCAAGAGGTCAGTTGACTGACCTAGAGTCAGGGTGAGATGGGACTGGAGCTTTTGTTTTCATCACTGGCATAGGTACTGTATGAAATTCTGGGGAAATGGAAAAGGTTAGATAGGGAGTCAGATTATGTGTTGGAAAAGAAAAGAAAAGAAAAGAAAGAAAAGAAAAGAAAAGAAAAGAAAAGAAAAGAAAAGAAAAGAAAAGAAAAGAAAAGAAAAGGGCACGGACCAAGCCCAGGAGTCTGGGCCAGCATGGGAGTGTGCGGTGAGTACCCAAGAGTGAGATCATGGCAGAGAAGCAAGCTCTGAGTCTAGTGGACGTGACGCTTGCAGTACGTGGAGTACCCATACAGAACCTACCAGACTGCTTGAGCAGTCCAGTTGACTTTGGAGCAGCTGGGCTGGGGAAGGATTGTGCTGTGGAACCAGGGATCCAGCTGGACCTAAAGAAGAGGAATAGGAGCCTGAAGAGAACCAGGAGGACTTTGCTTATTAGGAAGAAAATGCTGGAGGGTCTTTGTATGCACTAGTGATGGTGAGGCAAAAAGACATTAATCCATTCAACTCCTATCTATTAGTGATGTAGAACACACCAGTGATTGATTACCCTAGGTGATGAGAATGGAGTGGTGACAAAACACTCTTGTTCTCTATTAGTTTAGAGCACTGTACCATTTTTCAGCATCTACAATCTAGGTCTAGAAATTTCAGTGTGTAAAAACTACCCTATCATTTCTGTAATATTTAGAAACATATACGGATGTAATCTACACTGAACTGGTATAAATAATCTTCTAGTGCCATATAGTTCCTGCTAGAATGGTATGAAGTAGAGGGTACAAAAAGCCCAACTGTTCTTTGTCAGCATACTCCTTTTGTGTTAGGTGTATCTGCTAAATGTATACTAACAGAGTACATACATATTTTTTTTACATATTTTTGAGTATATCTGTATTCTGTTAATGGTCATAAACCAATGTTTGTGCCCTTATATTTTCAAAATGGTAATTAGTGATAAAATTAATAGAAGACAATTGCCAAATTATGATAAAATATTATTTGCTTTTTAAGCAAGTCTTTCCTCAGAAATAGTTTAAATAATTTCCTTGTGTCACATAGTTCCTGCTAGAATGGTATAAAGAAGAGGATACAAAATGCCCGTCTAGTCTTTGTCAGCATACTCTTTTTGTGTTAGGCGTATCTGTCAAACGTATACTAACAGAGTGCATACGTATTTATGTACATATTTTTTGGTATAAATGTATTCTGTTAGTGTGCATAAACCAATGTTTGTGCCCTTATATTTTCAAAATGGTAATTACTATGTGGGAGTCCAGCGACAGAGCCATTATGCTAACTGCTGGTTCCCTAGAATTTTTTTTTTCAGAGAGATTTTTGCTATAGGGTGTCAGAGAGACAGAGAGAAACAAAGAAACAGAAAGTTAAAAATCACCACCCCATGGGGAATGGCCACACAACAAAGCCTTCTCCTTCAGTTTCCTCTCAGGATTTTGGGCACGCACACACACGCCTGGTGTGAGTTTGAAGCTGCTGGGTCAGGGACTAAAACTGCAGTCGACCACGTGGGAGTCCAGTGACCAAATCTTTACGCCATCTGCTGGTCCCTATTTGCTTTAGGATTTAAGAAAATGAAAGCTATTGTGGCCCGTGGCACAGGGATTACAAAAATTAAAATGGTAGTGTACCTGAGTTTTTAATTACACGATTAGCACTGAGAAAAGTCACTTCTTAATTTTTAGGCTATCAATAATCCTGTGAGGAATATGCCAGTATTAAACTTATTTTGTAGATAAAGAAAAAAGGCTCATGGATGTTAAACACTGATCCACATAGGAGAGGTTGTCTTTAAAATCAGATTTTTGGTTTCTAGACCTGGAACATCTAAGTACCTTTAGTAAACAGCGACTAGATTGATTCTGAACTGTTGATGAAATCCCTTATGTTCATACATATCGGAGTATGTCTCAGAGTGGGAGGAAGAATACAAGAGCAGGTAGTTCCAATATATAGGAAATTTTCGAATGTATTTTCCTACCTGAGACGTTGCACATGGGCTCACTCTGTGCAGGCCATCATGAGCAAGCATTGAGCACAAACAAGTATGAAGTCCACTCCTGAGATTTTATTAGCAAGTTGGGCTAATGTTGATAAATAAAATACAGACTACCCCTTAAATCTAAATTTCAGATAAGTCATAATAATTATTTAAAACTCAAAGTTAACTGGATATTGTCATTTTATTTGCTCAATCTGGCAACCCTAAATTGAGCACATGGGTGTGGACTATGGTGTGACATTCAATCTACAGTGAAAGCAACTTCACACATTTTATTTTTTTTACTTTCTCATCTATGAAGAAGGCCCTTAGAGAATTGCTAATACTAAGATAGACCTTGTCTCATCCAGAGGGCTTTCCTCTCTGTTGTAATTTCTAAGGGACAAAGGGGGCAGGGTTTGTGCACCTGTAATGAGATCATAGTTTAAACTTTGAAAAAATTCATTGATTGCTTCCCATTGCGTTTCGTATAAATCTAAATCCAGGCTTTTAAGTTCCTGGCTACTTGTGATTTCTCCACTCTAATCTTGACCTTTCTCCCTCTCACTCTCTAAGCTTTAGTGAACTCTTTTTTACCCCTGGTTTCTTAAAGCTCAACTCTTTCAGATTTCACACATGTCATGAGTTGACGTGCCTCCCTTTCTGTCCAAGCGTACATACTCACTGCACTCTGCCCCTCAGCCCACGTCAACCTCACCTTTTACACCTCCTAAATGTCACAGTTCAGCATCCCTCTCTGGCACCCTAAGGTAATTCAGGCCATTCTACCGTTAATTCTCTGGTATAGAAGGCTTCTCTTTTGACAGTTCTCATTCCAGTGTAAACTCCTGTGTGCTTTCTGTCCAGTTTACTAGACTTTAAGCTCCACAGGGGAGGGCTGATGTCTGTTTTCACAGGCCTGCACCAAGTCAGCACTAAGGAAGTATTTACAGAAAGAAAGAGGTGAGGAGTGTGAGAATGAGAGGGAGGCAGTGAATGTCTTTCCGTGGAGGCTTCCAGGAGGAGGTGACGGAGGCGGGTGATGGAGCAAATCCTGGTCCAGCTTGGTCTTAGAATCTGCAGCCACTCAGGAAGTGGGTGTGGGTACCCAGCAGCTCCATGTTCAAGGGATCTTCCTGCCCAAGCAGCCTCCTCCCTGTGTCAGAGGAAAGATGACCCCAGGGGCACTGGAAACCGGGCTGTGGGGGGTAGGGGAGCCCATCAGGGCCGTCCTGGTGCCATCAGGGACCTCGGTTGTGCGTGTCCTCCCAAGGCCACCGCGTGACGCTGTCATTCCTGTCCCTACAGCGCGTTTCCTGGAGCAGCAGAAGGGTGAGTGTTCTTTTTCCAACGGGACGGAGCAGGTGCAGTATGTGGCCAGATACGTCTATAACCGGGAGGAGTACGTGCGATTCGACAGCGACGTGGGGCAGCACCAGGCGGTGACCGAGCTCGGGAGGGAGGTCGCCGAGTACTACAACAGCCAGAAGGAGATCCTGGACAAGATGCGGACCCAGGTGGACACGGTGTGCAGACACAACTACAGGGTGGGCAGGAGCTTCACTGTGCAGCGACGAGGTGAGAGGGCCAAGGGCAGGCGGTGTCTGCGGGAGGGGGGAGGGAGAGAGAGAGACAGAGACAGAAACAGAGAGAGACGAAGTCCGGGATGAGCGCGGAGTGCGAGCTACTCGAGTAGTTGAGGTGTGAGCGTGGGTTTCCGAGATCAGTGCGGATCTTGTCCTTGTGCGGATGCTGAGAGAGGGAACGCCAGAGCGACCCTCCTCAGGCAGAGGGTGGGCTACCCGCCTCGGGGAAAACACCTGAGGTGGGAGAGGGCTGGGGCTGATCAGAGATGCAGGAAGGGAATTTTATGTGTCTGTAGCTGGGGTGAAGGGTTTGGGATAAAGTGAAGAGGTCAGTTAGTCATGCACCGTCCTTGGCACACACCCTTCATGGTCCTAAAACCTCTACAGTCTAAGTGCTGGGGCTGGCCAGCAGGGGGTGCTGTGGTGAAGGTGCTGGATCCCACGGGGTCCTCCTAGAGTTCGAATCTCACACCTGGCAGCCTGAAAACCATGCTA
>NW_006159710.1:105681-119817 GCF_000334495.1 Tupaia belangeri chinensis | reverse complement strand
TATGTAATCCCCAGTAGGAAAAGTGAATGCATTCACTTTTTATTTACATTTTCCAGGAGGGTGGGGTGAATCTAATGGGAATAATTTCTGTTCGCAGCTGCTCTGCCTTAGTGGATCTGCATTCCTTTAGGATTATTGTAAAAATTATAGTAAGGCTGGGGGTGCCTTTATGGGGTACCGGGGTATGGTAATAAGGCCCATGGCAGAGAAATTGAGTGCAGGCCAGTACAGCAACACAGTGGAGGTCCAGAACTCATAAACTGTTGACCTTGCTAACAGTTCTCCTCAGCCGAGTCCTTGCTCTTAGGCATGAGGGGCAGTTCTTTTATACTCAGCTTGTGTTAACTGCATGGTTCCAACAAGGAAGGGTGGTCCTCTCCCACACCCTGGAAAGGATGCTTCCTGAGCTTCCCTGAGCCCTGTCATGGACGTCATGGCAGTCAGATAGATCCTGTCAGTGCAGGCGAGCTCCAGCCCAGGGAGTCAGACACGCAGGCTGATCTGTGCATGGCACATGGCTCCGCCGTAGGCTCTGATAATCCCACCATGAGAGATGAATGGGTCCCTGAGTGGCTGTCTCGTAAAGTGAGTTCTTCACTGTTCTGAGATGCCACACTAGGAGGAAACAGGTCATCCCTGAGATGGGATTGTAGGAAATCTGATGGTTCTGGGTGCAGCGTGTTCTTCCCCTCATGGGCACAGCGTGTTCTTCCCCTCATAGGCACAGCGTTGGCTGGTCCTTTTACTGGGATGTGCCTTCAAGGCAGACTGAGAGTTGGCCAGCTGGATGTCACTCCTGCTGTCACTCACTGGGAATCCGAGCCTTGGTTCTCTCATCTAAGAGAGGGTGAGATTCCCCACCGGCAGGGCTGCTATGGAGACCACAAGGACCGCGTTGGCACCCATGCCCGTGGGCACTCCATCCAGTAGGTGGAAGCCAGGGTCCTCACCATGGCCACGTGTGGTTTTCCACTGCAGGTCTGCAGGTGGTCCTGAACTCCATCATCAAGGCCATGGTGCCCCTGCTGCACATCGCCCTGCTGGTACTGTTCGTCATCATCATCTACGCCATCATCGGCCTGGAGCTCTTCATGGGGAAGATGCACAAGACGTGCTACAACCAGGACGGCATAGCAGGTAAGTGGGGGCCCTGGGTGGCAGAGCTGCGAGAGCCGGCTCCTTTCTCACCACCATCCTCTGTGGCGGAATGTGCCGCTTCCACACTGCGGGGAGCCGGGAGGAGGCCCTTTGCGGCAAGTGCTTACGTTTCCACGTCATGGTTAAGTGAGAGGCAGAGATGGGTCTTCTCTCAGGCCCAGCTTTTGGTTTTACTGCAATAGTTCTCTGTTAAAACAGCCAGCATAGACTTTGCCGGCACGACCAGACTCTGTTTCAATGAGCTACATGATTTGAGAAGCGTGCCGAGAATGCAGAGTGTCTTTCGTCAGTCTATCCCTTTCCAAGCCAAGCTGGGTATTTGAGACTCGTAACTAACATGGACGGTGCCCTGCTCCATCAGCACTTGGGCCCTTCAGGAGGTCAGCTCTGTCCTTGGCCAGCGGGCAGGTGTGGAATGACCCCTTGCCAGCAGTCAGACTTCTCAAGGAGGAGGCTTAGCTCTATGTCTTGACTTCTGAGCCCTTTCTTTTTTGAGACCTCTCTTTAGATTCCTTCCACAAATCAGCACACGTCCCAAGCACCGCTGGCTCGTTGAGCCCGTCCCTGAGTAGGGGAAACTGGATTTCTGGCTTGCAGGACATGCTACCAATGGCGTTTTAAAGTTGCTAACATTTCAGCTTGAGCTTTCAGAAAACGTTTAAACACAAATTGACGAGACTTTTAACCAGATGCATAAAGCAGTTTAGTGCAAAAAACTTGTTGAAAAAACTATCCCCCGGCCCAATGGTGTTAACAGCATTAAATTTATATCATTTCTTTGCTCTTTTTGCCTCCTTGGTTTTGGGCTTCTTGGGGAGGACAGGGAGGGCCAGAAGGACACTTCATTTCTCCCCCGCTCTCATTCCCACTCAGTCTGGGCACTAAGTTAATGGAGTCTTCTGGCTCTGGGGGATGAAGAAGGACAAAATCTACACACGCAGAGTGGAGCCCACGTTTAGAAACCAAGATCAGTTTCCTGGTGTGTGATCTGGGTGGTCTGGATGACTGGGTATTCGCAAAGTTCGTAGGTCACTGCACACAGCCGCAGTCCTGGAGAAGTAACGCCTGCAGTCACAGTCTTGCAGTTGTTTTCATGTTTTGACCAAGAGTCTGTTTAAGAGGCAACTTTTCACTCAAGGAAGATATTTCAAATTACTCAGATGGTAATTGTGTAAAATAAACCATTGTATTTTTTAAAAATAGAATCCCTTTAATATTAGAAAATAAATCTCTTACCTTTAATTAAAATTCTAAACTTTTCAGCCTTTCTTAAAAAAAATGCTAAACAATATAATGGATAATATCTAAGGAAGATATTTCAAATTACTCAGATGGTAATTGTGTAAAATAAACCATTGTATTTTTTAAAAATAGAATCCCTTTAATATTAGAAAATAAATCTCTTACCTTTAATTAAAATTCTAAACTTTTCAGCCTTTCTTTAAAAAATGTTAAACAATATAATGTATAATATCTTCCCCTTTAATTCAGGTTCTTTTTTTAATTCACTTCGATCTGTAGCTAGCTCCAAACCAATAAATTGATATGAATTGTGTGACTTTATTAGAGCCATTGTAAGAGCTTCCTAAAAGCTGTGAGCAGTCCCTGCAGTTGCCTTGAAATGATCAATGACCCGTTTGACCCAAACTCCTCAGGCGGTCACAGAGATGTGGAGCCTCAAAGATCCCCCATCAGCTCAGCAGTGAGCAATGGCGTGGCTCCCACCAACAGAATGGGGAGAGTGAAATGGTGCCATTTCGCCCCAGCACCAAGGACGGCGACCTTGCTGCACAGTCGTGGAGAGCTCTAGGAACTGCAGATGGTTTCTGTCCTTCTGGGGGGATGGGCAAGAGTGTGTTTGCTACTGAGGCACATGCTCCAAGGCCTCCTTTATGTCGGTCGGACGTCAGTGGACTTTGCTATCAGGACTCGGTGGCCTCAAATGGCAAGAAAATGGCGGGTGTGGTGGACAACAAAAACCTTGGATGGGAAGCTGGGGCCAGAGGGTTCACCGAAAAGGCAGGCTGCCTTGGTGCTGAACTAAAGGCCTCCTCCTCCCTGAGGATAAAGATAGACTCAGCCTCGCTGCCAGGAGTGGCCAATTTAGGATTACATTATCCCCCCTTGATAGAAAACAAAGCCAGGGAAGTCCCTCAGACGTTGCCTTCAATTCCCATCGAAAGACTCATCGGATCATTTATGGGAGGGGTTTCATCTTCACTCTGCTCCCCTGATGGGGACAACCACCAGCCAGCCAGGCTGTCAGAGGACAACGAGGGATGCGTCCCAGAGAGGGGCGGTGCCAGCTCTACCAGGAAGGTGGCCTCACTGCCGTGCGGAGCTGGAATCCCCACTGGGAAAGACGGGCCACGGACACTTCGCTGCAGAAGCCTTTTCTCTGGAGCACTCCACGGTTAGGGGCCTGATCGCCTGTTCCCAGACCTGCTGTCTGACGACAAACCGAGGACCCACTCCACTGTCCCCAGCAGAGCAGGATACCACTGTCACAGAGCCGTGGCCACCCCACAGAGACGAGGGAAAATGCACAGAATGTGAACTTGCTTGAGGCGACGCATAGTAGGGGACCACGGCCTGCTGTCTTTGGAACCAGTGCCCGAGTGTTTTGGAGACCTTTGGAGACCTTTGCATAATCTTCAGAATACATGACTTTTAAAAACAACTCAGACTTTTGAATTACCTTATTTTCTGCAAATTTAGATTCTACGAAAGTACTTTGTGAGCCCTTGTTATAATTTTTTAATGCAATTTACACAAAATTCTTCTATTATTTTACAGTCTGGGCATTCAGGTCCTTCTAGAGGCTAGAATACAATAGCTTTCTGAGCCGCGTTCTCTGTGGAATCCACAGAAGAAAGCTGTGCGGCTGGCCAGGGCTCCATTGTCCTGCCTCTGGGCCGCCGGTCCGGCGATGGTCCCCAGTAGCGACAGTCTCAGGGAGGCAAGCTCTCCCAGTCCCTGAGGCACCCACACGCCCTTCTCGGTTCCTCAGCAGATGTGTCTGTGTGCCGGCGCCGTTGGTGTCTGGTTGTGCCATCTGTCCGATGGTGCTGAGCCAGGTCACTCTGGATAATGCTCCTTGCACAGTAATTACCCCTGGGACTGGCAAAGAATTGTTTAGCCAAGACCTAGAAATGAAATCATTTGCATTCTATTCTCTCTCTAAAGTTGGGTCCTAAAAAAAGTAATTGTATTGTCTTTGGTGACTTCTCCTTGAAACCACCAACTGGGGCCTCCTGGGGTTTCACGTTCCTGTTGTTCTAACTGCGCTTTGAAAACTTCCCAAATCTTCTTCTCCAGCATTTTACTGAAAACTGAATTTGGACTTTCCCAAATGACTCCACCTGTCTTGGTTTCTAAATTATAGCATCAGCCTTGGTTGTTTTTGTTTGTTTGTTTGTTTGTTTGTTTTTGATTTGTTTTTGTTTTTTGTGGGGTTTTTTTGTTTTTGTTTTTGTTTTAGATTTTTGTCGTAGGGTGCTGTGCTTGCCAGAGAGTAAAGAGACAGAGGCAGGGAAAGTGACAAATCATCCCCCAGGGGGATGGCCATGCCTCAATTCATTCTCCTCTCAGGATCTCACACATGCACCCGGTGTGATTTTCAAGCCACAGGGTCTCGGACTCGAACTGTGGGGATCTAGCTGCCTTAACCACCATGCCACCTGCTGGCTCCCAGCCTTGCTCTTTTTCTTTCTCCCACCTCAAGCTCCTGCTCTCCTCTCCAAGACTTCATGACTCTGCAGAGCAAAAGCAGCACATTTTCACATTCAAGCGAGTTTCTCCTCACTCTGGAGGACCCGTCCCCAGGACCTGCGGATTTGCGTGTGTTCACTTTTCTCCAGTGTTCCCTTTGGTGCTTTTTATAGATACCTATTTTTACCAGATCATCCCTGCTTCTTAATTGTTCTCAAATCTCTTTTATTGTTGTTCGAGACAGATTTAAATAGCAGAGCGCTACTCAAGTCTCTAGACTGTCTTCCCTTATTAGTGAGATCACCTTCCCTGGACGCCATTTTTTAAACATGTATTTGTGAAATCCTCAGATACGTTTTTCTTCCTTGAGGACAGTTAGAGCTCGCCTTGGCAGCCTCCCCCTTTTCTTCATTCTGCTACTTCAGGGCTGAGAATGGCGAGAAAGTAGGCAGGCCAGAGACACAGTGTTCAGGGTAACAGTGCCCTTACTCCTCCAGAAGGCTCGGCGTGGCAAGAACAAGCGCAGCTTTCCCTCGATAGCCCCTCCTTTGTGCCCCACCTTCGTAGCCTTCCGGCCCTTTTACCAGCATCACCGAGCATGCCCTCTAGGAAGCTGTTGCTGGAGCAGGTGAGAAGCCAGCAGAATTAACCCTCTATTTGGCTCTTAGTTTTCCAGTCTCTCAACTCTCAGTCTCTTAGATGCTTATTATCCACTTTGTAATGTACTATTTAGGTTCTCTGTTTTATAGCCTTACATCCACATATCTTAAGATTTCACAGTTTCTTTCTTTCTTTCTTTCTTTTTTTAAGAGGGATTTTTTTATACAGCTCATGTGCTCGCCAGAAAGACAGAAAGCAAGAAATCACACTATGGGGGGATGGCCATGCTGCAATACTTTCTCCTCCATTCTCCTCTTGGGATTCTGGGCACACACACACACACACACACACACACACACACACACACCTCCAGCCTGAGCTTTTTAAGCTGCCAGGTTCGGGACTTGAACCCTAGTTGAGTACATGGGAGTCCAGGGATGTAACTATTACGCCATCTGGTGGTCCCACGATTTCACAGTTTCTAAGGTCACAAAACATCGTGAGTTGCAAGCAGCGTCGTCCAGCTGTGTTATGGAGCCCTCCTGGGAGGCAGACTGGGAAGGAGACGGTGTGGACACTGCCGTTTTCCCGCCCCAGCTTCAGGGGCAGAACTTTGTACCCTGCAAAGGCTCACACAGCACCTGAAGCACCGGACCGGGAATCTAACAGGAAGCAGCTCTAACCCCAGTAGCCCATGCCGGGGAGCCATCTGCATGGCCATCAGCCGGCGAGCAGGTGGACACACAGTGAAACGTGGGTGCAGTGGTAAGACGAGCAGACTCGGCTCTTGACGCAGTCACACAGGAGCCTCGGAAGCACTCTGCTAAGAGAAAGAAGGGGGACGTGAAGCACCACATGGCGTCTGATCCTATTTAGTGAAACGGCTCGGAAAGGCGAAGCTGGGAGACAGCAGACGGTGCAGTGAGGGGCTGTGGGTAGCACGAGGATCCAAGGCCAGCTGCACACAGCCACGTGGGGCTCTGGAGGGGCAGAAGTGTTTTAAAATGCATCGTGTGATGGCTGCCGCACTATGTAAATTAACTAAAAATAATTGAGCTGCATATTTACATTGATGAATTCAAAGGCATGTGAACTATATTTCAATAAAGCTGCTAGAGAGAAAGAGAGAAAAAGGAGAAAGGGGAGGAGGAGGAGGATGGAGAAGAAGGGGCAAGAAGGAAAGAAGAGGGAGGACACATTGCTGCTGCCGTGGCCAGGAAGACCCGACCGGGAACGCCTTTCCAACTGCAGCATTCGACTCCATTCTGCTGAGAATTGCCTCTTCATTACGGGTTTATGTCTCTTCCTGACGTCCTCTTGGGGTGAGCAGTTTGCAATTTCGAGCCATGAATAGCCAAACAGCCAGTGGTCTTCAGCACAGAGCCCACGTTCCACGGCAGGTAGTCACTCTGGCGATCGATCTGGTACAGAAGGGACCAGAAAAGGTCCTGTGTGGCCCGTGTCTCTCGGTGAGGAACTGGAACATCGTCTCTCCGGGGGGATATGTTCTCTGCGTCACAGACAGCCGTTTGTCTATTGTTGATTACCCTTCGTCCATATTGTCGTTACTTTGTATAACTACAAGACAGAGTTTCTAATTTCACAGTCAATGCCACAGTCACCTTCCACAGCCAGGCCAACGCTTTCTCAGTACTTTATCCTCAGGGAGATGCTTGGATCAACCTAGTCTTATTTAAATCTGCCAGTGATCTCTGCACCGAGATGATAAATCACACCTTTGTTTATTAATTTGCCACGAGCTATTCCCAGCAAGGGGAGTTAGCTGTGCACTGCCTGTGGCCACAGACCAGAAATGTCATGCTGTCACCTGAGAAGGCCTGTCCGCACCACGGAAGGATTCCACTGCCACTCCGCCTCCAGCAGACGGCCCAAGACGATTCTGCTCTTCTGAAAGGTCTTGGTGCCGAGAGCAGAGCGCAGCGTTGCCGGGTTCCATGTGGCATACATCAAATCCCACCATCGGGGTTTGTACCCAGGGACTGCATCCCTCCTCACTGCGGCTGCCTGGCCTCTGCCCTACAGTCACAGTTAGTTTTCCAACCTTGGTCTACACAAGCCTTCACTAGCAAGTGATTTGCATTCCTGGTCATGCATCCGGTAATATATAGTGGACCCAGAGTTAGCCTACTGGGTGGGAGCAGCTGGCTGACCATGCGAAGAAGTCTTTGAAGCAACATAGCCCTCATCTAACCCCCGGGATGGTAACGGAAGTGTCCACGGATACTTCGCCACCAGGACAAGGGAAACACAGACTTCTTGTCATTTTCCAGGATCGTCGTCTCTTGAAATGCTTGCATCATTACCATTTTTTTTTCTTTCCTCATGATGGAGTGTCCCACATAAAAGCAAAGGGGTTGCGAGCAGGAGAGGGAGAGGTAGCCCTCCCTGGGGTCTGCTCATTGTGATTCCCTCCTCAAGTCCTCCATCCTGTCCCATCTGGGGCACCCACACATGTCCCTGGCACGTGGCAGGTTGGCTGGACCAGAGATGTGAACAGAGGCCACCATGTGGGATCTGGCTGCTCTCAAGCAGGGCACTGTCACTGTGCCCCGGAGCTGGCCTCATCGCAGTTCCTCAGCTGCCACTTGACCCTATGGCTGCCATGTCATACGATGACCAATAGCCCTGCTGTCTCCGAAGTCGGCTACGGGGGTTAACACACAGTTTCTACCTCAACTGGTTGGAATGGCTGACCTTCTAAATCAATGGCAGCCAGAAGGGGATGCTGAGTTCCCGTGGTGTTAATTCGTGTGTGGGGGCGCTGACCACAGCCTGTTCCACGTGCCCTGGCAGTGGCTGTGTTGCCTACCCCGTCTGCCATGTCCCTTCCTGGCACTTTTCTCTCTGACTCCCTTTCTCCTTTCTCTGCCCTTCTCTCCCTCCTTCTGCCCCTCTTGTGTTTTGCCCTGGCTATTTGAGATGTTCCAGCAGAAGACGACCCTTCCCCTTGTGCTTTGGAGACGGGCCACGGGCGGCAGTGCCAGAATGGCACTGTGTGCAGGCCCGGATGGGACGGGCCCAAGCATGGCATCACCAACTTCGACAACTTTGCCTTCGCCATGCTGACGGTGTTTCAGTGCATCACCATGGAGGGCTGGACAGACGTGCTGTACTGGGTACGTAGCTGCCCCGAGGGTCAGGGCGGGAGTCCAGGGCTGGGCGCCTTCCCTGACATCTGTTCCCTGTGGCTGTGGGGTCACTTACACACCTTGATGAAATGAGCGTCTTTGGTTTCTTTCAGGCCTTTCCTGAATTTGCATGGGTCCTCTGTCCCCGCCCACCAGCCTCAGAGAAATGTATTCCAGTTTGTCCAGCCATAGAGCTGAACACTGGCTTGCAGTCGATGCTCTGTGAAGGAGCTGGCTAAGCCCGGCCAAGGAGCCCACTCAACTCCTCTTCCCATTGTAGAGGCCCTCCTGCTCTTCTTTCTCACCTCCTTCCCCAACAGGGAGCTCGAGGGCATAATTATGAATTCATAAGGCTAAAAAGAAAAGTCAGGCCTGGTCTTAAAAAAAAAAAACAACTATTGATATATAAAGAAATCATTTTTATTTGGATTATGTAACATTGTGGCATGCTGTTATGTTTTTATTTCTCATATTAATCTTTCCTGGACAAGTTAGCACAGTCCATGAGACCAATGCGCTGTCGTTGTTTTTATTGTCACCGACACACTCTGCCAGTGTGTGCGCCATGTTTACGAATATCGCTCTTTGGGCCAGCAGGTGGTGTAATGGCTAAGGCTGGATTCCCACATAACCAAACATAATGTGAGCCCTGGATGCAGCAGCTTGAAAATCACACCAGGAGCGTGTGCATGCATGCATACCCAAAATCCCGAGAGAAAATGGAGGAGAAGAGATAGTGGTGTGGCCATCTCCCTGGGGGATGATTTCTCACTTTCCCTCTCTCTTTCTCTCTCCGGTGAGCTTACACAGCCTATGGCAAAAACCAAACCAAACAAACAAAAACACCTCAAAGCAAAAGAAATACCACTTTTTGCATAGCAATCAACAGAAAATTTTCTTTTGCTTAAAAGATGCCACTTTTAGGTCCGTAGATAGCTCAGTGGTTAAGGCACTGGACTTTCACTCAGCCGACCTCGGTTTGAGCTCTGGACCCAGTGGCTTGAAAATCATATCAGGTGCATATGAGTGTACATGCCCAGAGTCCCAAGAGGAGAATGGAGGAGAGGGGACTGCTGTGTGGCCATCTCCCCTGGGGGCGAGAGGGTGATTTCTACTTTGCTCTCTTTGTTTCTCTCTGGCAAGCTCACGTACCCTATGGCAAAAAAAAAAAAAAAAAAAAAAAAATTTAAGACGCCCCTTTTATTATCCAGCAGCCAACATTGTTTTGTCCACCTCTGAGTCACTGAAGTGTCAGGTTTTTATACAGCCGATCCCACAGGCGATACATACACCATATTTGAGCTGTCTCCGTGCTGGCAAAGTCAAGTTCATTATTTGTAAAAACTCCAGAAAATATATTCTTTGTAGTAGCTCTTACTTCAGCATGAGAAATGGCTTGCCAGAATCCAGTGTTGTTCTCCAGAATTTGGGTGATTAAAACACATTGCCAGTCTTGAAAATATCAACTCTCCCAGAGTTTTGCAAATAGTCAAATTTATTTGCCTATCGTGAAGATAATCTAAGAGCCGGCTCAGGGAACATGTCTACAAACTACAGCCGGGAAGAGTGAGAGGGAAGCGAAGCCTTCCCACTGGGCAGAGCTGCCAGAGAAAAAGGAGACTGTGCCAAGAGAGGTGTTGACTCCTTCCCGAATCAGGAGCAGTTGTGCACAGTGCAGAGACGCGGTGCTGCCTGCGTCCTCTAGACTCTCCTTATAGGACTGGGTCCTACCTATCTGAGTGCCTCTTTCCCGGCTTTAATGTTCCTGTAAGATGTGTACCTCTCTATAAATGGCTGCTCAAATGTACGCCCTGCCCAGCAAACATTTACTGAGTGTCATTGCATGCCAGAGGTGCTCCTAGGCACTGAGGACTCAGTTGTAAGTAAGATCCAGCTCAATCTAAGAAAGCAGACTCGATTCTAAACCGGGCCATGGGGTCAGCAGGTGTCATAGCGGATACGGCTCTGGACTCCCACATGGCCATCTACAGTTCGAGTCCCAGACCTGGCAGCTTCAAAATCATGCCGGCCGCATAATGCATGCATGCTCAAGATCCCGGGAGGAGAATGAAGGAGAAGGGATTGCAGTGTGGCCATCCCCCCTGGAGGCTGATTTCTTATATTTCCTCTGTCTCTCTGGCCAGTGCGTGTACATGCCCAGAGTCCCAAGAGGAGAATGGAGGAGAGGGGACTGCTGTGTGGCCATCTCCCCTGGGGGCGAGAGGGTGATTTCTACTTTGCTCTCTTTGTTTCTCTCTGGCAAGCTCACGTACCCTATGGCAAAAAAAAAAAAAAAAAAAAAAAAATTTAAGACGCCCCTTTTATTATCCAGCAGCCAACATTGTTTTGTCCACCTCTGAGTCACTGAAGTGTCAGGTTTTTATACAGCCGATCCCACAGGCGATACATACACCATATTTGAGCTGTCTCCGTGCTGGCAAAGTCAAGTTCATTATTTGTAAAAACTCCAGAAAATATATTCTTTGTAGTAGCTCTTACTTCAGCATGAGAAATGGCTTGCCAGAATCCAGTGTTGTTCTCCAGAATTTGGGTGATTAAAACACATTGCCAGTCTTGAAAATATCAACTCTCCCAGAGTTTTGCAAATAGTCAAATTTATTTGCCTATCGTGAAGATAATCTAAGAGCCGGCTCAGGGAACATGTCTACAAACTACAGCCGGGAAGAGTGAGAGGGAAGCGAAGCCTTCCCACTGGGCAGAGCTGCCAGAGAAAAAGGAGACTGTGCCAAGAGAGGTGTTGACTCCTTCCCGAATCAGGAGCAGTTGTGCACAGTGCAGAGACGCGGTGCTGCCTGCGTCCTCTAGACTCTCCTTATAGGACTGGGTCCTACCTATCTGAGTGCCTCTTTCCCGGCTTTAATGTTCCTGTAAGATGTGTACCTCTCTATAAATGGCTGCTCAAATGTACGCCCTGCCCAGCAAACATTTACTGAGTGTCATTGCATGCCAGAGGTGCTCCTAGGCACTGAGGACTCAGTTGTAAGTAAGATCCAGCTCAATCTAAGAAAGCAGACTCGATTCTAAACCGGGCCATGGGGTCAGCAGGTGTCATAGCGGATACGGCTCTGGACTCCCACATGGCCATCTACAGTTCGAGTCCCAGACCTGGCAGCTTCAAAATCATGCCGGCCGCATAATGCATGCATGCTCAAGATCCCGGGAGGAGAATGAAGGAGAAGGGATTGCAGTGTGGCCATCCCCCCTGGAGGCTGATTTCTTATATTTCCTCTGTCTCTCTGGCCAGTGCACATGCCCTATGGCAAAAACCTTAAAAACAAGATAATAAATAAATAAACAAACCAGGTTGTGCCCTGGCAAAGTTCCTGTGTTAGGATACATTCTAGAGGTCAAACTTCTCAACTGCTCAGTGAAATTTAGCTCAATAAGCACTTGGTTTGAACAATTTGTAAGACACAGGGAAGTTGAACTTATACTCGGGCAGATTTGTTTCATTTAGCAAAGGAGATCGAGTTCCTTAGTGGCCTAATTGGTGCTTCCACCTTGGGTAGGTCCCTCTGGCCGCCAAGGATATCCTTTTGCTATGGGCCTAGAATACAGGACTGTGTGAGACTGCTTTGGGGCCTCACTGCACGGGCCTTTGAATCCCTGCCCCACGTTGCTGCAGGAAAGCCGTCATGGCATCCCATCAAGAGCAGGGTGCAGCTTGCGGTGGGTGGAGGGTTGGGGGACTAGGTCTGATTTACTTTGCCGATGGCCCTGATGTATTTCTGTGATCTTCCTTCATCACTCCCTCCCTCTCCCCCAGCACAAGTCATTGACACCCCACCAGCCAGCTGTGGCCTGAGGAGAGACTGTGACAATGACAGCCAGAGCGGGAAATGCGAAACAGCACACAACTGCAGCCACCAGTTTTCAGCAGCTGCGTTGTGCTTTCTCCCTGGGGTGTGTGCGCTAGAGCTCAGAGCGGGAATGGAAAAAAATGTCAGAGGTGAACAAACAATCCCAGGCTCATGGGACATGCCTCTGATTTTCCCAGCACCCTTCCAAAATGGCCGCATTGTGTGTGCGTGTATTCACACACACAAACACACAACTAACACTGAGATAGAGCCTCCTCCTCGGGGGTTCATGATGGAAGCACCTCCCAGCCCAGCGCTCCTGCTTTCAGACAATTTCTCTAGTGCTTTGACCTTTCTCTGGCTGTCTTCATCTCTTCCTCCATCTCCCTCTCCCTTCCTTCTTCTTTAGCATCTCTACTCAGCACATCTAACCCAGAGACCCTCAAACTCACATTATTTTAGCATTAAACATGGAGCTTTCTAAGTGTAAAAATATCCAGGTGTCCCTCCAGTGCACTGATGAGAAGTGTCCAAGTTAGGGCTCCAGTGTCTGCATGTGGAGAGAGCTCTCCAGGTGATTCTGAGGGCCAAGCTGGATTTCAACACCTAGAAATCTGTGAGTCTACATGGTACTGCTTCGACACCATTGGCTGTGACCCAGTTTAGGGAGTTAGCTCTGTGGAGATTGGGGAAATAGAACTTTTCACTCAGAAGAATCAACTTCCTTCAAGCCCCAAGGTCAAGTCTAGAGGACTTGAGAGGGAACAACCAAGCTTTTAAAGGATAGCAATGAGTGGAAACCCAGAGCCAGATTCGCTCTAAACCATCAAATAGCTGGAGAGAGGCATTTTGAGAGAGGCATAGGTCATTAAAGCATTAAAGAATCGATCGATTCTGTCGCTGGATAGCCTGGGATGGAGATGACCAGGGAGGTCACCACTTGCAAATGGCAGCCACCCACCTCCTATTGTGGATGATATTGAGTCTGTTTCTCTTTTTCTCTGACAGCTATTATTGTATTCCATTGTTACGGTTTTAGAAGTTAGTGGACTGAACGTAAAATCAAACTTGGTCAAGTGGTATTTGAACATTGCCTTGGCTACAAAAGCCTTGGCCGTGCATTGGGTCATGTTCCTGCTAAGCTGAATAATTTGCCTAAAATACTTCTTTTATCTCATGCCCTGTTCTACGAGTCTGCAGATGAGGGAAAGGAGGAGTGGACCCTAGAGATTTGGGAACTGAACCAAACTCAGGCTCAGGGTGCAGCTTCCTTGAGAAATAACTTCCTGAGCCAAAACCTCTCCGTTTTTCTCTCAAATGTCCAAGCCTATTTAAAAATAGGGTGTAGGCAGGAGGAATGCGCCAGACACAAAGCACTAGCCTTCTTCCTGAGCAGCAATGCACCAAGAGGGGAGTCCAGTGCTGTGTAACATTTCCATTGGGTTACATATGTTTTTGTTGTTCAAGTTTTTGTTTGTTTGTTTTTTATCATGGGGCACATATGCTCATCGGAGAGAGACAGAGAAAAGGAAAGTGAGAAAAATCCCCCTGAGGGGGATGGCCATGCTGCAATCCTTACTCCTCCATTTTACTCTCAGGATTTTGAGCACTCATGCACACGCACATACACATGATTTTCAAGTATCCATGTCCAGGACTTGAACCACAGTCAGTCATGTGGAGGTCCAGTGCCTTAA
>NW_006159710.1:99585-105551 GCF_000334495.1 Tupaia belangeri chinensis | reverse complement strand
GGTCACGCCGCAATCCCTTCTCCTCCATTCTCCTCTTGGGATCTTGGGCACGCACGCACACGCGCCCGGCGTGAGTTTTAAGCCACCGGGTCCGGGACACGAACCGCGGTCGACTACGTGGGAGTCCAGTGACATAGCCATTACTCCAACTGCTGGTTCCCCCTGGCCCCTCTTTTTTAAGTTTTTGCTATAGGGCATGTGTGCTCACCAGAGAGAGTGACAGAAAGAGAGAGTGAGGGACCAGCAGATAGCATAATGGTTACATCACTGGACTCCCATGTAGTCAACCATAGTTCAATTCCCAGATTCGACAGCTTAAAACTCACACCAGGTACGTGTGCATGCATGCCCAGGATCCCAAGAGGAGAATGGAGGAGAAGGGATTGCAGTGTGACCCTTCTTGCTTTCTGTCTCTCCTACAAGCCCTATAGCAAAAATCTCTTTAAGAAACTAAACAAACAAACAAAGAGAGAGGAAGTGAGAAATCACCCCTGGGAGGATGGCCACACCGCAATCCCTTCTCCTCCATTCTCCTGTCTGGATTTTGGGCACACACACGCACATACTCAGTGTATTTTCCAAGTTGCCAGGTCCAAGACTCGAACTGCGCAGTTGGTCATGTGGTATCCAGCTGCCTTAAACTCCATACCACTTGGCTGACCCTGCATTGGTTTCAGATTTTTTTAAACAAACATCCTTAGCTTCTAAGTATAATTCACAACCACGAGTCTTACATGACTGGGGCATGTGTCTCCCTAAAGATGTAAGAGGAGCTGAACTACAGGGCTCTAGCTCTAGGACTCTCCCATGTGGTCTAGGAAGCAAGGTCAGCTTGAAGGCTCGAGCATCGGCCCTTCCACCTTGTAGCCGGGTGGCAGTCAGGTGGCATTGGTGCCCAGCACTTAGCTGTTCAGTACCGGCTTTGGGCCCAGCATTTGAGACAGCCCCATACTCATGGGAAACAGAATAATGTGGCCACTCCAACAGGTCTTCATAAGGCGCCTCCTTTCACGACAGCATCTAGAAAGCAGTTCTGAAGACATCAAAAGCAGAGCGGTGGAGCTGAGAGTAAAACCCCTGAGTGGGCCAGAACTCTGGGCTCTTGGGGTCAGCAGCTAGGCTTGTGGTTAATATGCTGACTCCCACATGGCTGACCACTGGTTCAAGTCTTAGACCTGGCTGCTTGAACATCAAGCTGGGCACATGTGCACGTGTGCCCAAAACCTCAAGAGGAGAGTGCTGGAAAAGGGATTGCGGTGTGGCCATTCCCCCCAGAGGGTGATTTCTCACTTTCCCTCTCTCTGTGTCTTTCCAGTGAGTGCATGGCAAGAACCTAAGGGCTCTTTGTGGGGTGTCAGGAAAGAGGCAGTGCTAGCTCCTGCCTCTGAGTATCACCCACCTACTGCGTGTGCTGCTCAATAAAATGCGTTACCTGAGTGATAAACTGGCAGCTCAGAAACACATCGAAGATGAGAATTAACATCACTCACAGCCCTTAGCTATTACGCACTGAGTTTTGTTTTATTCATTTAACCAGTATTAGACAAGGCCCTATTATTCAATAATTCAATCGAACAAACATTTATGAGCATTTACTGTGTTCCTAGGCCTGAGCAGGAATTAGGATGGGGCAGGGTACAGAGAAGACCACCGCTTGCCGCCAGGGAGCCCAGAGGTAGGGCAGGACATGTACAGGAGCTCGGCTTAGCAATCCAGGCGTGTTCCCTAGAGCGGGGAGTGCCCAAGGAGCACAGCACACCCAGAGAAGTGGGCTTTTGCTGCCTCAAGGCTGGGTGAGGGCTGAGGACAGACGCCTCTGCCTGGGGAAAGCCAGCTCATCAGAGGATGGGAGCCCAGAGAGACCTGTATGTTAGGTTCTCTCAGCAAACAGCGTGGGCGCCCCACAGCATTTTTACCTGTGGTGTCTGGAAGTCCACTGAGGTGAGGCAGGATTCACACCAGATCCCGTGCCCTGGCTGGGGTCCATGGCTGCTTGCCCCTCTCCACGTCATGCACTGACTCAGTGTCAAGGTCCCATTCCCATCTGATTTGGGGGCTGTGAATACGGGGCGGAGTTTCTGCTGTGGCCACCTTGTTCAGGCCCTGTTGCTGTGTCCCCCAGGCTTTTCTCATGCTCTGAGGCACTCATGGTTTCCAGCATGCAGTGGGAAAGATCGGGCAGCACAGAGGGGATGGAACCTGTCCTCCGACTCACTGTCACTCGGTGACAGTGGAGAATTGTGTCCCAGCAAGCAAGGTGACAGGGGTCACAGATAGTCACGGACTATTGAGCCATCGCCCTGGGCTGCCTGGCACTCGCTGGCAGCAGATCCTGTCCCCTAGTGACAGCTGTGCCGAGAACATGGCGTCTGTGGGTTCACACCTTCTGCCGCGGGCCGGCAAATTCCCTTCCTGTGAACATTCCGATCCACAGAGCCTGTGCCGGGGAGACACAGGGACTTGAAAACCCAACAATCAGCTGGATCCAGGGTGGCTTTAAAGGCATGGGGCAGGCAGATGTGGTTTCTCCTATTTTTCTTTTTGGGGAAAAATAAATGGTGGATTTGAATTTTTGAGACTGGGGTTCCCCTCAAGGGAATTAGATACCAATTTGAGAAGGGTCTTCCATGTTTGGGGTTCAGCATTCCCTTTGCTGCCCGCAGTTTTGGATCAAGTGAGGCTGTGCTTCTATAACGGGCAGCACATCCCTCAGTGCCTGGCCCGCGCCCTGCGGGCTGCAGACCGTGGCCACCTGAGTGTCTCCATGTGCCTGTCTGGGGCAAGTCACGAGGCTCCCACGAAACACCTAGCGTCATGGTTTAAGAAGGCCGATCCTTTTTTCATCTCTAATAGAGTATAAGCAATCTGGGTCATATTTTTGAAAATATGACTTTATTTATTCTTTCTCCTCTTGCTAACTCCATTGCGGCTGATGTAAGACATCGATCTCTTCACCCCAGGCACTGTCCTGCTTCAGAGCTGCCTGGCTGTGGGTGCGTGCCACCCTGCCCGCCCCAAAGCAGATGGCCCAGAATGAGAGGAGTGAGCACGGGAGGGGGTGAGAGGGGCACTTTCCTTTCAGACTGCATCGTGACAGCAAGACTCACTCTAGTGGCCGGCCACGTTGCTCACCCAGCAAGTGGTCGTGGTTGGGTTTGGGGGGGCCACCTCTCATCTGTTCGCCTCCCTCTGACCCCTCAACCTGCTATTCCTCACCTCTAATCTCAAAGAGAATGAGCCCGGAGTGGAGGAGGGGACTGGGGCAGGCGTGTAGCATGACAGGGGAGAGGTGGAGGCGTGAGTTCCTGTATGAGGCTCAGGCCACCGCGGGGTCTGAAGTCCAGTCATTCTAGCTCCTCAGTGATGCAGGAAGCCACCAGCTTGCATGTGGCACAGAGGCAAGGACGGAGAGCCCGGCAACCTGCAGGCTCACGGGTTTAATGGCCTGGAGAGCTGCACTTTTTTCTCAGGGAAAATGTTCCCACTGTTTAGGAGGTGTGAGGAACCAGAGAGGAGAGAGTTTGTCTGAAGAAGACGGTTGGGCGCCAGCCAGCCTTGCCTCCCACTGCCATCTGCCCAGCACTGGAGGCAGCTCCTGAGGGGGAGCTGTGGCGAGTGCATCCCTCCTGGAGCTGACTGTCCCCGCTAGCTCCTAGCTCCGAGAGAGTAGGGTCAGGGCCACCTGTGCAGAACGGACCTGCTCTGCATCCTAACACTGGCCCGCCATTGGGGAAACTGCCGGGGGCTTCGCACAGGGCGTGGTCGCGGAGGGCAGGCCTGCAGGTCCTGAGCGTGGAGTGCCATGCGGCTGGGCAGCGCTCCTGGTCAGGGGCTGGAGTTCTGCCAGCTCTTCCTGGTCTCCCTGCTCTCCCAAAGAGGGGAAGCGCTGACTGGTAGGAAGAGGAAAGACCGCTTCTATCTAAGAGAGAGGGCTCCAAGGACGCTCCAGGGCTTCCTGTGACCTTGATGGCAGACGCCTGGGTCTCCCATCTCAGGGCTGGTTTCCACCACTTGCTTTGGTGGCAGCCAAGAGTCCGGTACAACGTCACACCTCACACTTGGTGGGCACTTAGCAAACACTCGTCACACCCACACGGACTCTAACCTGACGCTTCCGAGAATAATCAAAGGGTTACCTCCCAGGCCTTGGTGTGCAAGTGAGACCTGCAGCCCCGGTATTACCGGGCCATCTCGGCCGGGCTACTGGCCCATGGACACCCTCTCCCTAGCTCATGTCCCCAGGCCTGCCCACCGGGCTTCCCTGGCGAGGAAAGCCCTGGTGAGCTTCCCCTTGAGCTCTTTTCTTCTTTTTTTTTTTGGAGAGGTTTTCGCTACAGGGCATGTGCGCTCACCAGAAAAACAGAGAGAGACAGAGAGACAGAAAGCGAGAAATCACCCCCCGGGGGGATTGCCATGCCGCAATCCCTTCTCCTCCATTTTCCTCTCAGGATCTTGGGCACGCACGCACACATGCCCGACGTGAGTTTTAAGCCACTGGGCCCGGGACACAAACTGTGGACAGCTACATGGAAGTCCAGCGACATAGCCATTATGCTAACTGCTGGTCCCCTGAGCTCCTTTCTTTTGCACCCTTGGCTCAGACTGATGGAAGGCTCGGACTCCCCGTGACAGACACAGGGTCTAGCACAGCAGGCCTCTGCCCTGGCTCTCTGAGCAGCTGCTGTTTGGCTGGATTTTAGTAGTTCAGTCCCTCGAAAAACCCTCCCTCCACAACTAGGAAGGCCCTACAGCTGTGAGTTCTATTTTTAATGTTGCCAGCTCCCAAGAAACCCCATGTCCATCGCAGGATCTCACAGGCCTTGGGCTTCCTCCCTGCTCCTTTACCCCGTGCCTTCAGTGCCCGCCACGCAAGGTCTGCTTAGCCGGCCCTGCTGGGCCCTGCTTGCTTCACCTCGCAGACCTGAGTACTTTACCCTGCAAAGGCCCTTTCCTCTCTGTGGGGTAGTAGCCCTTTGGTCATCTCCACCCCACACTGTGCCTCCTGGGCACAGTGCAGTGCCTAGCACATTTGAAGTTCAGTCCTCCACTCCACATTTACAGGCAAGGCAGTGCTCTAGGCCCGCGGGGTGCACCAGTGAACAAAGTGCTCCCAAGTGGCCTGTCCGCCTGGAGCCCACATTTCAGCTCTAATACACGAGGGCAGTGTACAGTTAGAAAGAAGAAGTGCTGTGGAGATAGGCGAGCTGGCTCCGTGGGCGTGGAATGCGCAGTAAACCCAGGCAGAATGGACTAACCATGACATGGTGCTGTGGACGTGCTGAGAAGGCTCCTCACCAGCTCTGCACCAGACCACATAGCGATTTCTCGTGCCCAGATACAGCACCCAGGCACATGTGAGTGGGTTGGTAATGAGTGCATCAGCCATAACGCTGAACCAGTCGCAATAGAGTGGACTCTCAGCACCTCTCCACCTTTTTCATTCCAGCACCCAAAGAGCATAATATTCATACAGTATTATCCCTGCTCAGAGCCTGAGAGGCCCGAGGGCCCAGGGCATTCATAACCCAGCATACCTGAGCCTTTTCTGAGGCAGCTAGGGTAGAAGTCCCTCTGTGACTGTCAAACTTCAGCGGAGTTTAGAAGCACCTCAGGGGATTAACATGCAGATTTAGGGACCACCCTGAGAATTCAGGGACCAACCCAGGGCCCAGGGCCTAGGAATGTCTTTTGTTAACAATTTTCCCAGCCGGGACCAGCAGTTAGCGTAATGGCTATGTCGCTGGACTCCCACGTAGTCGACCACGGTTCACGTCCTGGACCCGGTGGGCTAAACTCACGCTGGGCGCGTGTGCGTGCGTGCCCAAGATCCCGAGAGGAGAATGGAGGAGAAGGGATTGTGGTGTGGCCATCCCCCCTGGGGGGTGATTTCTCACTTTCTGTCTCTCTGTCTCTCTCTGTCTGTCTGGAGAGTGCACACACCCTATAGCAAAAACCTCTCCAAAAAA
>NW_006159710.1:97450-99319 GCF_000334495.1 Tupaia belangeri chinensis | reverse complement strand
GCGCGTGTGCGTGCGTGCCCAAGATCCCGAGAGGAGAATGGAGGAGAAGGGATTGTGGTGTGGCCATCCCCCCTGGGGGGTGATTTCTCACTTTCTGTCTCTCTGTCTCTCTCTGTCTGTCTGGAGAGTGCACACACCCTATAGCAAAAACCTCTCCAAAAAAAAAAAAACCCAAAAAACAATTTTCCCAGCCAATTCTGAGGTTGTTGGTGGTGAGGAGCATTGCTATAGGACACAGGTGGTATGTGTTGTGTTGTGATAGCCTCAAATTGGAGAGAAGGTGTCGACCAGTGGCTCTCAGACTCTAGCTTGCTTCAGAATTACCTGGAGGCTTGTTAGAACTGGAGGTGCTCCCCCGCCCCGAGTTCTGGGTGGGGCCAGGAATGTGCATTTGTGGACAAGAAACTGGCACTGCTAGTCAGCGCCCCTGCCAGTCCACGCTCGGAGAACCTGAGGTAAGCCATTTAGGAAGATTATGCACCGTAGGAATTTGAGATTCTGTGAGCTAATATCACAAGAACAAAGGTGGGGGTCTTTTTTCAGTTAGCTCGGACTAAATCCTATCTAGACAGAAAGCATCAGAGTGTATTTGAGACGTTAAATCAGAGTAAGGTTCCTCTTTGATAAAAAACACATCCACACTGAGGGCCAGTAGGTGGCATGATGTTTATGGCTGATTCCCACATGGCCCACCACAGTTCAAGTGCGAGGCTTAGAGGCTTGAAAATCATCCCAGGAGAAGAATGGAGGAGAAGGGAAAGTGAGCATGGCCATCCCCCCTGGCAGGGGGTGATTTCTCACTTTCTCTGTCTCTGTCTCCACACAACCTATGGCAAAATTCTAAAAAAATAGTAATAAAAACTCCACACCATGACTTAGCCTCATATCTGTCCTCTAGCTGGTGGTGTGCTGACAAATGTTGAACAACTTTGTTCTCTGAGGAAAGAAGATTACGTGCAGTGGTACCCTGGTAAATGTCAAACAGTCGCATTTCAGGGGTCAGGTCTGCCCATTCCTGTGGTGTAAATACTTCCACCGAGGCCAGTTTCATGAAGTCCCTGAACATGGAGCTATCTTTCCTCACACATCCTTATGGCTTCAATTCTCCAGCTCATGGGTAAGAGCGGACACACTTTAAACACCAAAGCCATAGTGCCCAGGGTGCATGAGGAGATGTAATAGCCACACAAGCCAGCTGAGCTAGAATCACCTCACGCTGCAGAAATGATTTCCTGAGGTGACCCACCTTCTTAGACAAGTGAATAGTCAACATTTTTCTTTTCCAGAAAATAAAACAACAGAGAGAGCCAGGTAGGGTTCCTCTTGAGCCAGATCCTACAAAGATCTAGTCCTGGGGAAGCATCTGGAATACAAGGATGCCTGATTCACAGGAACAGAAAGCAGGTCCAGCCCCATCCGTCCCCACAAGGGCTGCTCACACCTGTCTCTGCTTTAACTCAATCCTGCTTCCTCTCTTTCCTAACTTTCCTTCATCTTTCCAGATGCAGGACGCTATGGGCTATGAGTTACCCTGGGTGTATTTTGTCAGTCTGGTCATCTTTGGATCCTTTTTCGTTCTAAATCTGGTTCTCGGTGTGTTGAGCGGGTAAGCTGACCATTTCTATGTCCTTTAAACGATGCAGCCGAGCAAGGTCCCAGGTGCCGCTCTGTCCATTGCCAGGGTCCTCAGGGATGGGACCCTAACAGGCCCAGGAAAACCTGAAACAAAAGCGCATTGAGCCGCACGTGCTGCCCCTCAGCCGGGTGGCTGTTTGGCCTCTGATTTGCACCTGGAGGACCCCGGGCCGCGGCACTGCTAGCGCAGTGTCGGGGGCTGGCGGCGCGGGGGCGGGGCCGGGTGCGTAGCGG
>NW_006159710.1:66468-96899 GCF_000334495.1 Tupaia belangeri chinensis | reverse complement strand
GCGCGGGGGCGGGGCCTGACGGCGCGTGGCCGAGCTCGGTTGCTTAGCGTGCCTCACTAACTATCATTCCGTTCTTCCAGGTCAATGATGCCGTAGGAAGGGACTGGCCCTGGATCTATTTTGTTACACTAATCATCATAGGGTCATTTTTTGTACTAAACTTGGTTCTCGGTGTTCTTAGCGGGTAAGCAGGACCAAGGAAAAAGGTCTTTGATTTTTCCATTTATTTTTATTTATTCTTTCTGCTATTCCTGGCTCTATTCTTTTTCTGGCTCTGATGAACCTGGGATAAGGGGTCACCCTGGGAGCCTTGAAGTGAATGTCCTTGGCCTGGCTGGGTAAAGCGTGAAAGGTGCAAGAATCAGTCCAGTGCTTTGGGCTGTGCACAATGGCCACGGACACGTGGCTTCTCCCAGGGATGCGGAGTCCGGCCTGTCTCCTGCCAGGTCTTCCAGCCCCTCCGACTCGAGCACTGTTCCAGTAGCGGGCACTCCTCCCTGTGCCTGAACGACTGCAGCTGCAGGAGCAGGTGCTGTGACCCTGGAGTGGGCAGACTGTCAGCGGGACCGGAGGGAGGGCTTAGTGACTGCCCTTCCACATACGTAACAGCCTTGCATACAGGTACTCGCCCGATGCCTTCCTTAGCCAGTCACAGCTTGACAGGCTCAGAGTAAAGATTTCAGACTGCTTTTAAGTGGTCCACAGGCCAGGGTAGGAGGGGTTTGGTTTATAATGTCAATAAACACATTCCGATTGGCCTAGCAAGTGATTAAGGTGCTAGATCCCACATGACCAGCTGCACGGTTCAAGTTCCAGACCAGGCGGCTTGAAAAACATGCTAGGCACGTGTGTGTGTGTGTGCCCCAAATCCCAAGAGGAGAACAGAAGAGAAAGGGACTGTGGCATGGCATCCCCGCCAGGGAGGGTGATTTTTCTCTCTCTCTCTCTTCAGTGAGCACACATGCCCTGTGTGTGTGTGTGGGGGGGGGCGCTAAAAAATTAAAAATATTCAATTCTCTTTAGTTCTGTTTCACGGCTGAGCAGGTTGTCTCCGAACGGAAGGGACACTTAGCTGTTAAAATCATAAATTATTTGAGAACAGAGGACATGGAATATATTTGCCTTTAAATTTATCTATTTGCCATGAGTCTCAAGTCCCCGAGTTCAGCCCTTGCTCAGATGAAAGCAAAAGCGGCAAAGTTAGTGTATAATTGGGGTGTGGAACAGCCCAGAGTGTGGGCACCTGTTCACCGTGGAAGCTCCCTCGGCCCTCTACCTTCTTCTGAAGTCCACCCAGCCATGCCAAGGCCTGACACTAAATGCTCCTGCAGTCTCAGGGGTGACCCACTCTGCTACCTTTGCTCTGTGTGGGAGGGGGCACCCATTTTCCGCTCTGCTGAGACAGGTCACCTGCTTTGAGTAGTCTTCTCTAGACAGCTAGAGCCTGGCAGAAACTGTGACATCAGGACAGCATCGCTCTTATTCTCGCTCTGTATGAACCTGGGAGCGGCTTCCCCCGCCTGCAGCAGCTCACGCAATCAGGCGCGTCGGGTTCAGTCCTTGGAACTGGGTGGGGGATAGTCTGCTCCATCATCTCCCTTCCCTGTCAGGGGCTTGTTAGTGACATCCCGTCACCAACATGAAGCCACACAGGACCAGGGGAGATTAAACAATGATGAGCCCCTGGTTAGCTGCCTGGAGGGTAGTGGGATTTTCATTTTTGTGTTTCAACACAAGAAAATGCCCTTATGTTTATATGTGAGTCTCTAAGGAAAGCATTAAGAACATCAAGCTCTTGCCCTCACGTGAGACAGAGTTTGGATGCCCCAGCTCCGTACCTTTTGGATGCATAACGTCAGATGTTACCTTTTAACGCTCCGTTTCCCCATTGGAACATGTGAAGATAACCGTGGTGGTGGTGGCGACAGAGTGAGATCACTCACTAACGCACTTGGATCGATAGTTAGTGCTCAGCGATGTTACCAGCATTGCAATGAGTATTATTTCCTTGGTGGCTGCCGTAACTGGAATTAATGAGTTGAGGCATCAAATGTTAGACCTTCTCAACTTTTCATTGTAAAGTGAGGCGAGCGAAACCAGAGATATTAATGACATATGTCATGTCACTTGACTGGCAAGTAGCAGAACGAGGACAGAACTCAGGCATAGTCCCGGTCTCACCTTCCCATCACTGCCCAGTAGCCAGAGCACCAAACCTTTAAAAAAGGCAAGGCAATTTCACTGTTTTCCCCAGAGACTGGGAACCAGATCTGAGCAAAGTCCAGTCTCCCCCTGAGAATATGAAATAGGGTACAAGTTCTAGACAGCAAATACCCCTCCTTCAGCAGGCAGAGGAGCTGCCGCAGTCACGCTCGGGCCCCCCAGAGGAGCTATCTCATGTCAAAGCAGAGAAGCCAGTGACAGAGGATGCTGACATCAGAGAAAAAGTCATTTTGAAGGCTGTGTCTTGGACTGACTTAGTCCCTATGAGACAGAGTGTGTGAAAACACCTCACCTAAAACTTGGACTTAGTAATACTCAAAAATGCTAGGTGACTCAGAACGTGAGCACGATGGCTATTTGACTTCTGAACCAGCGTGTCTTGGGGTCCATGCATTTCTTGTAGACCTTCCCAGCACCTGCTCCCAGCCCATCCGTGGAGCTGTAGTCAGCTCCTCGTAGGCCCAGGGTCATTGACGGAATATCCGCCAGGCCTTTTCAGGCCTCTGGGAAGCTCTCTGCTCTGGCCAAGAGGTATCTGTGGGAACTCCCACCCTGGTTTAAGGAAGGCTCTCCTAATTTGCCAAGGGCTGGCCACTCTGAATGAGCTGCTGTAGCCTACACGATGACAAAAGCTAGACTCATGGTTCTATTGACCGACCACACAGTGGCAACAGTTTCAAGTCACCATCTTGATTAGTCAGGACAGTAGTCCAACAGTCATCACAGGAATGCAGCAAACACCCACTTTTCATCAGTCAACTTCTGAGGAAGCCAGCTTTCCAGATGCATTCAAAAAATTCTCAGTACTCTGTGAAATTCACAGACACAATGAAAAGCCACTGCCATTCTGTCTCGAGCTCGGGGCCAGATGCTGTAGGTGTGCTAGCTCACTGAGTGCTCCCAGCAGCTCTATGAGCTCGCATCCCCATTCTGCAGGAAAAAAGTGAGGCTTAGATGAGAGACCCTCAGCTCTCACAGGTGGGACATGGAGGACCCCAGGCTGAGCCCCTCTGCCAGAGAGCCCATAGCGCCTATGCCAGTCACCGTGGTGTACTATCCCCAGCCGACTAATTGGTTAATTCCATGTTCTTAAATTGTATTCACGAGGGGAGGAGTGAAAAGCAGAGACCCTGGCAGGAAGGGCAAGAGGTAGAGGCAGGCAGCAGGAGCAGTATGTAGCAGTCTGCTGGAAACAGTCCAGGGAGACGTGGCAGACATATTACCCAAAAGGTGTGGAGGACAGGGCATTTTAGAAGGGGGGCTGGCAGCCCTGAAAATCTGAATGGTCCTGAGAAGAGAGCAGAACCACGAAGTCAATAGCTCTGCCATCTTGATGCATTCTGGGACTGGGCTGTGGGCAAGTCTGTATCCATCAATTAAGGCTGATATTATTTTACAGCCCAGCACTGTAGCTATCGGCATGAACGATGCCTTTCAGTCACCGAGGCAAGGGGAGCTGTACTTGGCATGTCCTTCTCACGTAGGTAGAGAAAGTGACACTCTATGAAGCTTCCATTTGGAAGGGAGAAACACCAAGTTGGCTCAGCAGAGGGTTATACAGAGCAATCACATAGGGGCACACAGAACAATCACATAGGGTACACGGAGCAATCACATGGAGGTGCATGGGGGAATCACATAGGGGTGCACGGGACAATCACATGGGGTACACGGGGCAATCACATGGGGGTGAACAGAGCAATCTCATGGGGTACACAGGGCAATCACATAGGGGTACTTGGAGCAGTCACATGGGGTACATGGAGCAATCACATAGGGGTACACGGAGCAGTCACATGGGGTACATGGAACAATCACATGGGGTACATGGGGCAATCACATGGGGTGCACAGGACAATCACAGGGGTGCACGGAGCAGTCACATGGGGTACACAGAGCAGTCACAGAACACCTGATTTCTCATGAGGCCAGATAGGGTTGGTGTGAAGAATGTACACCTCTTAGAATTTTTTCCAAATGCTGTGTTCATTATCTGTCGGCTTACATCAAGCTGGTGCAAGTCACAGAACTAGTTTTATAATACAGAAATCTCAATCCCCAGCCTGTTAGAATTAAAATGACAGCAGCAACAATGAGATTCTTGAAACTGCACTGGAAGTTGTCATCAGGTAGAAGTCTCTGGACTCTGAAGTCTGGTTACCTTGTCTTTCTAAGTGATTGCAAACAGAGGCTTCAGATGAGTGCTTCCGCTGGCAGAAGGCCCAGGATCTCTTGCATAGATAGTCATTGCATCCCTCTCCCAGCCGGGAGATGGGCATGTCTCTTGCCCCCCAAAAGCAAAGGACCTGCTGGGATTGGCCTTTTGCAACCCAGAAGCATAACTGGGCCCCAGGACTGCAGTTAAGTCGAGCTGTCCAGGTCCAGAAGGAAGCAGGAAAAGACCAGGACACACCACCCTGTGAGTGGAAGAAGAGACGGCACACCTGTAGGCAGTCCGCATTGTACACAGCTACGTTCTGTAGAGTCGTCAGGAACACCGAGCCACCGATCGAAGGAAACGGGAGGATTCGTTTCCAGCAAGCCCTGGTTCCAACATTTTGTCAAGCAATCAATACATAACCTTGTTTAATGAGTGCTTCTGTTTAAAGACCCTTATTTAATGTATGACATTGATTCATTCATTTAATGTTCATAAACTTGAGGCCTACAGCACACAGCTCACGCCTGATTGAAGCTTATCTGCACACTTGTTCTCTCCATAAGGCACATCATGGGCTTTGCCTTAGGAACACTAGACAGCACTCCAGTGCTATGCTCAGGGCCATTGCAAATAGCAAAATCACCAACAAAAAGCACAAAAATGCAAAACCATGGCACTAAGTAGACCGTGAAAAGGACACTTGTTTACAGCATGAGAACTGCATAAGAAGGCAGTGTCACCTTGTCTGACCTCAGCTGGGACTGTGTGAAGGTTTTGCCATTCTGCGCATGTCCACTAATGACTCTGAAACTGCCAGGGGCATTGATTATGGGGTTACAGATAAATTCTAGCAAGTAGGCAACTTCGTAATATGGAACCCACAAATAACAAGGATCGACTGTTCGAGCTGTCCAGGTCCAGAAGGAAGCAGGAAAAGACCAGGACACACCACCCTGTGAGTGGAAGAAGAGACGGCACACCTGTAGGCAGTCCGCATTGTACACAGCTACGTTCTGTAGAGTCGTCAGGAACACCGAGCCACCGATCGAAGGAAACGGGAGGATTCGTTTCCAGCAAGCCCTGGTTCCAACATTTTGTCAAGCAATCAATACATAACCTTGTTTAATGAGTGCTTCTGTTTAAAGACCCTTATTTAATGTATGACATTGATTCATTCATTTAATGTTCATAAACTTGAGGCCTACAGCACACAGCTCACGCCTGATTGAAGCTTATCTGCACACTTGTTCTCTCCATAAGGCACATCATGGGCTTTGCCTTAGGAACACTAGACAGCACTCCAGTGCTATGCTCAGGGCCATTGCAAATAGCAAAATCACCAACAAAAAGCACAAAAATGCAAAACCATGGCACTAAGTAGACCGTGAAAAGGACACTTGTTTACAGCATGAGAACTGCATAAGAAGGCAGTGTCACCTTGTCTGACCTCAGCTGGGACTGTGTGAAGGTTTTGCCATTCTGCGCATGTCCACTAATGACTCTGAAACTGCCAGGGGCATTGATTATGGGGTTACAGATAAATTCTAGCAAGTAGGCAACTTCGTAATATGGAACCCACAAATAACAAGGATCGACTGTATCGACCTTCAGAGGCTTTGGGGCCCTGGTGGTCTGTATCGGCAGTGTTCTTCACATGTACCCTTCTTGTCCCCCACTGCTTTCATTACCGAGCATGGCTCCCTGCCTCTCCAATCTACCCCCTCATTTTCCACGTGGGCCAAGGCTGGTGAGAAATGCACTCCTTGCCTCATGACAATTCCACAGCTGTGACTGATTGTCTAGCCGGCTCTGGTCCCTAGGCTCAGTGCAGCCCGTCAGGCTGGGGCTCCGTGTCTTCATTAGCTCAGTCCCCAGGGCAGGTGCATGGCTGCCTTCCAAGCAAGGAGACAGAGAGCCAGGCACTACTACCCACAGATCCTGTGCCATGTGAGGTCTGCAGGGGGAAGCCTTGGCTTGTCTTCCACCCAACCACAACCCTGGTTATGACCCATGCTCCTTGGGTGCCAAAGGATCAAGCAATGCACTAGCTCTGATTGCGGCTCCCACACCCTCACACCCAAGATGTATTTCCTCTGCAAGAGAAAATATCTTAAGAACAGTCAGAATTATCAACACACCTGGTTTTCCTTTTCTGCCCATGGATATGTATTTTGCCACCACCGCCACCCATCCCCAGGGACTCTTGGGCATAGAATGTGAGCTTTCATTCCACAGGGCAGATGCTGAAAAACAAGACTGGGTCAATTGTCCCTTCTCCATTTGAATCCAGCCCTGCCCTCCCAACTCCAAAAGGCATGTGGGTAGGTACTTTGTAACCACCTTGAGCACCTTGCAAAGTCATACAAAAGAATGAGTGAGTCCTCGGCTGTTTGGGCTCTCACAACCTCAAACCCACTCCAGAGGAAAGGAGCCGAGAAGGCAAACAGGTGCAGGAAGGAAGAGAGAAGACAGAGGGGCCTCAAAACACCGTGTGGGAATTGCTTTGCTTAGAGAGAACAAAGCCCTATGAAGTCACTGTCCCTGGAGAGCAAGGCCAAGCCCGGAGGCTCCCCAGAGCTCGGGGAAGGAGGCTGGCGGCGTCTCTGCACATCCTCCCGCACAAAGGCAGGGAAGGCGCAAAGCAAGACAAGCTCCCGTCTCCATTGTGAGCTGCCAGTCGAGCCCCTTTTCCCCGGCATAAAATTCCCTGGGAAGGAAATGGAGGTACCCGCTGGTTGGCAGGAAGCCCAAGAAATAGCAAGTTCAATCCAATTAGAATTGGATTCAATCAAATTTAAGAAGAAAATTCAATCCAAACCAGAGCATCATTAAGGCAGCAGTTGAAAAGAACTCGTTAACTTAAAAGCCCCCACATTTTCCCAATTAAAAAGTTCCCTAGACCCCTCCAAGCCCAACCCCATTTCAGCATAAAAATGGTCACTGCTAATGTCTGTGCTCTCCTGAGCAGCTCAGGCAAAGTGCAAACACTAGACAGCGTATGTACGTGGTGACAGAGCCACCCCTACGTGACTTGGGGTTTAGGGGCTAAGCCTTTTGTCCCCCTGTGGTTTGTTGGTGCTGTCTTTTCTTCCATGGTGTCTTCTCCTATAAAGTGTTGGCTTGTGCAAGAAATTCCATCAGTAGCCTCTTTTCCTAAACTAGGCCTTAGAGAAGGAGGAATCATGGATCCAAGAATTAACTAAGATGCCCAGTGAGCACATGCACACACACATATGCACACACACACACACACACACCACCACCACCACCACCACCGCCACCGCCACCCATTTCAGACACAAAAATATTCGCATTATCCCAATTAAAAAGTTCCCTAGACCCCTCCAAGCCCAACCCCATTTCAGCATAAAAATGGTCACTGCTAATGTCTGTGCTCTCCTGAGCAGCTCAGGCAAAGTGCAAACACTAGACAGCGTATGTACGTGGTGACAGAGCCACCCCTACGTGACTTGGGGTTTAGGGGCTAAGCCTTTTGTCCCCCTGTGGTTTGTTGGTGCTGTCTTTTCTTCCATGGTGTCTTCTCCTATAAAGTGTTGGCTTGTGCAAGAAATTCCATCAGTAGCCTCTTTTCCTAAACTAGGCCTTAGAGAAGGAGGAATCATGGATCCAAGAATTAACTAAGATGCCCAGTGAGCACATGCACACACACATATGCACACACACACACACACACACACCACCACCACCACCACCACCGCCACCGCCACCCATTTCAGACACAAAAATATTCGCATTACCTATTTTGGAAGACATGGTGCAGACTTGCCTTGAGAGTTGAGAACTAGCCTTGTTGATTATTTCTGCTGCCAGCCCTCTCCTTGTTCAGAAAGTGAATTCTAAGTCAGAGAGAAAATAAGAACAAAATCATAGGAAATAAAAAAGAAATAGCTATCCTGTTAAAAGTTTTTCAATAAATGCTTCTTCCACCAAATCCCAATCCAATTCTAGTTTCTGCTCATTATTACTTTAAACTTAATGCATCATTTAACTTTTATATTATCTCGATGTTATGTATTTTTTTATTCTGATTGGATTTTTTTAACTGAAAGGGCAGTCTCCAGGACATTTTCTTGTGTTTGGAATCCTCATTTATTTCTGTGTGGGAAGAACCTTCTTGAGGTTAGAACCCCTTCCAGGCATGCTAAAAGTGACAGATTAAATTCTAGTAATAGAAGAGAGATTGAGGGGGTTAAATATGGGTTCTAAATCCATGGTGTAAAGGCAAATATGTAACAGCTGGTTCTCAGCATGGAAAAGCCCTAGTTTACAGCATTGGCCAATTCCTGTGGTGTAAATATTCCCACCATCATCCATCTAAAGCTACCAATAAAAGATCACTGAGAGCCTTGGAAGAGACACAGGCAGGGGGCACTCAGGACCCAGTCAAGTCAGTGGGCTTTCGCATACCACTAGTCCTGGCCCCTCGTGTTACGTGGAGACCTTGTGCTAGCTGCCAGGCAAAACTGGGTAGGATGGAAATGCAGGTACCCTCACTGCTATAGAGGTCTCGTTAGTGACTGTCTAGAAGGGGTGTCCAAGTCTCTGGAGAATAGTTGTTATTAAAAGACAAAGCCTAGGGTCATGACTCAGTAAAAAGGGGGTTGGATCTCATCCATCCTCTTCAACTTTGACAGTCTGTGTTGAGAATGCCCCGTTAGTAACTGTCTATGTGAGAGGAAAGATGAACCCAGGTGACCATAGAGAAAGCGGACAGTCGGGGCACGTGGGCAGGCATCTCAGTTCAAAGCCATTAACACCGTTTCCTTTATCTCCATCTCCCTTCCATGCCGACTCTCCGGGCACTCTCCTGCCCTGCCCACTGCCCTCTCCCATCAGAGAGTTTTCCAAAGAGAGGGAGAAGGCCAAGGCACGGGGAGATTTCCAAAAACTGAGAGAGAAACAGCAGCTGGAGGAGGATCTCAAAGGCTACCTGGACTGGATCACGCAAGCTGAGGACATTGACCCCGAGAACGAGGATGAAGGCATGGATGAGGAGAAACCCCGAAACAGTGAGCAGCATCTTCTGTCTTTGGGCCGGGTTCTGGGACAGCAGCGAGGTCCGTGGAAACCCTTTACCACCTACTTTTCTTTACAGCCATAGTTTGACCTGGTGCAACTTTGATCTGGCTGATTCCATCATTTGCTACCACAGAAATTAGTCACAGGTGTGAAATAATTGCTGGTGATCCATAACACTGCTTATTCCTTTCCGAATTTTTGACCTTAAAAGACAGTTGAGATTTTGCCAAGGGGAACTTTTTCAAAATCAGAACTCTTCCTTCTCCAGGCTCCGTGCCGTTGAGCAGGGGGGCAGGTGCCCGTTCCAGGCTTGTTTCCACCAAGCAGTCCCCTTATACCTGTAGCACAGGGGGACAGAGAGACGTCCAGACACTGAGCTTTCTCATAGGAAACGGAGTCAAAGGGTTCTCCCAAGGATGTTAGATTCCAAGATCTTGGAGGCCCGGAGGAATCTGACAGAATTTAATGAGATTACAGAAATGGAGCCAAATCCTATGACACGTTGTCAGGTAGGCTATTGCGGGGATAGGAGTGAGAGTGAAAGATGGCATTGATGGGCAGGTGTGTGACATGACAGATCACAGGAATCCAGGCTCCCAGCCTGTTAGCTCCTGGTTCTCAAAGTGTGGCCCTGGACCAGCAGCAGCAAACGTGCTAGAAATGCAGGCTCTTGGGTGGGGTCCGGAGATCAGGCTTTTAGCAGCTCCCCCATAGGGTGCATGGTAAATTCAGGAACCGCTGACCTCACTCGACTGCTTTGCACGTCTCCTTTGGCCTTGACCTCTGTGACTCTAACCATAGTTGTCCTCTTATGTGAAATGTCTTTCCTTCTCAATTTATATGTTTGAATTGGTGCCTTTGTGTCCTCCCAAGCAGCCTAACTGAAAAAGAGGTTTCCGAATCTTGAGCATCTAGAGTGGCCAAGGAACTAAACAGATTAAAAAGCCGACCAGAACGTTTGCTATATGAGGTCATGCAAGAAGTCATAGATTTTCCCTAAACAGAGGAGATGAGAAGGCTCAGATAGAGGAGGGAGGGAAGAAGACAGCCAAAGACAATAACAGAGAACAGAATCTCTGCTTTTTTTCAAAGACTGACTTAGTGTTAGATCCATCAACTACTCCCTTTCTGATAACTCTGCTCAAGGCACAAATACAAAACTAAAACCCACAAACAAGGGACTGATATCATACCTTGATAACCTAAGGAGGCCTTCATGCTCTCCCGAGTAGTTCTGCAAGTTGGAAGATGGGCCTTGATGGGTCATACCCATGGGCAGTGATGTCATTGAGGGTCTTTCCAGAAAGAAGTGTGACAGCCTCTGTTACACTGCTGATGGAGCCTGGTGTAGCTGACTGTGTGTGGCACTGAGTGCCATGGTAAATAAACAAACTGGCCTGTGAGCCACAGGGAGCTTGCCTCCAAAACTCAGAAATCGGAGTCTCAGCTTCTGACTCCCCCAGTCAGAGCAGAGCCCCCAGCTCGTGACTAGTCGTGATGAGTGTTCTTAGTGTGTGCTATCCATGCTGTGCAGTATCTGCTCCTCGCTTAGCAGTGAGTTGCCGTTCCAGAGACACGTAGTTATCCTGCCTCTGCCTAAAGCAAGAGCTTCCAAGGGGGAGAGTGCTGCCTCTCCATCTTGCTCATCAAAGAACTCCTAGGAGAGCTCTTCGCTGCTGGAGCAGATCACAGTGACAGGCCCTCTACCCACATCCCTGGCTAAGCTTCGAGAGGAGCACAATGAACTGCACCCAGAGACAGTGTCTGCCAAGATTTTCTTAGGCCCAGGTGAGGCTGAGTGGGGCTTCCGAGGCTCTCGCTCCTCCCACCTTGACCTGGCGGAGCTCTGAGTCGGCTTCCTGTCCTCAGCCAGCCTCGTCCTCGGAGGCCTGCAATCAGAGCCTGTGTCCAACAGTTCTGGGGGAGGGACGAGGGAATGAATATCTGGAAGAGCAAGGGATAAAGACCAGAGTAGAAATGTGTGTTGAAATGAAGCTCAGAGAGGGGAATGCAGCCAGGAAAGGGCCCAAAGGGTGGGGTCTACTGGGGCAGTTGAATTAAAAGTAGAGTTGGGTGTGACAAAATGATTAAGGAATCGGAGGCCTAATGGGCTGACAGAAGAGGCAAGTCTATGGCTCAGAAACTATATGCTTTTTTAAAAAGGTTCTTGTCATAGGGCATGTGTCTCCACAGGGAGGCAGTGAGACAGAAAGTGAGAAATCCACCTCCCTCCTCCCCCCACAGGGGAATGGCCATGCTACAGCCCCGTCTCTATTCTCCTCCTAGGATTTTGGGTGCATACACATACCTGGTGTGAATTTCAAGCTGCCAGGTATGGGGCGTGGTTGGCCATGTGGGAGTCCAGCACCTTAACCTCTGCACTACCTACGAGCCCCTAGAAACTATATTCTTATCTTAAGAACTTCATAGTTCCCCCTTCAAAGCAAAGATAAAGAGGAAAAATGCTGCTACAAATTATATATGTATGTGTCTGAGTTAGTGTAGTGTCTTTTTTGAAGTTTATGTATTTCCTTCATGAGCAAGCGAGAGCTAGAAAGAGAGACCCCCCTTTTACAAGGTCTGGATGCCATAGTCCGCCCCCAGCCTCAGCCCGCCCCAGATCATGAGCAAGCTTGTGCGTGTGTATGCAGGGAGGTCACCGGGTACAAATCTGGGACCTTCTCATGCGGCTCAGCCTCCGAGCACATTTCACCTTCAGGACACTGTCCAGTCCCTCAATTGTTATAATATCATTCCCTTTGAATTTTCTAAAAGAATATATTATAGTATGGTACATTGGCAATTCTTTACCGTTTAAAAGATTATATAGTCTTTAAAAAAATATATGTATGGGAGCCAGCAGATGGTATAGTGCTTAAGCACCGGACTCCTACCTGGTCAACTGCCGTTCCAGTCCTGGACCTGGTGGCATGAAACTCAGGCCAGAAGCATGTGCATGCATGCCCCAAATTCTGAGAGGACTATGGCCTGACCATCTCCACTGAGGGGTGATTTCTCACTTTCTGTCTCTCTGTCTCTCCAGTGAGCACACATACCCTATAGCAAAAATCTCTGTAAAGGAAAAAGAGGTGTGATTGCTCTTCATTGGTGGTTCTGGTGACTGTTTGCACCCTGGGCAGCAACCCTGTCAGCATGTGCCAGAGGCCACAGACAGAAGGCACTGTGAGACAGAGCTGGCTCAGCCGGAGTGACTCCAAGACCCTGCTGCTAGTGGTAGCTGAGCCCACCTAAGGGAGCCCCATTGTTCCATTTTCCAGGCAAAACTATAAAAGCCACTGAGGAAGTGGAAGAAATGGGGTGGGAAGAATCAGAAAGCACGTGGCTAGGAAGTGTTTCTCTAAATAATTACAGAAAATTAGGTGGCTGGTAAATTATATACACAAATATATCTCAGTCCACCCATCCACCTATCCATCCATAAATTGGAAGATCTACTCACACCCAGGCAGTGTGCTGGGTACCCAAAAACTCCCTCCCCTTGGCCCAGCAGGTGGATGCCACACCCCAAAGGCCCAGTTCAAGTCCCAGACCTGTTGGCTTAAAAAATGCACATGCCCAAAATCCTGAGAGGAAGAGAAGGGATTGTGGAATGGCCATCTTCCAGAGGTGCCTCTTCACCTTTTCTTTCTGTCTCTGGGAGTACAAGCGCCCTATAGCAAATTAAAAACAAAAACAAAACAAAATACCTCCCTGCTCTCGTGGAACTTGTGTACTAGTGAGGAGACAGACACATGTTAAACAGTACATCGGAGAGTGAGACGCGCTGTGGAGAAACACTCAACAGCAAACCCCACTCCCTGGTTCCTCCTAGTCCCTTGGGCGTGCTCCTTACTTACCTCATGAAGTCACAGCTACCTGGCCGTGTGTCTACCTGCTGAGCTAAAGTGAGAGGACCCCACTGGGTGGCTTTTGTTTTTTTTTTTAGTTTGCTATAAGGTGTATGCTTTTGCCACGGAGGAGGGTGTATGAGAAAGGGTAGTGGGTTTAGGTGAGGGAGCAGGAATTATCCCCCAGAGAAGGTAGCAGCTGGATAGGACGTGAAGGCAATAGACAAAGGAGTCATACAGATATGTGGGGGGAAGAACCTCCCAGCAGAGGGAGAGCTATGAAAAGGCCTTGGGGCAGGAGCATGGCTGGCGTGTCTGAGGAACAGAGAGGGCGCCAACGCAGCTGGAGAGTAGTGAACGTGGGGGAGCAGGAGCAGGCTGCGGCAGCCAGGGAGTAATTCGTGAGCTGTTGGAAAAACGTAGACTTTCCTAGGGTAAGCCAAGTGGCTTCTGCCTGTAGTTTGTTTTTATTGTTGTTTTGTTAGTGGTTTTGTTTTTATTTTAAGAGACAGGGTCTCGCGATATTGCCCATACTGGTCTCAAACTTGTGACCTCCCACCTCAGCCTTCCTAGTAGCTGGGATTACAAGTGCGTGCCACCAGGCTCCAGCCTGCCAGTGAAGGTTTGGAGCAGAAAAGCACATGCGCTGACATCCATCTGGCCGTGTCCCCGTGGCTGCTGAGTACAGAGTGGACAGCCAGCAAGAATAGGGGTGTAGCTAGGTGGCTCCTGCCTCCCGAGATGGTGGTCCTTGTCCTGGCAGCACTGGAGGTGATGTGGCCAGACCTCAGGACATCATGCTGATGTACCAGTTATGGGGTATGAGAGGGCAAGAAGTCAAGGATGCTCCAGGCAACAGCCCCAGGCCTGTCAGAGCAGAGCCGCCATTGACTGATGCAGGGAAGACTAAGAGACACGTGTGTGAGGGCAGGAAGACCAGGTCGGACCTTCAGGTTTGCAATGCCTGTTAGACATCCTGGTGGAGGTGTTGAGCAGGCAATTGAGAGAAAGCCTGAGTTCAGGGAAAGATCTGGAAATTAGGATCTGGGGAGCAACAACACGTGGAAGATAGGCAACCCATTCATCTGGAGGAGCTCACTAAGGAGTCTGTGTAGACAGAAATGAGGCGAGGTCCGAATAGACCTGGACCCCACCGACGTTTGGAGATGGGAGCGATGAGGAAGAACCAGCCACTGAGACTCACACAGGTGTGGCCAGAGAGAGCAGAAGTGCAAAGGAAGGGGCGCCAGTCCTGTGGTGGTGGCCAGCCCCTCATCATGTCCGCTGAGCAGACTGCCTCAGCACAGCCATTGCCTCTGCCATTGTTACAGGCAGCCTTGGAGAAAGAGGCACGAGACGGACGTGTCCATGCACTGTCACCCTGTGTGCACCTTCCAAAGTGGGCGGCCGTGGGAGCCTTGGCCTCTAAGCCCCCATCTCCCTGGGTAAAGCCTGAGATTCCATGGAGGTCACATTGCTCAGAGACGGCTGTGCCCCTCCCTGCCAGCAGAGTGGATGTCCCCTTTGAAGGTACCAACTGCAAACCTCTACTGCACAGGGTTCATTGTCACATGAGAGATGTGTCACTCCAGCTCTGTGGCAACTCTGACAGAAGGCCAGGCACTGGAGGGAGAAGCCATTAAAGAGAGGGTTCGAGACTGAGTCTTTTTCCTTCTTTGTCTTCTTCAAGATCAAAAAGCACATTTATTAAATATCCATCCATACGGGCTCTCTCTCTCATGTCATTAAGACAGTTTGAATGCAGTCCCAGCCCTCTAAGCCTGCAGTCTAAGACAGACATTTATGTGGCCGATCATGTAAGAGACAGACGGTGGGACCGATGCTGAGCTTCCAGGTGGATGAGCAGGATCAGATAACGATGCCCTTGGTGCTCAGCTGTGCGACTCTGGAGCCACTTTTGCAATCATCATTAGCTGCCACAGCCACAGGCCTGGAGCAGAGCCCGCAGGGTCCAGGATGACGTATTATTGAAATCCAGAATCCGAGGACTGGTGCGAGCTGCAGGCTGCCCACGGGAGGACCCGTGTGGCTTCGGAGCTGTCAGCTGAATATCTCAGATTCACATTCTACACATGTCGGAGGCATGGGCATAGTTATTTGCTCTTTTAAAAACATTTTAATGGGGGACCAGCAGTTAGCAATAACGGCTATGTCACTTGAACTCCCATGTAGCCGACCGTGGTTCAAGTCCCAGACTCAGCGGCTTAAACTCATGCCGGGCACATGTGCTTGTGTGCCCAGGATCCCGAGAAGAGAATGGAGGAGAAGGGATTGCAGTATGGCCTTCCCCCCTGGGGAGTGAGTTCTGGCTTTCTGTCTCTCTGTCTTTCTGGCGAGTGCATGTGCCCTATAGCAAAAAAAAAAAAAAAAAAGTCTCAAAAAAACCCAAAAAAACATTTTAATGGGCACCATTGGTGTTTAGCCTAGCCCAAGCTGGGCCAGAGACCCCACATGCCTAGATGCCCCTGAGAACCCCGCCTAGCACCTGGCTCGGGTTGCATAGGGAGAAATACCAGCACGCCTCCCTGGCCCTGTACCCTTTGGCACTGTCAGGCCAGCTGGTTGGTGTCCTCAGTGAGAGTAGGTGTGACCCGGTGCTCGTCAGAGCCCTAAAACCGTGAGCTGGAAAGTCACCATAGGGGTTGGGGAGGGTACGGGAGCCCTACGTGGGACACTGCGTTAAACAGCAGAGCAGCCAGCACTCAAAGGTAGGCCCGCTGGACCTCCCTGCCTGCTCTGCCCCTACACCCCACATGACTGCTCCTGCTCTTAAGGAGGCTTTTCAGACAGCCTCGGGAAACCGTCCCTAACTCTCCCTGTGTCTCCGCAGTCCTCCAGGTATGTCGCTCACTTGTCTCATCAAGTTAAAGTTATCTCTCTATGTGTCTATTTGCTGGGCTACACTGAGAGGTCTCTGGCTGGGATTCCTTGGATTCCTTCTTTTTTTTTTTGTAGTTTTCTATAGGGCACATGCACTTGCCAAGAAGGGAGAGAGAGTGAGAATCACTACCCCCAGGGGATGGCCATGTCTCAGTCCATTCTCCTCCTCCATTTTGGACATGCTCACATAATTTTCAAACCACCGGGTTCAAGACTCAGCTGAGCAGTTGGCCATGTGTGATCCAGTCACTCCAGCCTCCACACCACCCGCTGGCCTGGCTGGGCCGCCCTTAAGATATCCTTGAGTCCCCACCTGACAAAATGCAGAGTTTGGGAATGTTTGAACACACGAGCCCAGTGAGTGCAAGTCTGCGAAATTGAACACATGAGCCTGGCCGCGCGCTCAGACCTTGCTGGGCTTGAGTGGGTTCATTGTTCTTGCTGTTAGGCGTGACTTCTTGTGGCATCATTAACATCGGCCTTTTAAAAGCCATTTCCTGTAATGAGCACATTTGCTTTCCAATCACTCCAGCTCTTTCTTCACCACTAGAAAGAGCCATTTAAAAACAAGCAAAGAAGCAGGGAGCTCCCCACAAGTGGGCACAGTGGCAAAGGCAGGAACGTTGAAGTGCCGTGGCAGAGTACTGGGAGCTCTTAAGAAATGGCGTGTGCCGTACCCTGAAGACAAAGGTGATTGGTGGGGCAGCTGTGCACCGGCTCTGCAGCGAGACTCATGGGCTCTGGTGCAGTAGTAACTAATAGCTATGGGTGGGCCCCACGGACTTGGCGTGTTGTGCTGGGGGACCCTACTGCTGCCTTTGCGGCGTGGATGGGCCGTCCTGCTGTCTGGCTCCAGAAGTCAGCAGGTGCCGTGTTCTGAGCCCAGGAACAGCAGCAGGGCTCCCTGCAGGCTGTGTGGAGTGTGGAGTGTGGAATGAGAAGCCAGTTTTCCAACCGAGTCTCAAAGGATGCCCTGCTTTTCCAAAAGCAGAACCCAGCCTGGGAAGCCATGGCTGTCATCTCGTGGATGAGGCAGAGGTGGAAGTCCCGCAGCATTTCGGCAGGAGATGTGCATGGGCTGGGTGACAGGGTTAGATCACCACTGAGGAGCCTGGTTGGCCCTCCAAGTCGCACTGTTCCCCTTCAGGGAACGCCTGGCTCTCATCTCACTTTCAAATAGAAAGAAGATCTGGATTCTTGAAGAGCCCAGGCTGGGAGAGCTCAGGGAGGAGAAAGAGGCAGGCTGAGGGCAGACATCAGTCCCCCCCTCCCCGGGGATTGATGATGAGCCACCAACTCCAGAACACAGTGGCTGTTCTTATAGTAGAGAGAAGGCCAACCCCAGGGAGAAGGTGCCAGCAGAGAGGCCAGAGCCTTTGTGGAGATCTGCCCTTTGTTGGTCTAATACTGACTGAACCATCCATGGTGAGAATGGAGCCAGCACGGGTGGACCACGGAGCAGCTAGTGACACTGCAGTTTCAGAGGGACACGAGCTTACCAGGGAGCCATGGTGCTCTCTCCTGTGTCTGAAGGGGTGAGCAGCAGAGCAGACTGGCTGTTAGCTCCACCCCTCCAGGCCTGGCTGAGAGCCCCTGTCAGTAGAAGAGCCAAGGCCCAGCTCTCCAGTCCCAGAGGAGGCCGTGCTCCCTCCCCGAGGGTCTTTCCCAGCCCGCTTCTCCCTCCAGTGTCTCTCTCCTCACCTTCCCAGGAGCCCAGGCCGCATGGGTCTTCTCTCCTCGCCTTCTCTCTCCTCCTCCTGTTCTGTGATCCCCCTGCTGTTAAGCTCCTACATGCCATCAGTCGCTAGGTCACTGCCCTCCTGGAACATCCTTCCACCCTTCCTCTCCCCTCTCCCCAGCTTGTCCCTGGTCTGGCAGCCTCCTCACTGGCCTGCCTTTCAGCCCCATTCCCTGCACCACGCCATGCAGCTAATCGGTGTGCCCAGAGCTGCCCCTGTCACCCCACTCAAAGCTTCGGTGTCTCTCCATGGCTCTAGGACAAAGCTGGAACACCTTCTCTTGGATTCCAAGCATCTCTGATTCATCCCATGGTGCTCCCCTTCCCTGAAGCTAACCCAGACTACGTCCCTTCTGCAAACATGCCTGCCGCTTTCCTGTTCTGGACCTTCGCTCATCTACCCTTCCTCCGCCGGGAACACCTTTGCCTCCTCGCCTCCCTTCCCCAGCCTCCCGCCTGGCACAGAAAGCACATGTGGGTAGTGGCCCCAGACCCTCTGTCTCAGGCCAGGCACTGCCTGAGTACTCGAGACCTTCCACCTGCCTCGCCAGTGTAGGGGTTGGCCGGCCTCGCTGTGGGCCGCTCTCGGGGCAGGAACATGCTTTATGGCCTTCCCATTCATCTCCCACTCACTCGAGGACAGTGACTTCTCTCCAATAGACCACCCCAAACACATACTGAATTGAACCGAACCCTCTCTGGATCAAGAGAATGAACGTTTCGGACCCTCCATTCTTATCTAGTAGGCCGAATACCCCCGTCCGGTCTTAGCCATGCCTGTGGTAGGCCCTCCGAGAGCGTGCAGTTGACAGTGTGGCAGAGACAATGGGGGTAGGGAGGAAGTGAGCCGGGAAGAACAGCAGGGAGGGTCGATGGGGCGGGGAGCGTCCTCACTCCCACATCGCACCTTGAGGTGCCTTCATTGTCTCCTGGCTTGTGTGGAATCAGGCTTTGGATTGTGAGCTTGGATGGGGGACACACACCAGCCCCCAGGCTCCTCTGGGCTGGAGGCAGGGCGTGAGAGAGGCATGCCTGTGCCTTGTATGGGGGATGCGCAAGGCATAGATGATCTCATTTAATCTCCCCCAGGTCCTGGGTCCTACGAGGAACTTGCTCACATCCTAGAGCGCGGGTGCCGCACGGCAGGGTAGGCCTTGAGCCCGGCTCTGGGACCCCATCAGGCCCCTCTGTACCTCAGCCCTCCCCTCAGCAGTGCTGCCTTCCTCGGAGCAGCAGGGAACTAGAGGAGCCACCCTCTGCCCCAGCCCCTGCAGTCTCTGCCTGCTCCCTTGTTGGGTGTAACCACCCTCAGCCTAGCCGCCCAGCAGAGGGAGCACTAGAGGAGCCACCCTCTGCCCCAGCCCCTGCCGTCTCTGCCTGCTCCCTTGTTGAGTGTAACCACCCTCAGCCTAGCCACCCAGCAGAGGGAGCGAGGAAGGGAGGAAGGACGGGGGAGGGGAGGGAGCAGTAGCAAAAACTGACCTCACATGCTAATGTAAGGGGACATGAGTCTGATTTTGAAAAAGATGAAGGTTATGATTCTAAGAACTCTGCTGGAAGCCTGAAAGGGAGCCGTGGCATTATCTTGTCGAGGTAAAGAATGTCCGCTCAGATTAAGAGCCATCCCTGTGGGTTGGTGTAAGGGGTGGTCTTGCTTCGAGGCGATATACTATTTACATGACCCATTGGATTTTCCCGCAGCTCAGGGCCCCTTTTGGGTATGAACGGAGAGAGGAGGGTCTTAAACAATCAAAATGCCTGGCTGGGGGGCAGGGGAGGTGTCGCGTCATCGCACGCGGGGACCACCCACCCTCTGCTTTGCAAGTGGACCATGAGGACTGCGGTAGGGTCTGTCTCGCATGGTGCTGGATTGCGCAGTGTTACAGGCCAGCCTTTGACTTTTGCCATGGCGTGAGCACCACCACACCCACGGGGCCATCCTTCTGAGCCTCTCGGCCCAGGAACCCAGGTTTATGGGGCCTGGGAGGCAGAACTCTGACCAGGGACAGCCTCAGTGAAGGGCAGGTACATGGCGTCTTTGGAGGAGTCTTGTCACTGCCAAAAGGCCAAAAGCCACAGAGTCCTTCACATGGACCTGCCTGTGCCCACTTTGCCTTGGCCAGGTTGGGCACCCAGTAAAGTACTGACCCGATTTTCTTCTGGTGCTTTGCAAACAGACCGGCACACCTGGGTGCTGGAAGTGTCTCGGCACAGGGCTTGAAGGGGAGGTGAGTCATGTCCCCTGATAACCAGAACTCAGCTCGAATCAGAGCCACCCACAGTTACTTGCGGCTCCTGCCACCTCCCAGCCTCCCTTCCACATGAGCAGTGAGATAAAAGTCACATCAGATGTGCAGTCTGTCAGAGGCCATCAGTGGAGGAGAGTGACAGGAGGGCCTTCCCCCTGCTTGCTGGTGTGGAAATCGTCTCATGGTGGAGGGAGATTAGCCCCTGACTGCTTCTCCTCCTCTGGGGCACGGATGGGAAGCTGTTCCATAGTACATGGAACGAGAAGCTGGTGGGAAGGGCGCAGGAACTGGACGCACTGACCTGAGAGTGGAAGACAGGACGGGGAGACCTCCTGGGGTCGCGTGCAGAGCCAGCTGCCGTGCGTGTTTGAGAGACATCGGTGCATTCGGTCAGCACTGAGCGCGCAGAATATCTGGAGAGAAACAGCCCCTGCCCTGAGGAGACCTGCAGCCTAGCTCAAATGATAGGACAGCGATGTGCTGAGGGTCTGAACAGTGCTAAGAGATAAGGGGAGAGAGGGGCGGGAAGGGGCTTGCTAGCAGAGAGCGACTGAAGGTGCCACATGGGTCTGAGCATGCTCAGTACTTGGAAGCACCCCGGACTTCAAGTCGCAGTTGCTTCGCACAGTGAGGCTATTTCTTGCTCCACAGTTCAACGTGGGGTGGGAACTGCAGGAGGCGAAGTTCTGCTCCACGCAGTCCTCAGGGACAGGACCGCATCCCTCTTGTGACCCACCACCCCTGGTCTCAGTCTCCACTGGGCCCTCTGCACCTGGCCAGCAGAGCAGGGAGCGTGGAGGGTGAAAGGGGGGTTTAGAGGCCAGGCCCGGGGGAAGGGCTCAGTCCGTCCATACTCCAAGACACAGTGACCACTTGCGCCTAACCTCCAGGGGGCTGGGAAATAGTGTCTAGCTAAGTGTTCAGGGGTTGGGTGGCCATACTTCCATGGACTGGTAGCAGTCACACAGCCAAAAGGGTGTGGAGGGACATTCTAAGCTGAGGGGCTGCTATGTGAACTTTGTAGAAGCAAGATAACTTTTAAAAGGAAAGAGAAAATGGAAGTGACTTTAAGGTACAAAGGGGACAAACCAAAGCTCAGGTCAGAAAAGAAGATCGATACCCTGTTCCAGAGGGCCTTCGATTTTAGTGTTATCCCATGGATAAGGGGGAGCCACTGACGAGGTTTAAGCAGAGGAGAGACAGGTGCAGTCCGCCACCACTAGGTCCCTGCATGCTGAGTGTGGGCAGAGGCTGCAAGGAGAGAGAACCTGGAGGCAGGGGCGCCAGTGGACCACTGAGAGGGCCTGAGTGAGAACCAGCAGGTGGGATAGAGAGAGAGAGAGCTACAGCCACGAGGACCCATCCTGGTGCTGGGCATTAGCCTGGAGACTCCAGGGAGCTGGCTTGTGCTTTTCCAGCCTGGAGTTCGCAGAGGGGCTTACAGAAGTGACCAGCTCCTCTGAGGGACCCCTTCTTGGAGTCAGTGGGCCCTGCCACGGCCTTTGCCCTGCTCCCTGCCCAGGACTGTAAACATACCACAGAGCAGCCCCCGGCCTCAGGCACCGCAGGCAGACTTCCAGGCCTCCACCTCATTGGATCCCTGCCCTCATGATTAAGTGACTTATGAAAAAAAAGTTGAGTAACAACCCCAGCCATCAGGCTGTGATGGCCCCATCCTTCAGGATTACTTCATCAAATGGAAGTGCACACGCCTCTGGTGAAAGCTGCAGTGTTTCCACAGGTGATTTATGCTCCCGTGTAATAGGAGGATTTGTCCTCTTAAATAACTGTAATACCTGCTGTGAGTACTGGACCGTTCATCACCGTGACGGCTTCATACCGAACGCGGGACAGAGCGCAGGGCTGGAGCCTGGTTCGAAACGGCAGAGAATTTGCTCAGAGGAGTTGCTTAGGAGAAGGGGGAGTCTCGCAGGGAGAGGGGTGGACTTCTTAGAAATGGGAGGAAGACTGGTGTTGGGCGGGGGTGAAGGTAAGACAGGACCACGAAACCACAGGCCACAAGCTTTGGAGAGTTGTGACAGCTGCACTGGGACCTGTCTGTCGGGGGTGATAGAATGGATCTGTTCTCAATGACTTACTGATAAGGCGAGGACTTAGTTGTGTGCTTGACGAGCTGGCCTGAAGGGGAGAAACCGCTGTGCACCTTCTCGATTCCACACCTCAGACCTGCCTGTCCAACCGTCACACCTCGCCTCCATGACGAGGAGGTATCACTGTATCTAGGAGCAGGCCAGTCTTGGTGTTAACAAAATGCTTTTCAAAGTAACAGGATACGTGTGAGCACAACACACACACTGCAGACACAGAGGCAAGAGTGGCCACACTGCCTTCCCCTGGAGCACTGTCTGCTCTGCCCAGCAGCGGAAGACCCCTGCAGGGGAAAGCTTCTCCTTGGCATGGGAAGTATGGCCCTGGTACATGCTCCCAGCCCTGGGCCCACACCTCACCCTTCCCCTTCTGCACTGATGAGGGTGGTACGTCAGCCCCCAGCGCAGCACACCTGCCGCCTCTCAGAGCGCCCCTGGTTTCCATTAGGAAGACCCCAAGCATCAGTAAGAACTGCAGAGATTCTTGAACTTATCGGTTGGTATAAGATCCTTTCCTTTGACAACAATTTCCAAAATTCCTTAGCTGATTCGTCCTGTCAGTCTGTTAAGTCATGCCCTTTGATTGGCTGGGCCAAGAGGACCACAGTGTGAGTCGGAGTACCCTCGTCCTTGTCTCTCAGCAGGATGCCAGAACTCGGGGTCTGAAGGGTAGCTGTGTGTTTTAGAGGAACTGATAGGAGCCTGAGAAACACGGGCAGCCTGACCTCCAGGCCCTTCTCAATAAACAGCCAGCCGTTTCCCATTTCCCGTTCACCACTGACCTCTCCTGGTTTCCTCGTTTCTGAAACGGGGGTCAGAATAGACGACTGCCAAAAGCCCTTGCAGCTCTGCTGATTGTGTCTGCAGCTCTGAGCTGGCAGCCATCAGCTGTAGCCCAAGGCCACACCTGGGTTATCCAGACCACTAGACCTCAGAGCAGTCCCCCCAGACTCCTGGCCTTGCGCTGGGTCTCCTGCAGCATAGCCTGTGTCCTGAAAGCCCACACATTCTGCCAAAGCACCCCACACCTGCGCACACACCAAAAGCCCAGCCCCACCATCTGCCTTCTGAACTGCCACAGTTCCTTCAGGACCCATCCCAGGCATCCCTGCCCTTTCTGCCTGCACTGCTCTCACCGCCCCTTCAGTCTCACTCCCAGCACACCTCTTGCACACCCTCACGGTGGCTGCTTAGTGCACATGCTCTACGGTGTCTGTTTATCTCTCTTACACCATCTGCCGGGCCGTGCACTCTTACCAGAGGGGCTGCTCTATTCCCAGCACCGACAAGGGGCATGGTGCATGGCAACCGATACATAATGGCTGCAAACGGGGAGGGGACCGGGACAATAGGGCAGTTTCAGCTTGCACATCTTTGGAGTTCTGCCACTGGGAACAGATGACTTGGACCTGCCTTATCACATGTCAGACCTAAAGCCAGACTGGGCCAAATCTGGCCCAGCAGAGGAAATAGAATGAACCAGACACACAAATTAATTATGCATCTTATAGTCATTGTCTGTCAATATTCTTTCAGCTCTTTTTCACTTCTAGGGGAGGACAGGGCTACTCCTCAGTGTCTCTCCTCATATACTGAACTCTCTTTTCCTCTTTGTTCTTCAGATATGGCCAGTTAGGTCTTGGAAGTACTCCTTTTGTTCTGTCTCAAGAAAGCCAGTGAGGAAAGGCAGTCAGGAAATGGTTAAGAGAATACCATGAATAAATTCTTAGTTGCTTCTTTAGGACCGGAAAATGGAATATATTTAAGGCTTGAAAAGGTCAACTCCCTTCAGAGGGGGCAGAGGTTTGATTTCATCCATTACGTGGTCTTTGGCATAATGCACATTTCATTCACTGACTGCGACCGAGATTTGTGGAGTAAATGTTATCACAAGCTGCGACTTAATGAGATCTCAACTGTATCTGCTGGATGTAGTAGAAGGCAGCCATTCTGGTAATAAATAGAGAACAGCATCTAATTTGTAAATTCCTCTTTCCGTTGCTAAGTATAATCAGATCAGTGAAACTGAAGGGAATTGTTGATGACCAAAAATTATTTTCCATGCCCGAATCTGGCCAGGAAACATTGCTCCTAATGGAAGTGGCATGCCACTCTGGCAGCAGAGGGGATGAAATCTGTCATTAGACTAACCCGATTGTATATTGAAAAGCAGGTTTAGACCAAAATCTATTTAACGACAGACTGGAGCGGAGGTCCCATGCCGCTTGGTTACCAGTGTCGCCACTGCATGGAAGAAAAGCTCTTGCCAAGAAAACCACAGCAGTCTGTGGCAGGGGCCATCCTGAAGATTGTAGCCTGACCCACCGAACACACGGACCGGACTGTGTCACACGTAACCTTGCCGACATGCCACGGTGTGGGTTAAGATCGAGAACATACACTCTGACAGGGCTGTGGTTTAGTTCTGAGTCAAAAAACGAATTCAAGAAGCACATGAGGGACATTAATACAACTGTCATTTTCCTGGTTGTGCCGAATTATTTTTTTCATGGTTAATCACAGTTGAAGGTTTTACGAATGGTCCTCTTAGGGCTCTGAAGCATTTCCGAGACAGGGGCCATGCCTGGTGAGTTACTGCAGGCATCCAGCAGGAACTTCATGAATGTTTCATGACGAGAATGACAACGAGGGTGGACATCTGGGCAGCCGATGGCCCCAAAGGCACCCTGGGAACTGCAGCCGCCCTCGGGGTGGCCCTGCAAGTGCTTGGCTCATCACCAAGAGGCCCAAGAGGCGGTTGGGCTTCACATGACCTTTCAGATGCAAAACAAGCGATTCTGAGGTTCTCCTCTTCGGCCACCCTTTGCTTTGTCCCTTCCTGATGGCAGACACCACCCAGGCCTTCTGGCTCTGACCTGAGCATCAGGAATGAGGCTGGGGAGTAGGCGCCTCCTCTCATTCACGTTGTCCCTCATTTTCATGTGAGCCTGCAAGATCGGTTTTAGTATTTCTTCTTTTTTTAAAGATGTATTTATTTTTAATTTTACTTATTATCATTATTCTTTATTATTCTTAACCAGAGAGAGATAGAGAAAAAGAGAGAGAGAGAGCGCGCAAGCTGCCAGGTTCGGGACTTGAACCGTGGTCAGCCACGTGGGAATCCAGTGTTCTCAACCACCACGTCACCTGCCAGCCAAAGTTGAAATCAGTTGGGAAACAGAGGCTTCTGTAAGCTCACACCCAGGCACACCCTGCTGGACTCGAGAACCACCCCTTTTTTCTCTTTTTTTTGGCCACACAACATTCCCCATCTCCTACGTTCTCTTCTTAAGATTTTAGGCATGCACACACACACACACACACAGCATGGTTTTCAATCTGCTGGGTCTGTGTGGTGGCCATGTGGGAGTCTTTAATTACCGTGCCACCTGCTGTCCCCAGCCACCCTCTTTTCTTTTTTTGTCAGGCAGAAGAGGGGTAAGCACAAAGCGCATGATAGAAGCCAGGATAGCGCAGCCAGTGATAGGAGGGAGAGAGGGAGTGGAACGAAGCCCGGGACGGGAGGTCAGGAGACCTGGTTCTGAGGCCCAGCTCTAACGCTAGTGTCTGTATGACCCCCGGCCACCTTGCCCTCACTGGGCCTTGATTTTGTATAGAAAAGTCATCTCTGGTTTCTGTAAATCTTTGAGCAGTTTGATCCCACTGACGCCCTCTCAGGCACTTTCTCACTGAGTCCCGTATTCCCGAATTCTTGAGTGGCTGACTGGGAGGGGATGGGCCGCTAGGGGTGACAGTCCCTGTCCCACCCTTGGCTGGGCGGCAGGTGCTATGACAAAGGGAGTACGGCCACTCGAGAGCTTGAGCAGCCTCTCTCCAGCATCTAGCAGCCGACCTCCTCCTTTGCTTTCTCCGGAGCGGATGTCCTGGGACGTCTACCAGCCTGAGTGGACTGAGCAGTACACGGGCAGTGCTGCAAGGTGTCCCGGCCACCCTCTTCCCTGACATCCGCACGTCTGCCCAGGGCGCCTCCCCAGCACCCTCAGCACCGTCTCGCCCCACCTCCTGGGTCACTCACATTGTGGGAGCTTGCTCCTTCTCTGTGGGTACAGCTCCAGTTGTTACCTTGTCCTTCCCTGGAGCTGTGGCCACTGTACTTCCGTGTACTGGCCTGAGGTGTCACAGTGTGACAGCACGCTCCCAGGGGCTCTGTAAATTTCGCTTGTGGGTAATTACGCATGCTTATTGCTTTTCAGTCTTTGCTCTCCCTCCTGGTCCTCCCAGTAATCCTATGAAGGCAACACTGGGCCCTTAAACTCTGTGCTGTCTCAGGAATATGGAGACCAGAACTCCTGCCTCTGGGGTGCGGGTTCCAGGAACCTCCTTGCCAGTGTTTCTCCTTCCCTTCCCTCACCCCTGTTGGTGAAGCCTCGCTTTTCTCTCCAGGGCTTACACCTGTGCTCAGTCACCCCATCAGTGAGGGTACCCAGAATCAGGTGTGTTGCCACTCAGCACTTGACAAAGGCAAAAGTTCGAGAATATGGAAAGGAATTTGTTTTATTGAGGCCGACACCAGGGAGAGAGCCGACCAGTCCATAACCATCTCCAGAGTACTGGGCAAAGGAGCGAGTCCATGTGAGGTATTTCTAGAAGCAAAGGGCAGCATCGTGAGGAGACCGGCAGCTTCATCAGGAGGACGGTCACTGCTTGAGGGGCAGTCTCCCCTCTGGGCACACAGGGCAGGACAGAATAACCAACTTCAGTTCTCTGCAAGAGTCTTAAAGATAAGCAAGGGCTAGCAAGGCAGAAGAAGCAGAGTGGAGTCACTCTGCACAGCTCTTAGATCCCGGTTTAGAAGCAGAGCAGGTCTCCGTGTGGCTTTGCCATACCTGAGCTGACAAAATCTTCTCAGCACCTCAGAGGAGGGGCTAGTGGAGTCTTTCCTTTCCCTGTCCCTGTAGCCTAGTGCCTGTAAACTTAGCAGGGTTATTGTTAACTTGCATTAGTTAAAAATTGGGGCTAGCAGGTTGCGTGATGGTTAAAGGTGCTGGACTCCCACAAGGTCCACCACAGTTCAAGTCCCAGACCTGGCGTCTTGCTTTCTCTCTCTCTCTCTCTCTCTCTCTCACTCTTGTCGCTCTCTGGTCAAATTTAAATAAATAAATAAATAAATAAATAAAGTTAAATAAAATAATTCTTTTTAAAAAAGAATTAGGCTAGATTGGGACCAGCAGTTGGCATAATGGCTATGTCACTGGACTCTTATATAGTTGACTGCGGTTCGAGTCTCAGACCCAGTGACTTGAACTCACGCCGGGTGCGTGTGTATGCATGCCCAAGATCCCGAGAGGAGAATGGAGGAGAAGAGATTGCTGCATGGTTATCTCCCCCTGGGGGGTGATTTCTCGCTTTCTGTCTCTCTCTGTCTATCTGGTGAGCGCATATGCCCTATAGCAAAAAAAAAAAAAAAAGAATTAGGCTAAATGTACTGTGAAGGAGGTAAAGTTGGGTTCTGTAAAACTCGTTGTAAAGCAGAAGGAGCTAAAGACCAGTTTTCCTAAGGTCTAACCTGTGGAGATGGTCTCTAACACTCACTGCGAGACAGAGTCACACTGGTTTTCTCTGGCTCAGTGGCACTATCTGCAATGGTCCACACCCCAGCAGTATGATTGAGGCAAGAAATAGGTCACGGAATCCTTTCTGCTTTCCCCAAATCAGGCAAATTCCACCCTCGCCTTTCGGCAGACCAGCCCAGTTGTTGCTCCTTCCGTGCACACAGCACAAGTAGGAGTCTTGCTGGGATCTGCCGGTCCCTTCTCCAGGGGCACAGACCCTAAATGCCGGAAGACTCTTACATGTCCCTCCCAACCCAGCACTCCAAGACCCAGAACCTCCGCGTCCTTTCCTTCCTCCTGGTTTCCGGGTCCACTGAGCCTCCAGCACACAGCCTCAGAGAACCTGACCCGGAGGAACCCAAGGCAGGGCCTCTCATTTGGAGCTGCGTCTGGATCATTAGCACTCCCACTTCCTGCCAGTGCCTCCAGGCCTTTTGCTTATTGAGGACTTGGTCCCAGTTCTCTAGGTTTCAAAAGCCATTCCTCTCTTCTAAAGGAAGAACAATCAGCCTCTCCAGCTAGCTTACTCTCCTGAGAAATTTCGAAGACTTCTAAGATTAGGGAAAGCGGGAGGGGGGCTAAGGGGTGAAAAGAGGGAGCAGGGATAAAGGGTGAATAATACCTTTGATTTGGTAGCATAATGAAAGTGACCCCTTCCAGAGTGAAATTCATCTCTTCCTGCCCAGTGGGTGGGGTCCATTTCTTCTGCTCTGTGCCTGCCCCGGAGTCACCCTGGTTGTGTAGGCATGAGCAACCACCGCCCACCAGTGGCCAAGTCTCGGCCCTTCCATGAACTAGCAAGGGATGGAGGGCGGTGCATACACGTACACACGCCTGGAGTGAATTTAAGCCACCAGGTCCAGGACTTGAACTGTGGTTGACTACATGGGAGTCCAGCGACGTAGCCATTATGCCAACTGCTGGTCCCAAGGTAAAGATTTTTTAACAGAAAAGAAATACACCCCATGCCGGAAAGGTGTGTGGGCAGGCATCTGCCAGGGAAGGACAGCTGCCCCAGGAGTGAGTGGGGTTATGCATTACTTTCATTTTGGGAATTGATCATGAATATTTAGGAGGGAAGTCTGTCACTGTACCTGGCTCATTTGTTTGAATTCGCACGTTTTTATCTGCCCTTGGCACCTCTCCTCAGGTAAGGAATCGATTACCAGATTACACGTGCCTGGTGTGGACTCTGAAGGGCTGAGCCTCCACGCAGGGATCACCGGCCCTACTATTTTACTGCCCCAGTGGGAGCTGGGGTGTCGACCAAGCCTCTCAGTGAGGTAACTCCCCTCCTGGCGCAGGGATCTAGCTGTGATCCCTGTAACAGTGACTGATGTGTCGATGTCCTCTTTGTTGGCATACTGGGACTCCCTGCTCATGGCCAGCCCTCCCGGGAGGTGCTCTCTCACTGTCTCTGTCTGCTGAGTGCATGCGCCTTATGGAAAAACACAAACAACCAAACATTAAAAACCTAAATAAATACCTACTTATAACACTTTCCACAAAGCTTTGCTAGGAATGAAAGGCAGGGACCGGACCAGTGGCACAGGGATAGTGCAACTAGACCCACATGAGAAGGTCCGCGTTTGCCTCTGAGATCTCTCTGCACAAGCCGGGCACGTGTGTGAACGTGATCCCGGCTGGCCGAGGCTGGGTTGGAGAGCGCTGTGAACCCGGCTAGGGGTTCCTGTCTCTCTCACACACAGAAGAAAGAAATAAATAAAAATGAAAGGCCAGTAGAGTAAGGAGTCGAGACCTGCGTTGTTTCAGAGTCCCACACACGTGGTACAGATACAAAGGTCTCAGAAGAAAGAAAACCCTGATTCTCTGTAGGTCGAAAAGCTTCCTGAGGGCGCAGGGTTAGGGGCTGGAGGGGTTGTGAGGCAGAGGAGCTGGAGAACTACGAGAGGGCAGCAGGGCAGAAACCCAGGGCGGGCAGCCCCAACGAGTGCCCGGGCCCACATCACGCCCTGCGCCCATGCCCACGCCCTGGTGTGGGCATCTGGAGGGGGAGGAGGGAGCAGGGCCAGCGCCGGCTTAGCAGGCAAAGCTGGGCGAGGTGGGATGAGGGTGGCTCGGGTGAGAACCCAGGTTATAGGCCTGGGGTTCCCGTGTGAGGACGTGAAGAGGCCAATGCTGACGAAGCCCCTCCACAGTCGAGGGAGTTCACTGCGAGCTGGAAGTACCCGGGCCCACCTCACCCCTGCCCCTCACAAACCATCCACAACTTGGCGCTTCACCAAGTCAGAGCACTCCTTCCTTGTAAACCCAATGAGTTTTCGAAGGTGAAAGAAGTGGGGATCTCCTCTGAACCTCCACCACAAATGCAGAAGGGTTGCTTGAGAATTCCCAGTAGCGCATGCTCCTAGTCTCAAGGCACCCAGGCTGCTCTGGAAGTGTTTCTCTCGCTAGCGCCCAAATCCTCCCCTCCACTCGAACTCTGGTGCGTGTTCCTTGGAGAGCCTAGGCAGGGCAGGTGGTATCTTTTCCTACTTCAAGGTGGCAGTTAGGTCCCCTGACCTGTCTTACCTAAGGTAAACTTGCCAGGTTGGTCTCTGTCCCAGAACCCTACCTGCAGCTGCTGAAC
>NW_006159710.1:19086-66436 GCF_000334495.1 Tupaia belangeri chinensis | reverse complement strand
CTAATGGGGCGATGATCCAGAGGAGAGGGAAGCTATGCCTCCAGGTGTTTTTCCGGAGCAGTGAGCCTGGAAACGCATGAGGATGCCAGGGAAGGTCTCGGCGTGGAAGCCGGGCAGTCGAAGCAGCCAGACCGGATGAGGGGTGCACAGGGCGGCAGGGCAGGCTCAGCAGGCAGAGTTGGGAGACTAATTACAGAAGAGCCTCCGCAGGAGGGGCACGCTGGTTCTGTTCTGACAGCTGCCTGTTAGGCTCCTGCATGGAGTTAGGCTCAGTGGCACCGCGGATGGGCGCTCACGTGACTCACAGATGCAGCCAAGGGAGAAGTGAGGCTGCAGTGCTGACGCGCTGGAAGGGAAGGTGAACCCAAGACCTGCCGAGGAAGTCCTGAGCCCTGCTCAGACAGCGCCCCTCGGAGGGTACCCCAACCTTCCACCTTCCGGGTAACGCGGGGCCCCTGTAACACCCCTTTGCAGGAACCTGGCCTGGGTCAGAATCGCCTTGAGCAGCAGAACACAGTAGGGCCCGAGAGACGAAGGAAGCCGGGTGCTGTGAGCGCCGCAGAGCCCCTGTGAGCAGTGGAGCAGGGTGCTGCCTTGGGCTGGCTCGGCGTGCACACGGGGTACTTCTGAGCCCCCAAATGAGGAAGGGAGCCAGGCCTGTGCTCAGCTGGCATGCCTTTCCCACCAAGGATGCGGTTCCAGGGCCTCACAGTGACGTGGGGCGATGGCAAGGGAGAAAGGGAGGCACTGGATGCTGAGTGAGGTCAGAACCGCTCCACTAACCAGCTGTGTGACCCTGAGCAAGTCACTCGCCCCCTCTGGACCTTAATATTTCCACCCGTAGGCACCAGCAGATGGCATAATGGCCCCCTCCCTGGACTCCCATGTAGTTGACTGCAGTTCAAGTCCCGGACCCGGTGGCTTAAACTCACGCCTGGCACGTGTGCATGCATGCCCAAGATCCCGAGAGGAGAATGGAGGAGAAGAGATTGCAGCATGGCCATTCCCCCGGGGGGTGATTTCTCGCTTTCTGTCTATCTCTCTCTCTGTCTTTCTGGCAAGCACACGCACGGTAAAATGAAGGGTCCCTCTGACTCTGTGATGCAAACAGGGCCAAGATTCTGTTTTATGATGAGTAAACAAACCTCAGACAGTGGAGTAGCACACCGAAGGTCACATGGCTGCCTGGTGTCAGAGCCAGGATTGCAACTCAGATCAGCCAGCTCCAGAGCCTGTCCTAAGCAAGCTGCTCCTCCCACTGCCTCCCCTGCTCCACCCAGAAGAACTGGCAGGGCGGCCCAGGGCAGGAACATAAAGTAAGTGGCTTGTCCCCAGGACCCCAGCCTGCACTTCCACCTGTGTCCTCCTCTCAGAGATCAAGCACGATCTCAAGACTCTTACCCTCTTCTCTCATGGTTAAGAAAGGGCATCATAGAGCATATGGTTTACATAGTGGCTAAGAGGATAGACATGGCATCACATGTACCCACATGTACCCAGGTTCAAATCCTGGAACCTATTAGTTGGTTTCTTTAATAAGTGACGTAATTTTCCAAGCCCCAATTTTCTTATCTGTAAAATGGGGGCATATAGGGCTAGCCAGGTGGTGTGGTAGTTAAGACAGCTAGATTCTACATGGCTGACTGCAGTTCAAGTCCTGGGCTTGGTGACTTAACAAAACACACTGGGCATATGTGTATGTGCACCCAAAATCCCAAGAGGGGCATGGAGGAGAAGGGCTTGGGACTTGACCATCCCCTCAGTGGGTGCTTTCTCATTTTCTCTCTCTTTCTCTCTTCTCTCTCTATGTCAAGTGCCCACACCCTATAGAAAAATTTTTAAATAATTGAGTTTAAATTTAAATAAAGTGGGGATATATAACACCTCCCTCATAGGGTTCAGTTAATGTATGTAAAGTGCCTGAAAGAGTGGCTGACATAAAGAGTGATCTAAAAACCAAACTATCAATATTATTAAGATAGAAATGATTGACACAAGGTTGAGCATCCCTAATGCAAACATTCGAAACCCAAACATCTCCGACATGTGAAACGTTCTGAGCCCCAGCATGATGCCACAAGTGGAAAATCCCACAGCTGACCTCACGTGATGAGGCACTATCAAAACACTGCAATAGGGTGAGCCGTGGTATGGTGGTCTAGGCAGATGGATCCCACATGGCTGGCTGTGTAGTTCGAATCCCAGACCCAGAGGCTTGATAAACACATTTGGGTTGGGCGCATGCGCATGTGTGCCCAAAATCCTGAAGGGAGGAAGAAATGGAGAAGGGACTGTGGCATGATCATTTCCCATGAGGAATGCTTTCTCACTCCCTCCCCCCAGAAAATGCTGTAATGCTATGTATGATAAAATACCAAATCAGACGTGCATACAAAGTGTTCATGAAATGTAAATGATCTGTGTCTTTAGACAGGGTTCCATTCCCAAGATATCTCATTATATATATGCAAATATTCCAAACAAAAATCCGAAATCTGAAACATTTCTGTTCCCAAGTATCCCCTATAAAGGCCCCCCAACCTCTAAGCCATTAGGCACCCTGGGTAACAAGGCCTAAAATGAAGGAATGATCAGGGTTATGAAGGGTCAGGGGCACAGACCATTCTCTGCTGCTTTCATATCCCAGCACGTGCCAGGCCATCGCGTCTAAGCCTGGCCTTGGGGAACAGAATAATGTCCTCTCTCCACCCTGAATGTAATCTCATGACTTAGAGAATTGGATTTGCAAAAGAGAAGACCACTCTCATCCAGATCTAGAAGATTCCCGTCTTGCCCTGACTCATGCAGGTGTACCATGTGTCCTCTTTGGGCCTTCTAAGCCTGCCTACCGATCAGATATCCTCTTTCTCCCCATGGCCCTGAGGGCGAGGGCAGTCCCTGTTACCTGCCATTCCTATGCCCTAGTGAAGGTGGGGTGGAGGCAGGAAGCCGGGATAAAAGGCGTGCCCAAGTCCAGGAGTGTTGGATGCAGCTGGACTTCCTTCGCCTGCTCCCCTGGCTCTGCCCCACCTTCCGAGCCCCCATAGTAACAGAGGGAGCCTGACCCCAGGGGGCTGCGACGTGAGAGAGGCTTTCTGCTGGAGAGCCGGATGTTTCTGTCCCGCTGTGCTCACAGCGGCCCTGGTTTTCTCTGGATTATGGCTGCAGATCAAGGGCAGGCATTTATGCCTCCTCCCAGTTTATGGCAGTAATAATAATGACGATGATGGCACATCGCGCTTATATTGTGCCTTTTTAATAAGGCCACTTTATTTGACTTCTTAATATTTAATCCTGTTTTATATTTACTTTCCGATGGCTTAAAATCAACCAGGCTTTAATTGCTTGTGTCGAGGAAGCCAGCTGGGACTGGGCTGGCAGGATGTTGCTAAGCAACTCCAGGAGGTTGGTTGTACCTTTCTCCGTGACCTTTCAACCCAGCAAGTGCCTTGGCCTGCGTACCAGGGTGCTCTCTCTTGCTTTTCTTTCCGTGTCTCTTTCCTTTTTTTCCTATAACCTGTTCTCCTTTCCCTCTCCTGCTCCTTAGAGGAGACCTTCAGTCATCATCTAGTTCAGTTTATCCCTGTAGGAGGCAAAGACGATGATTCCCAAGATGGCGTGTGTCTCTGCATAGTCTGGAGCTAGCTGGCTGTCTCGGCGTTTCCTAGACTCCCAGTGCTGGAGGTTCCTAGGGCTCAGAGTTGGGCAAAGATGTATGGAAAGTTTCGCCATCAGTCCGAAACTGTTTGATCCATCAAACTATAGAGAAGCAATAAATAACTTTCCAAGATGCTTATTTCTGCCAGCGGAAATTAAATCAGGTAGAAAGTAGCATAATTCCTCCCAGAAGGGTCTCCTGCGACAGACACTCAACCAGAACGTTCGGCTCCATTCTGCCATGGTCTGAAGCATCCTGCTGTGGTGCCCTGCCTCCCCACTGCTCATCCACCTGCAGATGTGCACTTGAGCAGAGTTAGTCCCGAGGCTGCCTGCTGTGGCGAAAAAAGCCCTGGGTTCAAGAGCAGTCATTCCCCACCATTTGCTACCTCTCTCCTTGGGCACCTGATACCCCTTCACCCGCCCCAGGGATAACAACATCTGTCTTGTCTGCGCCTCAGGGCGTGTGGCCAGAGTCCTCGTAGAAAACAGACTGCATTTAAACTGGGTCATTTAGGACAGTTTAATAGAGGTACAGGCAGAGGAGAGGGAAATCAACAACAGACAGTTCAGTACTCGAGGTAATGAAGAGGCTACCTGTTATCACACGGGCCTGAAGGACAAAGTGAGGGAGCAGTTCCCGGAGTTTGAGAGGGTAGCCACATGGAGAGGGTTGTGATGCAGCTGATTGACACCAGCCCCATGCATAAGAGCCAGGGGCGTAACTGCCCCAGCTCACTCGCCTCGGGCCACCTGTGGATGTCATGCCAGCACTTCCCACTGGCCGACCCCGTAGCAGTCCCTAGCAAAGGAGGGCTCACTGATAGAGTTTATAGAGGCCATCCTCCTGGAGCGCAGGGCATGGTAGAGAAGAGTGGAAAGTGGATCCGATGGACAGACTGTCTAGATGCCCAATGTACCCCTAAATCTCCATGAAACATAGACATGGTGGCACATGCTGGTAATCCTAGCTACTCGGGAAACTGAGGTAGGAAGATCATGAGTTTGAGTCGAGCCTAGGCAACACGATGAGACCTTTCTCTAAAAAGCAAGCAAGCAGGGACCAGCAGGTGGTGTAATGGTTATGTTGCTGGACTTCCATTAGTCAACCAGGGTTCAAGTCCCAGACCTGGCAGCTTAAAACACAGCAGGTATGTGTGTGTGTGTGTGTGTGTGTGTGCATGCCTAAGACCTCAAGAGGAGAATGAAGGAGAAGGGATTGCAGCGTGGCCACCCCCCGGGGGTGACCTCTTGCTTTCTGTCTCTCTGGTGAGTGCCCGTACCCTATAGAAAAAAATCTCTCTTTAAAAAAAAAAAAGTAAACAAACAAAGCAAAAAACCTTCCATGAAGATATAAACTGTTCTTATTAAAGTTCCATATCCTAAACCAATGGGGTTTAAAAGGTCTAGAGAATTCTAGGATAAAGACTTTGGGGACCAGCAGGTAGTATAAAGGTATATGGCTGGACTCCCATGTAATTGACTGCAGTTTGAGTCCTGGACTCGGAGACTTAAAACTCACACGAGGCATGTGTGTGTGCCACAAATCCTGAGAATAGAGTGGAGGAGAAGGGATTGTGGCGTGGCCATCCTCCTTGCTAGGTGATTTCTCACTTTCTGTCTCCCTGTCTCCATCTCTCCAGCAAGCGCACATGTCCTACAGAAAAAAATCTCTCTGACAACAACAAAAAATGCCTCTGGTCTAGAGAAAGTTTTAAGTTAGTCAGGGAGACAAATCTAATACTTGTGAAACAACAGCAAACTATAAGAAAAACAGATGAAAATTAATAATATTAGTAAATTAGCAATATTTATAACACTTGTCATTTTATAAAGTTCTTTTACAAATATTTTATTTAACTTGATCCTTACCAAATGCTCTTGAAATAAGCATCATTGTCTCCTTTTCATAGATGAGAAAGCCTGGGCTCAGAAAGGTTAAATAACTTAACCAGCGTCACACAGCAAGGAGAAGGTGGAGCTAAAACTGGAATTGAGGTTTCTGTTTAAAATTCCCATGAGCTGCAGTGTTGTGGGAGCTCAGAGAAGGCACTAGTGAGCAGGGGGTGGCCCTGGAGGCCTCTGCACACTGGACACAGGCCTCTGGGAAGGGATGAAATTTGAATACATGCAGGATCTGCAAGCTTTTCAGACGAAGGACCAGCTTATAAACATTTCGGGCTTTGCGGGTTGTGCATCACAATTCTTCGGGGATAGCCCTGTGGTTTGAACACAGCCAGAGACAGTGTGTAGGCACATCTGCAGCCTGGGCGTATCCCTTGAAACATGGTTTACAAAAAGCAGGTGGCAGGCTGGCTTCGGCCAGGGCCTACAGCTTGCTGCCCCTGGGCTGGATGATGGCTTGGCGCTCCAGGGAGATGGCGTAGGCACAGAAGCCCAGCAGCTGAAATCAAGATGGCACATTCAAGGGCCAGCCAGAGCAGGGCAGCTCGAAGTGGTGGAGAGCTTCTGCAGGGGACGAGAAGGGAAGCTAACTGGATGGGGTCTTGGTTGGCGAGGACTGCCCTAAGAAAGTACCACACACTGACAGGACTTGACTTGGTCCTGGGCCTAGAAACCGGGCGTCTGCGCTGATGGTGTTGGTTCCCTGAGGGAAGCATCGGCTCCAGGCCCCGCTGCTGGCTTGTGGGTGGCTGTCTGTCTTCTCCTGTGTCTTCACAGTGTCTTCCCCCCACACGCTGCTGGGTCTGAATTTCTCCTTCTCAGAAAGACACCAGTCATACTGGGTGAGAGTTCACCTCATGACCTCATTCTAATTCAGTCACCTCTTTGAAGGCCGTATCTCAAAATCTGTCCAGGCTCTCAGGTGCAAGAGGTTGGACTTCAGATGAATATTTTCTTTGCAGGGGGGCATATTAAACCATAACAGGTAGGAGAAGCAGCCAATCCACAATGAGTTTGGATCGTAGGTTAGAGCCAACGAGGAAATTAGGAATCCATTATTTTGTACTCTAGTACTTTGAGAAAATAAATACTAATTATAGTACTCCTGTGGAAAAATATAATTGAATGGACATTTAACTGAGTGAATGGCCAAATAGATCCTTCAGTTTCATTGAGCAGTGAATGGAGACCCAGGAAGTTAGGTTTTGGCAGGCTAGCTGCCTGGGATTCAGCCACTGGCTCCAAATGGTGCTCTCCCACGTGGAGAGCTCAGGTTGGATGAGACACACCTTCAGCCCCATTTGGACAACACCCCCAGCTGCTGCCTGGGGTGTCTCGCCCTGATACCTCAACCCTTTTCCAATGGGAGGAGGTGAAAGACTGACAGCAGTTGATGAGTTCTTTAACCTTGGATACGGGTCAGCTGGCTACATTCTGAAATAAAGATTGGGCATTTCTTTTGGAAAAAAATCTCACAGGAAGCCATTCCTACTGACATCACCTCAGGACATGCAAAGCCATGGGATGGCCCTGGGACAAAGTCAGAATTGTCTTGGGTAACCAAAGGTGTTAGGAGTGGGCAGACTGCATCATCTCTCCCCAGATTCATCCTTTGCTCTACTGCATGGAGCTTTGTGGAAGCCACTTGGTCAGTCAAGATACACAGGAAGATCTGAGTCAGAAGTCCCTGAGGAGCAGGCCAGACCCTGACGTGCAATGGATCCACGCATGAATCCTCCCAGCCTCGGGTGGGAGTGGAGGGGGGGATGCAGGACAGGAAGGAGGAAAAGGAAGTAAGGAAGGAATGACTACGAGACTTTGCTCACTACTTCCTTGTATTTAGATTTAATGCCCAGGAACCTCAGGGGCATTTTTCTTTTCTTTTTTGAGAGGTTTTTGCTATAGGGTGCATGTGCTCTCCAGAAAGACAGAGAGACAGAAAGTGAGAAATCACCCCCGGGGGGATGGTCACAACGCAATCCCATTCTCCTCCCAGGATCTTGGGCACGCACACACATGCACCTGGCATGAGTTTAAGCCACTGGGTTCGGGACCCTAACCACGGTCGACTACAGGGGAGTCCAGCGACATAGCCACTGCATTAACTGCTGGTCCCAGGGGCGTTTTTTCATCTTTATCAGAATGAAAGTGGCTCTGACTGTCAGACTTTTGCCAAAACCCCTGTGGCATCAATTTTATTTACGTGGATGGGTTTGGCCATCTTCAGATATGGACTGCTTCTTGTTTGACCATGGTGACTGAGATTTCATGTCTTTTCACAGAAACAGGACTGTTAACACACTGCCCCGGCCCGGAGCTGATTCCCCACTTGGAGATTTGTTTTAAGCAATATGAGGAACTGCCCATAGACAATCGTTGCTTTTATAGAGTTCACTTCCAATAGGGGGAAATGAAGATCGTGCGCCGTGAGCCTACTTACTCTGTGTTGGCCACAGCTGCTGGAAAGGCTGGCCAGTGGATCTGTGCAGCCATACTTTCCAAACACACCTGATGTCTAATGGAGGATTCCCAGATCTCAGTGAACAGACCCTCAAACATACCAGGGAAAGCTAGTCTTCGCGATGGCTTAGAGTGAAGACTCCTCCCTCATGATTTGTGTGACTTCCAGTTTTAGGAGAGTATCCCATGGGAGTACTCAATATAATCTCCCCGATATCCACACAACTGTTCTCCAAGGTGGTCAAAGAAGACAGTGGTTGCTGTGAGTCAATGACCGCACCTCTCTTGAGATGTAGAAGAAGTCCTCCTAAGTACCTTTCTGGCAGGAATGGCTACCAAGAGTAGATCATGTTGACATGGGTAGAGAGAGGACAGGAATTCAAACATGTACTCCGTTGTTGGCAGGATGGAGTCTAGTTGATGTATAGCTGTTGATGATACTACATTGATGATTTTAGCCACACATGCAATGGCAATTGGTAATTCTTCTTCCTTTCTTTAATATCACTTTGCTTTTGAATCTTCTCAGCATAAGCCAAGGAAAAAGACAGCCCAGAGACCTACATGTGTTTCACAGTACCTGGTGACAGTGAAGTTAGAAAGTCAGAAAATGAGCTTTCTCTCTAGCTTTCTTCCTCAGCCTTCTCCTTTCAAAATCCACTGATGGGAACCAGCAGTTAGCGTAATGGCTATGTCGCTGGACTCCCACGGTTCGCGTCCTGGACCCGGTGGCTTAAACTCACGCCAGGCGTGTGTGTATGCGTGCGTGCCCAAGATCCCGAGAGGAGAATGGAGGAGAAGGGATTGCAGCGTGACCATCCCCCCTGGGGGGTGATTTCTCGCTGTCTCTCTGTCTGGCGAGCACACGCGCCCTATAGCGAAAATCTCTCCAAAAAAAAAAAAATCCACTGGTAGAGCGGGCTGTGTTTTATAGATGTGTGTGATCGTGGCATTGTCTGCAGATGAGGCAGGCAATCAAGCTCCACCTCTGCGGAGTCCTTGGGCAGCTGATGCTCGGCCATCTTTCTGCTTTAGTCTCCAAACAACTCTCATTTGAGTGACCAAAGGAGCAGACAGACTTTCCATTTTATCCATAGAATAAGTACCCAGCACTTATGATTCTGAATTTCAGCAGTTTGGTATTCAGATTCCTAGAAGTTTCTTTTAAAGAATCAGCTGCAGTACTCCTGTCTAATCCCTTAGTAAGAGAAACCTACACCCCCATTGTTACTCATTTTATTCCTCAGGTGCTTGTGGGATAAACTGTTATACCTGAATAAGCTCTAATATGCTAATTTATGCTCCTTCCAGGTGGCATATTTTCATTTCAGTCAGGATCTAAAAGATATATGACTTGACCCAAAAGAGCAGACTTAACGGAGACCCCTGCCAGCCAGCAAAGGAGATGCTTTAGAGTTCCTCAAATCACTTTCCACACCAGCGGTTGCAGCTTTGCCCAATGAGAGACCAGCCCTGGTCAAGTTCACTTGTAAATAACCATTTGCTTATCAGGTTTATCCCATCATTTTTTCAGAAGTTACTATGCAATTGTTTCTGAAATTGAACAAGAAGGGACTTTTTTTTTTTTTAGGTTTTTGCCATAGGGTGCATGTGCTCACTGAAAAGACACAGAAAGAAACAGAGGTGGGGGGATAGTGAGAAATCACCCCCTGGGTAGATGGCCACACTGCAATCCCTTCTCCATTCTCCTCTCAGGATTTTGGGCACACATGCACACACGTATTGCACTATTTTCAAGACGTCAGATCTAGGAGTTGAACCAGAGTTGGCCATGTGGGAGTCCAGTGCCTTAACTACCAGAACACCTGCTGGGTCTCAGAAGGGACTTACTTACTTTCTTTCTTTCTTTCTTTCTTTCTTTCTTTCTTTCTTTCTTTCTTTCTTTCTTTCTTTCTTTTGTTTATTTGAGAGAGGTTTTTGCTCTAGGGCACATGTACTCACCAGAGAGACAGAGAAAGACAGGGAGACAAAAAGCAAGAAATCAGCCCTCTGGGGGGATGTCCAGACCGCAATTCCTTCTCCTCTCCGTATTTTGGGCATGCTCACACATACACCTGGCATGAATTTTAAGTCACCAGTCGACTTGAATAGCGGTCGACTACGTGGGAGTCCAGCAACGTAACCATCAAGCCATCTGCTGGTCCTCAGAAGGGACCTTCTTACTGTCAAAGCCAAAAGCTGGATAACGCGTCTGTAGGGAGGTCTCAGTGGGTTTCCTGTCACTGACCGGACCGCTTGTCCGCTCTGACAATCATGTGAGCAGACAGAAGCCTGGTGACTGGCAGCCATACACTGACCCTTTACACCTCCACATTCAACACCACTCAGCATGGGAGGCTCACTTTCGTGACTGTTATTGTTCTAAATTGGACGTACCTTTCTCTAGAACAGAAACTTGAGCCAAGTCACTCATTCAGCCTCTAACTCAGTGCTTTTCTCATATATGATTTGTGAGATGTGAAAAAAAAAATGCTACTGGTTGTGAAATTTTTGTTTATTCCAGACTTTGTATTTTCAAGATGAGTATGTTTGAGGCATTGCCCTTTACACATGTTCAAAGTGCATCTGATCTTTTCTATCACAAGTCAGTCTTCATAATTCTCATTAGTGGTGTTTAAGGAAGTTCAGTGGCCATAATCTGAGCCCTGGAAGAGAATAAAGTAAAGGACCACCTCAAACTAGGGCCGATCTCGCCTTTGTGCCTTTTCTGCACCGTCTAGGGTGCATGCTTCCTTTTATGACTGCTCTCTGATTCCTTGCCTCTGTGGCTGCTGCTCCTAACTAATATGTTGTGATCACGCCTTCCTCATCACTACTTCCCCACACCCTCTGTAGTGACTTTGCAGAGGTGTAGTTAATGCTAGTTTTAGCAGTAAAGTGGAAAAGCTATTTTTGAGAAATTAGCTAAAGACCATTCGAAGACCATTGAGAATACAGAATCTTCCTCTTCCCCTTACAGTAATCTGTGTGTCTTTACACATGCCTTTAGAACGCCTTCCTTTTCAACTCTGTCCAGACTGAACAGAAGCTGACCAATTCTTCTCCCTTATTTACAAACCTCCTCAAAAGACCACTCATTTACAGACAAGCTAACAACATCTTTGCCCATTTAAACTGATGAAAAGCAGATACACAGATTTTTTTTTTTTTAATATAAGCAGGCCTGCAGCATTGGAATTGAGTGTTTGAACTGGACAAAAGGGCAAGTAGGTCAATGAGTCATTTTTCTACCTCAGTCAACACCATCCAGGTATAAGAGGTGAGGAGAGAGCCTTGATTCCACTACAGGTGGGAGTTTTGCAATATGGTCCCACTGAAAGAGAAAAGCCACAAGCCACTGAGCAGGAGTGAGGGGAGACACCAGTGTTCCTGCTCAGTTTTAGCAGTGACCTCAGCGGAGCCATGAAAGGGCCACCTCCCTGAGGAGGCAGTAGGGACTGCTGGCCCTAGGTGCAGACCATATCTCTATCGGAATATTTCCTTCTCCCCAGGCTCCATCACTTGTTCTGTGTTGTTAATTGATGTGATTTGGGTTTTGGTTCTATTTTGTTATGTTTTCTTACATGTTTCAGTTTATTGCTTTCCATTTTTTGTTTGTTTCTTTGTTTTTGGAGATGACAATGGATGTTTTTGTGAAAGCTGAGTTCCTTGTTTCTTTCTTTTGCCCATGCTGACTGTATGTTCTCTGTTGATGTCTTGTTCCTGGTTCTTGACACTGACCATCTTGTCTGTGAAAGGAGGCACTCCGGCGAGCTTGCTTGATCAGAAGAAAGGGATGTTTGCTTGGTTTAGTCACTCCACAGAGACCCATGGTAATGTTCCCCTGTGATCTGTGTGTGTAAATGTGTGTGATACATACCACATGGGAGGGGGTGTTCTCTGTGTGGCTTGTGGTATAGTAGCTACGTGTGTGTGTGTGTGTGTTTGGGTGTACATGTGTGCTCTGTGAGGGATGGTAACCCATCCCACACAAAGCCACCGTCTTCACATCTCTTCCTGTGTGTGAAGTCACAAACTGCAGCAACCCTTCACTGAGGGAGCCCCTCCTCAGGACAGCGCTAGCCAAGATCAAAGTCACCATAAATGCAGACTGGGTACTGATACAGGAAGTGCCTCGACATCCAGGATGATCTGGCTGCTCTTAGTGTCCAGGCCTGCCCACTCCTGACTGGATTCTTCCCAAGCCTGGAACCACCACCATAACACCTCTCCACTAGCACGTTTGGGACTCCAGGAGCAAAAGTCACAAAGATAGATCGCTTTCTGTACACAGCTCGGCCTCCAAGCAGCAGTGCCTGAAGTGCCGAGGGAACATTAGGTCACAGATGGCTGGCGACAGATGGGCTGAAAGACTGAAAGCTCTTCAATGTTATGACTTCTTCCTTAGTGTGAATTGAGCAAGGACCCTGTCAACCTCTGAAGGTCTGTCTTCCCAGTTCTTGGTGCTAAAACTATCCCTAAGGTCTGGTCTCGCCAGCCACCCAGACCGTGAGCCATAAAGTGATTGAAAATATTGTCGAATTCAATACCGTCTGGCTATTCACTACCCTCCAGTGATACTCCCAGAGTGTGATTTGGCTCTGGAAACTTTGTCTTTTCCTGGGGTGTAGAGTAGGGAGTTGGCCAACACTGGGGCAATCAAAATGGTACAGAGAGCATGACATTTGTGCCCCAGGCCCAGCCCTACCCCAAACACACACATGACCTAGGACATCGCACCTTTCCTCAGCTTTCGCTCCTGTGAAGTGAGGGGACAAGTTAGAGCTGAGTAATTTCCAAAGGCCCATCTAGCTCTGAACTACTATGAGATGTTGGATTTCTTTTCACCCAACCTTATTGAAAAGGAGGCCTAGGTTGTAGAGGTCTTCTATGCGTGACAGACGTGGTAAGTAATGGGCTATCGTTCACATTCTGAAATGGTTCTCTTTTTCCTAACTGACTTGCGTTCATCCACAAGAAAAGAAACTGGGAAAACACATCTCAATGATATCTGTACAACTAGTGAGAGTCTTTTCCTGGGTGACGTGGCCTCATGGGAACTTGTCACCTGATGCCACACCCTCACTAATCACAGGTCCTGTAGCTGCTGAGGGCTAGTGATTTTCTCACCAGATGACTTTTAGAAGGAGGGACCTATGACGTCATGGCTACTGTAAAGAACAAAAGTTGACAAAAGTGAGGAACTCATGGTGTCGTAGTAAAAGGGTGATAGGAAATGAAGAAGATCTCTCTGAGCTAAATTTTATTTAGAAGAAAAAATAGTAATAAAAGAAATGGTTTCTTCTAAGCCACCAAACTGGGTTCCAAACTGGAAGACTCCCACCATTCTGAACATTCAGCCCCCTGCTGGCTTGGGGAGGAGCTGGTATTGACTGGACAAGTTGGCTCGAGGAGAAGTAGATGGTTTATATCCGAAGTCAACCTGCTGGGATGGGAATGGCGAGATTGCTGAATGGGGAGATGGTGTCCCTGCAGGCTGTCTTCAAGCCGCATTTAAACCTGACTTTGTGGGTTTCACACTTAAGTTCCTCCATCTGTAATGTCAACAGTGCGGTTTCAGTCTTAGTCCCTGAGTTGGGTTGGCATTTCACTCTAAGCTTTCTATTTCAGGTATGGTCCTGGGTGTGATTGATTCAGGACCCAGCATGCACTACATGCTCGTGGTAGTGTCCATGCAGGCTGCAAACATGCCCTTTCTACAGACAAGCTGGCCTCTCATTTTGGGAATGGGACCCTGAGAGTTGGTGGGTGAAAAGAAGGGGAATAAAATATTTTCATTGAAGTTCCTCATTCTGTGGCGAGTAGCAGATGCAAATGGGGAAACTTTCACAGCCTTTCTGAGGCTATGGAGTTGAGGGCAGTGAAAGGATTTGATAGTTTTTTATTCAGGATGTATCCTAAAGGTCAAATAATTTTATCACCAGATTTCTTCTCATATTCCCACTAGTTTCAGTGTCCTTGGCTGCAAGACGTCCCCTAGACAAGGAGCAGGCATGTCAGTCAAGGAAAACCCTATACCTGGCTAGGGCAGGACCAGGGCCTTGAGTCTGCAGGTCAGCCAGCAGACATTCTCCTGAATAGCACTCACTCTGGATTAGGTGTGTTGCAATCGAACACTCTTCCATCACCCTTTCTCCCACTCTCAACATCTTGCTCTGCACCCCTTTGACTCCTGCAGTGAGCATGCCCACCAGTGAGACTGAGTCTGTCAACACCGAAAATGTGGCCGGAGGCGACATCGAGGGAGAGAACTGCGGGGCCAGGCTGGCGTGAGTAGGCACGGCAAACCCAGGGGCTGGGGCTTTCCCTGGGCTGTGGGGAGAATGGCTTGGCTCGTCCCTGGGAGGGCAGGGATTAGAGCTGGCAGCAAGGCGCAGGAGCCTCAGGTGGTAACTACGTGGGGAGGAGGGCCCCGGGGGTTGAGTGTAGCCCTCGGAGGCCAGGCCCAAAACTGAAGATAGCCTTCCTTTCGGCACTCCCGCAAGGGCCTGACTCAGACTTTGAGTACTGTTTTGTCCTATCAGATAATGGCAGAGTCTGGATAGGAGGTGGTGGACTGACTGTTTCATCCCAGTCCCGCTCGCCCCCTTGCTAACCACACTTTCCGTTCTAATAAATGACGTGGGAGAAAGGCAAACTGGCAGGAAGTGCACTGGGCCACGACAGCACCTTGGTCCCTCTCTGCAGCCAAGCTGTCCTCATGAGAGGCGAGCCCGAAATGCCACGGCACTAGTGAAAGCTCCAACTGCGCTGAGCCTTTAATGCAGCCAGCGGCCTCCTGCAGTGCCCACGCCTGGATGCTCCCTTTGCCTGGCCCTTTGGCAAAGCCAAAGCTGGACGGTGCCTCTGTAGGAAGTGGGTTCCTCTCTGGCTTCCGTGCACTGGCTTTAGCCAGGACCAGGCAAGGCTTGAGGGATCAAGGCCCGGTGGTAATGGGAACAGAGCACACACTGACCATCACTATCATTAAAACAGAAACCAGTCATCCCCACGAAATGTAGAAATGTACCCCTACAAAAAATAAAGAAGAATGCTATAATTGCCCCAAACAAGCACACTGCTGGTTTCACTACCAGTGTCTCAGAACGCCGCGTGGAGATGAAACTCGCTGGCTGTCAGAGAGCTGTCATGCTGACGGCGAGCAGAGATCTCCCCCGTCTGGGTTCCACTATGGGCGGCAGAGATGGTGTCTCCTGCTGCCTTAGGGCACAAGTGTTGGTGACCTTGGCGGCAGAGCGTCTCCTAGATGAGGAGCAGGCATGTCAGTCAGGAAGAACTTGAACCTGGCCAGGGCAGTGCCAGGGCCCCGACTCTGCAGATCAACCAGCAGCTGCACACAGGCTTCTCCTGGTGCACAAGGAACCACAAACAGCAGGCGCTGAGTGGGCCCAGTCCCAGATAAAATGAGGTTCTAGAAGGCTCTGTCAGTGGCGCAAAATCTTCTTTTACACTTCCTCTCTGAAATGACCCATGATTTAGGAAAACCTCACCCTATTAAGAAGGTAAGTTGAAGGTAAGTCTAAGCACAGCAAGGCCAGCCTTGACAATGGCCTCTAAGCCCACGCAGGGAGGGGAAGCACGGCTGAGGAACAGACGGACTCCTGCAGCCTCTCCTTCCAGGGCACCTGGGGCTTCAGCATCGCTCACTCTGACAGTGGCCCCAGGGAGTCTGCACTGCAGATTTCTTAGCATGGTTGGGAAGCAATTATTGTCAAAATGTGGTTAAAATACGTTGCTAATTACGTTTTTAAGCAGCAGTCCAAACCTGTTCCCTCTTCTCTCCTTTGGAACCATACAAAACAAGCCTTTCTGGAAGTGCGCCCCAGACAGCAGCACTCGGGAGAGGCGTACAGGAAGGCCCACAAGTTCTAGGCCTTTCTATTGTCTTGACCCCAGGAGGAGGCTTGGAAAGAAGATAGTCAGGATCCTGCACCTCTGGCTATTGGACATGGCCCACATTGCAGGCCATGAGGGGTTTGGGAGCTGGCACTAGGAAGTCCCTTGAGAGTACATCTCAGGAGCATGTGAGGTTCTGTTGGAAAGACAACATGGCTGTCCCCCGCAGAGGGCAGCTGGCAATCTGTCTATCTGTCGTTTCCTCAAAGGATGCACTCTGCTGGCTCGGGGGGCTCTGTGACAGTTATCCCCATGCATACCTACATTTATTTATCCTTTCTGAGCATGCAAAATACCCAGTCGCAGTTCCAGAATTCTTTATTTTTTTTAGGCCATTTATTTATTTCTTCCATGAGAGATAGACAGAGAGGGCGGAATTATCAACAGGACCCTCTTGCACAATCCACTCCAAGTCTTAGCCAGCCCAGATCACAGACACACACGTGCAACTCGTGTGCTCCGAGAGGTCCCAGGGTCATTCCCATGTGGGGCCAGCTGCGTTACTGCACCACCACCTGGCCCAATGGTGTACCCACCAGGTCCTAATGCACTTACTAGATCCCAGTCTTTCCTCATCTCCCAGCCCCCTACCTGCCCCAGACAGTGTCAGGATAAGACTCAGCCAACATTCCTTGTGGGACAGACAAGGAACAGGCCAAGGCTGAACCTGAGTATGAGGGTCTAAGAGACACTGAGAGATCAGCATCTTCAAAGCTAAGGGTTTAAAGGCTTGTATAAAAAGAGAAGGTCAGGATGAGAATTTATAGTAGTAAGAAGGCTGGATGAAGATGGTTCCTGTGGGGCCAGGGGACAGAGAGAAAAGAAGTGCAGTGTATTTTGTTAGGGTTGGGAGGGCAAGTGGGCAGGGAGGTGATGAAGAGGGAGGAGCCATCAAAGTTTGCAAAGAGAAACTGGGGCCTGCAGATGCCATGGTGGTTAAGGTGCTGGACTCCCAAATGGCTGACTGGAGTTCGAGTTCCTTGGAAGTCTTGCCATGCACGTGTGTGTGCGTGCACCCAAAATCCCAGGAGAATAGAGGAGAAAGGATTCCAGCATGGCCATCCCCCCTGGGGGAGGGTATTTCTCACTTTCCTTCTCACCGTCGTTCTCTGGTGAGTTCACATATCTTATGGAAAAAATAAATAAGTAAATAAATAAAAGGAAATAGAAGCTGGTTATGAGGCTGAAGTGAATTTAGAGCAGGAACCCAACCTGAGGGACCTGCAGGTATTAAATAGGCAGCAGACTATGGAGGGTAGGGGTTTGGCCCTATACAGGAACAGAGAAAGATTTTAGGTTATCAGCATGAAAACTATCAGTGAGGATTTAGGATGGGATTGTTTGTGGAGGAATAGAAAGCAGAAGACTAAGGGCTGAGCCTTGAGAGAGTAATGCACAGAGAAATAGGACCCTGCAAACAGGCAGACAAAGACATGATAGGAGCATGGGTGGCAGCCCTGACTGGGAGCCACAGAGGAGGAATTGCAGCAGAGCCATGCCTTTGTATGGCAGGGTGTCCTGCGCAGGCTTGATGGTGATGATGCACAGCTGTAGAGAAGACAGACAGCATCTCATTGGTGCTTACAGTCTAGTGTGGAAGTGACACTAATGAGAACAAACAAGCAAATTGTTCATTCTAAATTAAGATAAGTTTTAAGAAGGAAAAGTAAATTGAGTCAGCAGGTGGCGTGGTGGCTAAGGCTCTGGATCTCACATGGCTGACTCTGCAATTCAAGTCCTAGACCAAGTAGTTTGAAAACCACACCAGGTACATGTGCATGCATGTGCAAAATCCTGAGATGAGAATGGAGGAGAAGGGATGTGGCATGGCCATCCCTTTAGGGGGTGATTTCTCATTTCCCTTTCTCTTTGTCTCTCTATTGCAAGCATAATGCCCTATGGCAAAAATTTAAAAAATTAAAAAAAGAAGGAAATGAAAATGTAATGCAAGAGGAACTTAGTTTAGACTAGCAGGATAAGATAGATAGCTTCTTTGAAGAATTAAAATGTAAATTGATGATTGCATGGTGAACATAACTTTCAGAGATAAAGAGTAAGGAAGAGCATTAATTAGAGCTGCCAGCATGTTCCCAGACCCTTGGGTGCAGCCAGGACATGGTGAGGGAGAGAGTGGGGGGGGGGGGGGGGTGTGACACAGGAGATGGCAAACAGGCAGGCTGGTGGATCTCTGATCACTTTGGGTCTTTTTCATGAGAGTGTGAGAGGTCATTGAGAGGCTTTAATAACTTGGAGCTGCAAGGGAGGGTCAGTTTTCACCACGGTAAAGACTAAAGGCAATTTTCAAGGCAAAGGAGAAGCCAGTGAAAAGGAAGTAGCCAAAGATGCTGGGGAAGAAATGAGTGCTTATAGGAGGAAATTGCTTAAGAGGGTAAGCTTGAGTTTGAAGGCACAGTTTGAAAGCCTGGCTTCCATACTGGGCTTCCCCATAAGAGCTCCTTGAATGACTCATTCTCCAGGTCAAGAAACTGCAAACCAGAGGTCTGAGTGGTGTGAAAGGTCCTGTCTAGCTCTCAAAGCCTGCAGCTCTGTAAAGAATGTGGAATCAGAAACTGGCTCTGAAGAAGAGGACCTATGACAGGAGTCATACCAAATGAACCCAGTCATTTAAGAAAGTGAGCATCAGGCGTCACAAGAACTGGAAGGATGTGACAGAAAATTTGAACTGTGAGTCATCAAGAGGTCACCAAAAGATTGTTGCATGGCACTGAAGCTGCAGTGGAGATGGACACCGTAAATGCAAAGTCGTTCTCACAGAACATTTGATACATTGTTCTAGCAGATTCTAGCCTGGAACCAGTAAAATCAGGAGGAGGTGAGCCGGTGGAGGTTCATCCACCTAGGTGGGTAGTGAAGACAACTTTGGTGTGACCATGTGTCAAGCTGAGTACCATTGGGTCATTCGAAAAAATCATGACATGTTTTTCTGGTTTTCTATGTAAAAATGTGTCATGACTTTTCCAAGGACCCAATAGAAGTCAAGTCTAGTGTTAATCTTTGAGGTTCAGAAGTGCAAGTGATGGGGAAGCCCCCATGAAGCAGAAATTGGGTTCTACCAAGAAGAAAGCAAGAAAGAGAAGAGGAGACTGGCCAGAGATATGGAGGAACCTGACTCCACACCCAGCAGCTGAAGCAGAGCTGCGGAGGGCCAAGGTCCCAGGTACAAGCCTCTTCGTAGTAACAGCCGTGGTGGTACCAACTTTGTGGAACTGAGAGGCTGAGTCACATGTGACTTCAGTGTCTGACATATGTTAGAGGCAAATTTGGGGCAATTCAGGGAACGCTGTTCACACAGCATGTGGCAAACATATGGCACTCATTACCCTAAGAAAGGGAGGGAGAGGCTGAAAATACAAAAGGCTCTCAAGAAGTTCAAATATTTGTCAAATAATGAAAAATGCAAATTGAGTAAGCAAAAGAGAAAAAAAAGCATTGAGTTTGTCTCTAATTTTTGAACCTCAAGTCAGGGAGGAAAATCATGGTCTCCTGGAAGGTTTATGCTGGAAACCTGGGTGGAGAAAATATCTTGGGCTGAATGAACCACAGTTTGAACCCAACGGAGCTGCTCTCATGGTTTCTTGTGTTAGTTACTAACTTTATCTGCCTTCTTGCTTTTCTTCAAAAAGCTGCTTAAAACACGAGTAGGAACTACCTCACCAAGAATAATAATGAAAGAGAAAGCAAAGAATCCGAAGGCCCATTGGGACTTGGAAGAACTAGGAGCCTCTACTGTCATAAGGACTCTCTGAAGCTTGAGACAGTTTAAGAAAGCCAGTATGGAATACTAAGCCATAGAAAACAATGAACCCCAGGCATTTGATAGAAAGTGGTTGAATAAGGAAGCTTTAAGGCTAAGTGAAGTAAGCCAGACTACGAAAGAGAGGCATTGTATATCCCCACTTACTATATACTAAATGTCTGCACTCTATAGCAGAAATTGAAAAATTGGAAAGTACAAAAGTATGGAGACGCTCTCTCAGCTTCACTTTCAAGATGCTAAAGAAAAGAAGGAACACTGCTGTGTCAAAAAGGGCCATGGCCACGTGCAGCCTATTTGTTGTACAAACTGCACCCAACGCATGCTCAGGAACAAGGCTATTGAGAAGTTCATCCAAAACATAGTAGAGGCTGCAGTCATCAGGACATCTCCAAAGCAAGTGTCTTTGAAGCCTATGTGCTCCCCAGCCTGTATGTGAAGCTGCATTTCTGTGTGAGTTGCACCATTCATAGCAAGATAGTCAAAAACCTGTCTGGTCGGGACCAGCAGTTAGCATAATGGCTATGTCGCTGGACTCCCATGTAGTCGACCACGGTTCAATTCCCGGACCTGGTGGCTTAAACTCACACTGGGTGCATGTGTGTGCGTGCCCAAGATCCCGAGAGGAGAATGGAGGAGAAGGGATTGCGGTATGGCCATCCCCCCAGAGGGTGATTTCTCGTTTTCTGTCTCTCTGTCTCCCTCTGTCTTTCTGGCGAGCGCACATGCCCTATAGCAAAAACCTCTCAAAAACAAAACAAAACAAAACAAAACAAAACAAAACAAAAACCTATCTGGTGAAGCTCAAAAGGACCGAATGCCCTCACCCTGATTTAGACCTGCAGGTGCTGCCCCTTGGCCTCCACCAAAGCCCACAAAGGGAGCTAAGTCTTTAAGGACTGAAAAACTGTCCTCTGGGAAAAAAGCAAAATGCAAATCACACACTTTTTTAAGAAGGCATGGAAAATAAATGTGGGTACTAGAGACAGTATGGGAGGAGGGTGGGGGATGGGAGGAGGGACGGAGGACATCAAGGGGGAAGAAAAGCAAAACATTTAACGGACACAAAAATGGAAAATTATCTGTTGATAAATAAATAAATAAATAAGAAGAAGGCAGTTGGAGGAAGTATTTTCCACAGGTTAAACAGCCTGGGACATGAAGTGGTCCAGGATTCCAAGGCACTGACAGGCTTGGCTCACTAACTCGAGCTGAGCCCATCACCTTCCGGGAGGTGAGAGGCCGTGGAGCACTGGCACTTCTGTTCCCATGCAGTGGGACCCATAGCTAACTCCCTCCTGCACAGAGCAAGGGTGGGAGAATCCAGGTGCTCACTTCATAGGGCTCTAAGCTCGGCCTTCCAAGGGCCTGGGGTTTTGCTACGTCTTCAGACAAATGCCACTGGAGCAATACTCTCTCTTTCACTTTATTTTAAGTGTATGTATTAAGTTTACTTATTTCTTCCATAAGAGAGGGAGAGAGAAAAAGAGAAAGAGGACACGAAGATCTCTCCCAAAGGTGTCTTCACGCCACTACCCTACCCTGACCTCAGCCAGCCAGGGTTATAGGCATGTTTGTAATCGCCCAAACTGCTTGGGACAACCTCAGAATGCAAAACTGGGCCTGCCCCATGTGACCTCAGTATTGCCAGGCTTTATCTAACTGCCTTGCCTCTGTGGCTGGCCCGCCCACCTTTTATTTTGTTTTTAAAGAGGTTTTTGACTTAGGGCGTATGCGCTCGCTGGAAAGAGAAGAGAGACAGAGACAGTGACAGGGAGGATGGTCACACTTCAATCCTTTCTCCTCCATCCTCCCGGGATCTTCAGCACACATGCACATATGCCACTGGAGCAATACTCTCTCTTTCACTTTATTTTAAGTGTATGTATTAAGTTTACTTATTTCTTCCATAAGAGAGGGAGAGAGAAAAAGAGAAAGAGGACACGAAGATCTCTCCCAAAGGTGTCTTCACGCCACTACCCTACCCTGACCTCAGCCAGCCAGGGTTATAGGCATGTTTGTAATCGCCCAAACTGCTTGGGACAACCTCAGAATGCAAAACTGGGCCTGCCCCATGTGACCTCAGTATTGCCAGGCTTTATCTAACTGCCTTGCCTCTGTGGCTGGCCCGCCCACCTTTTATTTTGTTTTTAAAGAGGTTTTTGACTTAGGGCGTATGCGCTCGCTGGAAAGAGAAGAGAGACAGAGACAGTGACAGGGAGGATGGTCACACTTCAATCCTTTCTCCTCCATCCTCCCGGGATCTTCAGCACACATGCACATGCACCCAGCATGAGTGCACCCACATAACTGCTATGCCATCTGCTGGACTGGTTCTTAGCATTTCTGCTGGTTGTTTACAAAACATGATAACCTTAAAAGGAAATAAATGTTTCATTCTCAGTGAACCTAAACTATGCTCACAACCCCTGAGAACAGCAACAGCAGCAAAAACCGGTCTTCCAGTGTGGCGCCCAGGTTTAAACCTTAGGACTGTGGTGGAGTGGTCTTGAAACACCACTCCATTCTTCCTCTCAGAACATGCCCGGGCGCTCGGGTAGGACACGGCATCGATGCGCACACCTGAGCTCAGATCTCCTGCCAGTCCATTGCCCCGCCCCGATCCTCACTGTGCCTTGGGAGATATGAATACCACATTGAGGCTTCCCCACGTGGGAGCTTCTGAGAACTGACTTTTGCTTACATAAGCAAGAGCCTTATGGGTCAGGGCAGTGGTCTGCATTAAGAGCCCCAGGGAAAGGACCAGACCTTTCTGAAAGAAGGCCTAGGCTGGGCTGAAGGCCAAAGTCACCCACTCTGGGTTATAGTAATCCAAAGCAAGGAGAGGCAGCTGCCCGAAGCAAGCCTGGGAGGGACGCTGAAGGTCCTGAGCTCAAACTGGCCCTGCAGAGGAGACAGCACCCGGCTACCCACCACCCAATTAGCAGCTGGAAGACATCGCTTCCTCCATTAAACTGACTCTAAATAAAAATGCTGCCCTGGGCTCCTGGTCCCCCTCCCACATGCTTTGTTAACATGTGATTAAACTCTCCAGCCCTAGCCTGCAGTCTTTGGGGGTGGCAAAAGGTTATTAGCCAGTGGTTCAGACCAGCAAAAGCACTCAGCTCTGACTCTCAAGGCCCCAGAGATATAATTATCTCATGCACGATGCCTTTGCCACCTGTCACATTCTCTGGTTTAATTTTTTTTTTAATAAAAAATAATGAGAGGGTTTGGTGTTTTCTTGCCATGAGACACAGCTTGCCTTATGCTGGGCTGGGCTGGGTGGTACAGGCTGGCAGTGCCACTCCCACCCTGTCTTCTGGTCCTCCCCACACCCTCCTTGTCCCTCCATTGCTGCCTCCATCCCTTCTTCCTCTCCATCCAGCATCCTGTCTCCCTGTTCAGATCAGCACTGTCATTCTACCTGCAGCATTCACTCCAACACTCACTCCCTTCCCAAGGCCCTGATGATAGCCGCCTACAGACTGGTCTCCAGGGCTCTCGGGCCTCCCTCTCCTCCACGCTCCTCTCTCACCCTTTGCCCAGCCTGCCCTAACTCTCTCGGGTAGTCTCAGGGCTGCCTTGGAGGTCCTGCCTTTCAGTGGAACTCCCTCCCTCTGTGATGACACAGCCACCAGCATACCCACCCGTGCCTCTGCCCTCAGGTCCCCTGATCCGCAGGGCAGCACGTGAGGGTCAGCAGCCCAAGCCTCTCTTCGGAACCCATGGCCATTTATTTAGTCCACTTGGAGGCTCCTAGGCTGGGACTCTATTTCCAGCAGCTCCTCATGCAGTTTCCACACCATAACCTAGCTGTGGCAGCTCCTGGCAGACAGCAGCAAGGCCTGTTCCAGCCCGTGCCCACCTGTGATGTTTCTGCTGGGGTCTCAAGGTGCAGCTGCTCCTAGCACACTGTAGCCTGACCTCATGGGGCTGGCTGTGCAGACCCTGATCATCTGAACACGGTGCTGTCCCTCTCCAGGGAGGTCATTATTTAGAAGACACCAGATTAGTAGACAGAGGGGCCAGGCCTCAGTCTCTACATTGAACTTCTCTAGGGTCATCGAACATCCCTAAACAGAAGAATATGTATGTCCTTTGATAATGTTTTCTTTTTCTCTTTCAGCCACCGGATCTCCAAATCGAAGTTCAGGTGAGTGATATATAAGCTCTTCCTTTCTCTGCCCACCAATTCTACCCTCTAGCAGTTGAGGAGTGGAATGTGGCAGTTACCTGCTTTCTTTTTGCATGGCTATTGGGAAGAGGCTAATGGATAAGATGAGACAAAAAACTTGAAGGATTGAAATATGTTGAATTTGGGGCCAGCAGATGGTTAAGATGCTGGACTCCTACATGGCCAACTGTGGTTCGAGTCCCAAACCTGGTGGCTTGAAAATCATACCAGGCATGTGTGCATGCATGCCTAAGATCCCAGGAAGAGAATGGAAGATAAGGAATGTGGTGTGGCCACCACGCCCTCCCCAGGGGTGCTGATTTCTCACTTTCCCTCTCACTGTCTCTGTTTGTCTCTAGTGAGCGCATGTGCCCTATGGCAAAAGTCTAAAAAAAAAAAAAAGAAAAAAGAAATATGTTTAATTGTCTTGAACTCTCAGTCTTTCGGGCAGTACGGTCCCTAGGTAATTGAGACCAAATGTGCCCCCTTCCTTTATAAGATAAAGTCCAGTTAAGATAAGCATGAAGTGAACTCTTAGTACTATCTTGAAGTAGTTCATGTTTGTGGAATATGGTAAGGTGAGAACCTCAAGGATTAGGGACAGCACAGAGGACCATAATGCCACTCTGTCACTGCTCTGTAAAGATGTCAGACCCCTTCCGAGAACCTGGACGTCTCTGCCTTTGTTTTCTGACCCCACAGCTCTGTTGGTCCCTGACTGAGAGCACCTACACACCTCATCTAACTGTATGGGCTCCCCAATCTCCCTCCCAGTGCAGGAACAGGCTTGGGGAGGTAGAGAGCCAGGAGCACTGTCACAGCTCGTCCCCCCACCTGTGCCCGTCACCTCGGCACCAGCCCAGCAGAGCTCTAAGCCAGAGGCTGACACTAGCCCTGATGTTCTCGGGCCTCCCCATGACTTTCTGGGTATGTGCAAGCATGCTCTTGATATTGGTGTCCAGTAGCTGAGAACTGAATGAGGACACTGGTGTCTGACTTTCCGCTCCACTTCCGACACCATTTTCCTCTCATATTCTACTGGGACTAGAAAATGCATTTTTTTTCCCTTTCACCTTTCTCTCAAACCAAGACCTCCTTTACTTAAAAGTCTAAGATGAGGTCTGCCAGGTCTAACGTTTACTACATAAAAGAAAGCTCAATGGGACCAGCAGCTAGCGTAACAGCTATGTCACTGGACTCCCATGTAGTTGACCGTGGTTCGAGTCCTAGACCCGGTGGCTTAAACTCTTGCCGGATGTGTGTGCGTGTGTGCCCAAGATCCCAAGAGGAGAGTGGAGGAGAAGAGATTGTGGCGTGGCCATCCCCTCTGGGGGGTGATTTCTCGCTTTCTGTCTCTCTGTCTCTTTGTCTTTCTGGCAAGCATACACGCCCTATAGCAAAAACCTCTCCAAAAAAGAAAGAAAGAAAAAGAAAGAAAGAAAGAAAGAAAGAAAGAAAGAAAGAAAGAAAGAAAGAAAGAAAGAAAGAAAGAAAGAAAGAAAGAGAGAAAGAGAGAAAGAGAGAAAGAAAGAAAGAAAAAGAACGCAAGAAATACATACAAGTATTTATGTGTGTGTGTGTGTGTGTGTGTGCTTGTGTGCATGTAAAAGTCTGCTTTTAGCATCTGGAGAAGTGGCTGGTACATGATAGGGACCTAATAAATATTTGCTGAGCGAACAAATGAATGAATGAATGAATTGTCTTGCCTCAAGATGATAGACTTGACAAATACAAGTGTCAGGGTTCAAATAAAATAGCTAACTTAACAGCCACAGTTGGAAGTGCTTTTAGCCGTTCCAAAGCCTTCAGACAGTAAAGTAAAGGGATATAAAAATACATTTGAAAATATTTCCAAAATATCATTCTCATTACATGCAAATGAGTGAATCATGAATGAATGAGGGAACATGCTCTGTAGGGTGGAAGAGGTTATTAGATTCTTGTATGGGCTCTCTCGAGTCAGAGATTGCCCAGAACACTGGGTAAATGTTTGTTTTTCATTCAGTGGACTACAAGGGACTTCAGGAAATTCGTGGAAAATGGATTCAATTATAAGTTCTTTCCTGTGCAAAATATTTTGAAATTCATGCATAACTTTTTCACAACATGCATTTTCCATGAGCTTTTGAAGACTCCTTTGTACAATATAACCTGTGCCCAGGTCCTGTGAAAACGAGAGGAAGAAAGGTGGTGCTTGTAAACTTCTGGAACCTTTGCTCCACTTTGAGACTTGCTCAGCCTTCTGTGGACCAGTCATTTAACTGCACTCACCTCTGGGAGCATCCCTCCTTCTGCAGCCTCCACTGGGGATCTGTCAGAAACGTGGAGGGCAGGCTTTGTTAATGCCAGCAGGCTGGTTGCTAGTGGGTTGGTGCTACCGTTAAACCCATTCTCAGATGAGGGTGCCAGGACTTAGGGAGGCCAGCGGCAAACAGCTCGTGAACGGCCGAGTCGGAACTCACGCTCAGGAGCCCAGCTGCTAACCGCCGTGCCACCTTAGTGAGGTCTGCCCCGGAGCGCTAAGCCCTGTTGCTGCACAGCTGTTCCCTCTTGAGCACAGAGTAGCTAGCTCTAGATTGGAGCTGTGGAGTAGAAATTCAATTCAAGTAACTCACATACTGTAAATGTCTCTGGTAGCCATGTTAAGAGAGTAAAGAGGGCCTACCACAGTATGATGGTTAATGCACTGGGTCCCATATGGCCAACTACGCCGTTTGAACCTTGGACCCAGCAGCTTGAAAAACACGCCAGGCGTGTACGTGTGCATGCCCACAATCCCAAAAGGGGATGGGAAAGAAGGAATCGTGGCGTGGTTATCCCCCAAGGGGTGCTTCTCACTTTCCTCTTTCTTGCTCTCTCTGGCAAGCACCAGATAGCCAACAAATAATAATAATAATATAATCAGTACTTAATAAATATTTTTAAAAGAAAGTAAAAAGAAACAGGAGAATTAGTCTCAATATTTTTTATTTAAACCACTGTATCTAAAACATTATCATTTTATTATGTAGTTAATATTTTTTAAATTTAATGAGATTGTTTTATTTACTTATCTTTTTGGAACTAGGTCATTGAAGCCCGATGTGTATTTACACGCATTGCACTTCCCAGCTCAGACTGAACACCTCTCAGGTGCACAGCAGCCACCTGCTGCTAGTGGCTACCACTGGGACAGCATTGCCCCAGGGACTCCGCATAGACTCAGACAGTAGCAGCTCGTCTAGGTTCCCAGCTCACTGACGGGTCTGGTTAGGGAGTTAATCAAAAGCTGGCATAGAGGGACCAGCAGTTAGCGTAATGGCTATGTTGCTGGACTCCCAATGTAGTCTACCGCAGTTCACGTCTGGACCCTGTGGCTTAAACTCATGCCGGGGCACATGTGTGTGCATGCCCAAGATCCCAGGAGAAGAATGGAGGAGAAACGATTGCGACATGGCCATCTCCCCTTGGGTGTGATTTCTCGCTTTCTGTCTCTCTGTCTCTCTCTGTCTTTCTGGCAAGCACACTTGCCCTATAGCAAAAACCACTCCAAAAGAGAGAGAGAGAGAGAAAAGCAGGCAGTAGATTGAAGGTGCCACCAAAATGGTCCGAGTAAGCATAGCCATTCTCTCAGCTGAGACAGCTTAACAATAACAAATCAGGAATTTGAGCTCCGAATGGCCAATTTCATTCACAAGACCAAATGAAACAAAGTCATGATTTATCTGAAAAAAATATCAGATTGGAGCTTTTAGGGAGAATGTGGTGAATTAATGGACTTATAATATTAGAGTACTATTAGAGAATTCCCTCGTAATCCTGATCTCCCCTTGGAGAAGTTAGGTAAAATGAATTTGCAGCATTAGGGTTCACCAGTCAGAATGGGATGCAAGCAGCTTGGAACAAATGATTCAGGACGCCTTCTGCAATGTGAAGGGGTTAATCAGATAACCTGTTGGTCCCCATATCTCACCTGCAGTCTGCAGTGACCTTCTCGGGGTTCTATGGGGAGGACTGTCTTGCCCATCTTTAGTGAAATGTGCTCCCGTTCTTCCCGCGCACCCTGCCATGCCATCAGATCAAAATTTGCCCTGCTCTCCAATTAAAGTTACTAATTTATGAAACAATTACATTTTGTTCCTCAGTTCTGTTTTTAAAAAGATGGACATTTACTCTAGCCTCTAGGAAGAGCCTGCAGTGTCTGCCTTGTTGTCTACTCTGCAAGGTGTCCATGGGGGATTGTGTGCCTCACCTCACCCCACCCTCACCCCTGGGTCACAAGAGCTTGGGGGCTCTTGAGCCTTGCCTTTAGAAGTAGTAAACCTGTGCAGGGTGTCTCCGCTGTTCCGCCGATCTGCCTGCCAAGGGTTGCGTGAGGTGGACCGTGCTAAATGTGACAGGTCTGTAACAAACTATAGGACTCTTTTCCTTCTCCTCATGGATCTTATGATCTCATTGGAGAGGGAGGGGTCATGAAAACAAGAGATAACTGACAGTACAAGGAGACCTTAGATTATTTCCTGGGAGAACCCTTTCCTGGCTTCTCCCCGCCCGGCAGGATGCCCTGTATGGGATCCTGGGGCAGCTATGGTGGCTGCTCTGGTGTAGACAAGAACTCTGTCTGTTGTGTTGGCTAGTGAATACCTAGGACCTGGTCCATGGGAGCCATTTCATAAATATCTCCAATGTGTAGCCAATGAGTAATGCAGACAATACATCCTACAGGAATCCCACTGCTGGGAAGAAAGTTCACCAGGGAGAAGTTGGGACTCCAGCTGAGCCTTTTTCTTTTTTAAATTGTTTTGGTTATAGAGTGTGTGTGCATGTGTGTATGCATGTTCACTCAAGAGAGAGAGAAAGAGAGAAATCATCTCCCGGGGGATGGCTATGGCGCAATCCCTTCTCCTCCATCTTCGTCTCGGGATTTTCAGTACGTGTCCATTGTTATTTTCAAGTCATCATGCAGGACTTGAACTGTGCAATCGGCCATGTGGAATCCAGTTGCCTTAACCTCCATGCCACTTGCTGGCCTTAAAGGATGAGAAGGGCAGAGAAGGAGACAGAAGGCGGAGAGCTTGGTAGTTGGGAGGACATTCTGTGTAGCTGGAAATGCAAGTGCAAGGCCCAGTGCTGGGAAAGGGAAGGCGGGCCCGGGGCGAGTGAGCAGAGCTTTCCCGTGGGAGTGCGATGACATGGAGGCCCAGACAACATGTGGCACGCACTCGTGCCGTCCTTCTCGCTCATGCCCGAATGTGCAAGGTCTATTTCTAGAGTGAACGACTTCCAGTTAATGTGAAGGGAACACGAATAGCAGGCGAATTTCTCCTCCCTATTTTATTATTTAATTTCTATATCCTCCATGCATATGTAAACACAAATAAATTTACATATTCTAATAAAGCATTGCCTGTATTATACAGTAGGAAATGTTGCCAGGAAACCAGTTGTCAAGCAAAGCTAAATTTTGAAGAGTGGGAGGTGTATAATTATCTTTAAATACTTTCTCTGGATAGTAATTACCCCACCCCCACCCCAGCCTGAACCCACGTGACTCTGCTGAGTGGTTGTGTGCCAGAGCAGCCAGATTTAACAGGATACCACCCTGTCACTCCTTCAGGGTTTGAGCAGAGCAGTTTCAGACCTGTGGGTCAGGCCTGATCATGTACCCCACATCTACTCTCCCAAACGTGGGGTAAGGAGGGGGGTAACAGGCTCTTGGCATTGAGCTGACTAATCAGTTCCTACATCTGTCAAGGAAAACAACCCTGATTGCTGTGGACCCAATTAACAATTGTCAGTAACTTCTGCAACGTGAGATTTAAACATATATTGTGCAACTGTAATGTAAGCTATTTAAATTCAGATACAAATTTGTCCTGAAAATTCATTTCTCAGGAAATAAATCACCTTACCTCATTGCTCTACAGTATTAGAATCACAGACACAGGAAAGATGCATTTGCACCCTGGCGAGATGAGAGCGCTGGGCCTCAGTATCCATCTGGCAGCCTCCAGAGGCCGCCTCTCACTGAGGCCCGCCTGGGCCTCCTTGCCCAAGCCTGTGATGTTCTTTGCCCTCCACCCCCTCACATCCAGACTAAGCCTGGAGGGTGCTCGCAGCCCGTTTCTGAGCCTGTGGTCTGTCTTCTCTGTGCAGTGCTTCTCCAGAGGTTTGATGACATTGAGGATGTGTCCAGGCACTCAGAGTCAGAGGAGCCGGGCCAGAACACCACGCAGGCTCTTCTTTATCCCCCTTCTGCTCTGCAGGCCACACTAAGTCCTGCTGCAGCTCTCAGGAAAAGGCTTCTCTTCCTAGGTTGCTCCTCCATCTTCTAATCTCATGGTAGATGTTGACAAAGGCTTGGCAACAGGCTATTCCAGGGTAGGACAATGACAGAGTAGGAGTGCAGACCAAGTCAAGGCCCTGTCAAGGCCCTAACAGCAGAGGTGCACACACACTGTGTCGTGGCACCCCGGCGGTTGGTGGTGTCAAAGGGTTGAGGCTGGAGGGACAGACCAGGTCACATGACTAGCCTGGAACCCACTTGGGCACACTGATTGGGCTGCGGGTGAGTGCACCATCATAGAGATGCAGCGTGGTGCTTGGGTGGAGCGGCCCTTCAAAGGGAGCCACCCAGGCACTTACATTCATCTGGCCAAAAGACAGGACATACTATGAATTCTGACTTGGAATACAGGGCCTCAGTTCAGTTTCCTTGCCCTAAAGTAGAGGGCTACTTCTCACACTCTGACACAATCGACTTGCACCTACATGCATGCATACATGCACACAAATGAAAAAAATGTTTAAGTGTTCTTACTATTTTTTAGGAAGTGTCCTTATATAATATGACATGCACTGTGATGATTTCCATTCTATTCCTTTTCTCAGGGCCGGTCATGACTTACTAGATAGATTGCATGACCCGCTAATGGGCCGCTGCATGAGGTTTGGAAATCTCTGCTCCCAGGCAGACCCTGCATGCCTGCCTGGTGGGCTAGAGAGAGTCATGGAAGGAGATGATTTGAGGAAGAGTACAGAAAGGCATGGGCTGTTGCTCTAAGATTCTGCTTTGCTTCCCCTGCCCAATTTACTACCCAAGCAGGGGCCTGGGTCTGGCTAAAACCCTGCAAGCCCCAGGCTCACATCCAGAGAGGAGTGCCTGCCGGCTCACAGCTGACCTCAGCTCCCTCCTCTGGCCCCATGCTGGTTAGTGTGCTCCTCCCAGATAGCCCCAGCTAGAAATTCTGGCAGTCCCTTTTCCACCTTCCTCTCATCCTGCCCATCCAGTCATCTCAAAGTCCTCTTGATGCTGCCCCCAAATGGCTGTCCACTCAATGTCCTCTTTTCCACTGATGAAGATATTGCCATTATCACCTCCAACCCAGACAACTGGAAACATTCTTCATACTGTTCCTGATCCAGATGTTGACAAGGCAGTTGTTTTTGGCGGATGTTTGGGTTTCTAAAATCACATCCACTCATGTCATTCCTCCTTTCTAAGTCCTTATCATGGCCCTCTGCAGTCTCTTTCTCTCTCTCTCTTTCTCTCTCTCTCTCACACACACACACGCAGCGAACACCTCTCCAGCACTCCCTCTCTTTCCTCTTCTGCACAGTGTAGGCATTTATTAAAAATGTCATCATCTGAGTTTCCAAATATAGCCATTTATTTTCTCTGTTCAAAACGATGAAATTAGGGACACACTGTAAATCCTTATATCACAGAATCCTGAAAACAGAATGTTCCTTTGAAATCGTCTGACTCAGTGGTTCTCAACCACAATGACACATAAGAACCAGTTTGGGGCTGCTACAATACAGTCCCCAGTCCTCAAAGAACTAAGTGGTGACTGTTGGGGCCATATGCGTGCCCTGGAAGCCCCCAGGCCCACATCCAGAATGGGGTGCCCCGTCTCTCACAGCTGGTCTCACCTCTCTGGCATTGGTGGGGCTTTGGAAAGCATCCCTAGGTAATTCTCTATGTGGTGAGGTTTGAAAATCAGACAAACGTCTCTAACCAAGGGACTATGGGGACATTATAGGGACCATGAATATGCTTCAAGGGGTCCATGTACTGCATGCACTTTAAAGGTGTGCATGTGTGCTTGGGTGGGTTAAGGGACTCAGTGCCCATTTTTCATCAGATTGTCAATAGATTCTACAACCCCCGAAAGCAAGAGCCCTCCAGTCCAGATTAGCCCTGGCAGTCCAGGCAGCCTGGGCCAGGGGCAAGAGATGGGGCTAGAGAGAAAACCAGTCTTGCCCTGCCACTGTGTGGTACTGGTCAAGTCACTTGACCTCTATGACCCTTCCTTCTTCCCCTCTACAAAATAAAGATAACACTTCCTTTGCAGAGGTGTTCGTTTTGTTTTTGCCATAGAGCATGTGCGCTTGTCAGAGAGAGGAGAGAGGAAAATAAGAATCGGCTCCCAGGGGAATGCCCACGCCACAGTCCCTTCTCCTTGGGGCTGCTACAATACAGTCCCCAGTCCTCAAAGAACTAAGTGGTGACTGTTGGGGCCATATGCGTGCCCTGGAAGCCCCCAGGCCCACATCCAGAATGGGGTGCCCCGTCTCTCACAGCTGGTCTCACCTCTCTGGCATTGGTGGGGCTTTGGAAAGCATCCCTAGGTAATTCTCTATGTGGTGAGGTTTGAAAATCAGACAAACGTCTCTAACCAAGGGACTATGGGGACATTATAGGGACCATGAATATGCTTCAAGGGGTCCATGTACTGCATGCACTTTAAAGGTGTGCATGTGTGCTTGGGTGGGTTAAGGGACTCAGTGCCCATTTTTCATCAGATTGTCAATAGATTCTACAACCCCCGAAAGCAAGAGCCCTCCAGTCCAGATTAGCCCTGGCAGTCCAGGCAGCCTGGGCCAGGGGCAAGAGATGGGGCTAGAGAGAAAACCAGTCTTGCCCTGCCACTGTGTGGTACTGGTCAAGTCACTTGACCTCTATGACCCTTCCTTCTTCCCCTCTACAAAATAAAGATAACACTTCCTTTGCAGAGGTGTTCGTTTTGTTTTTGCCATAGAGCATGTGCGCTTGTCAGAGAGAGGAGAGAGGAAAATAAGAATCGGCTCCCAGGGGAATGCCCACGCCACAGTCCCTTCTCCTCCATTCTCCTCTCGGGATTAGGCACACATGTACATACGCCTGGTGTTTTCCAAGCTGCTAGATTCTGAACTCAAACCAAGGCATTCAGCCATGTGGGGTCCAGCCAACTTAATCTCTGCACCACCTGCCTGACCCCTGAGGTATCTGAAGAACCAGGGAGAAAGTCTGAGATGTGGGGACACCATCACTAATAATGAAAATACTCTTAATATTTAAAATGAAACTTCTGTTCAGTAATAATGCTGTGATCAGAAAAGAAAAGTACTTCCACTTACTGAACAGCTTTACCTTTGTGGCAGGTGTGTCACATGGCGCTTTGCCAGTCCCCACATTACCTTCTGAGGTTCATCCTATTCGCATCTCACGGGGGAGAGATCCGAGGCTTACGGCAGTTCAGGGCCAGACGAAGGCTGCGCAACCACGCAGCAGAGCCCAGTTCACTCTGGAGAGCCTGTCTTCTCACCACCAGTCCACATCACTGGTGGGCCAGGCCCCTCGGGGACGATACCCTGTGCTGTGTTTGGGACCAGGAGAAATCTGAATGTCACAGCCAGTCCTGTCATTTCTCCTTGCCCCCTTGCCAGCCGCTACTGGCGCCGCTGGAACCGGTTCTGCAGAAGGAAGTGCCGCGCCGCGGTCAAGTCTAATGTGTTCTACTGGCTTGTGATCTTCCTGGTGTTCCTCAACACACTCACCATCGCCTCCGAGCACTACAACCAGCCCCACTGGCTCACGGAAGTCCAAGGTGAGCTGCAGCCCCAGCTCTTGTTGGAATTGCTGTCTCAGTCTGCTCTCGTGAACTCAGCCTTGAGACCGAGGCAGGGAAGAACCACAGGCAGAGGCTGACGGGGAAGCAGCTGAAGACCCAGCCTGGCAGGTGCCACACTGGAGACCCCAAGGGCCTGGCAGCTTGCCGGCCCACAGTAAATCACAACCTCATCAGAAACAGATGTGGCCAGCCTGACTGGGCCGTGCCATCTGCCCCACAGTCATGGTGGGGTCCGGGTGACAGGGACACCAGCTGTAGGTTGTTGAGCTGGTCCTTGGCTGCCAGCTCCCCGGAGTGGAGTTTCAACACCTCTGGCCTACCGCAGCCTGAAGTAAACTCATCCAGAGTCTGAGGATGAGATGGAAGGGCAGAGGGAAGGAGGCAGAGAGCACAGGGAACTGTCCTCCAGGGATGGTTAGTCCTCGTCACCCTCCCCGGACCTCTCGAAGGGGGTCCCACCAGCCCCACCCCTGTGTCCTCCCGGGTGGTCTTGCAGACAGGGCCCTGTACTGGAAGGGGGCTGCAGTCCAGAACCCTGGGAGGCACAGAGGTCAGATAGCCTGCTTCACATTTGGGCCGCACATCTTGATAGAACCCCATTTCTCATCTCTGGAAAATGGGCATGGCATGGTGGAGCCAGCCTCACAGCGCCAGGGAGGCATGAGGATGGCAAAGCACGCAGAGCCTCTGAAGCTCCCTGTGCTTCGTCAGTGCTCAGGGCAACTAGGACTTGGTTTCCTTTCCCCATTGGTGTGGCTCTAATTGTTCTGTTCTGGTGGGATTGGACAGGAGAGGTATGGGTGGGAGGGAATACTTGGGTCTTTGATTTCCTGGGGTGGTGATGACTGTGTTTTCATTCCCTCCTTCCCTCTGCCCACCTGCTGGGATGCCCCCACCCACCAGACACGGCCAACAAGGCCTTACTGGCCCTGTTCACTGCGGAGATGCTTCTGAAGATGTACAGCCTGGGCCTGCAGGCCTATTTTGTGTCCCTCTTCAACCGCTTTGACTGCTTCATCGTGTGCGGGGGCATCCTGGAGACCATCCTGGTGGAGACCAAGATCATGTCCCCCTTGGGCATCTCCGTGCTGAGATGCGTCCGGCTACTGAGGATATTTAAAATCACAAGGTATTTGGCCCCTTGTTTCACTTGGGAGATGGGACTGGGCTCCCGGACAAGTTCTTCCGGAAGGCCAGGGAGGTGGAGTGCCTGGGTGGGAAAGTAGCTGCTATTTCCTGGAGGGTCTGGCCTCACATGCAAAGAAGGGAAGGTCTTGTTCTTTTTGATGGCATAGTATTTAGAAATCCTTTGGCTGCTCATACCAGGGACTCAACTCTGCAGTGTAAGCAGATTTGGAGTTTGTTTAGAGACGCAAAAGAGGTCCAGAGGCAGACAGCCTGAGTGCCTTCGGGAAAGTATTGGAAACTCAGTCTCCCACTGTGCTTTGCCAAGAATGTTGAGTCCCCAGGGTCACAAGGTGGTTTCTGAGATGGAGCCAGCAGGTTTGAATTTGAGGCAGGAGGAGAAAGGGGCAAAGGGTCAGCCAACCAGCTGCGTCGACCTCTGTATTCCCCAGAATATCTCTCAGACATACCCATTAGGAAGACTACTAGTGAAAAATAAAACAAAATAACAGGTGTTGATGATGTTCACTGCTGGTGAGAATGGAAAATGGAAAAGTTACTGTGGGAAAAAGGAGGTGGTTCTTTAGAAAACTCGAAACAAAATTCTTGGGTTATCCAGCAAATCTGCTTCTGGTTGTATACTGCAAAGGACTGAAATCAGGGGCTCAGAGAGATAGCTCTACACCATTTCACGGCAGCATTATTTACAGTAGCTACAACACAGACGCAATCCAGTGTCCACAGGTGGACGAATGGAGAAACAAAAGGTCGTCTATACATACAACAGCAGAGTACCCTTTAGCCTTCACAAAGAAGGAAATCCAATGTGTGCTACAGCGTGGAGGAACCTTGAGGACTTCACACTGAGTGAGGCGACCCAGTCACACAGGACAGCGATGGCAGGAGCCCACTCGTGTGAGGCATTTCAGAGTGGTGACGACCTTAGAGGCAGCAAGGAGAGTGGTGATCGTCAGATACGGGGCAGGGGATGGGGAGCTACTGTTTAATGGGATAGAGTTCCAGTTCCAAGATGAGAAGAGTTCTGCAGAAGGACGTGGTGACAGCTACACGGCAGTAAGAATGTGTTCAATACCACTGAACCATACACTCAGAAAATGGTTAAGGTGGTCATCTTGTGTGTAGTTCAACACACGCACACACACAAATCAGGAAAAAATAGTCTCTCCCAGAAACTCACCAAGGGCTTCTGTTCTCATGGGCCACCCTGGGCGGCAGGAGGGCTGAGAAGTGTGGTCTTTTAGCTGAGCATGTGCTAGTGCAAATGCACCAGACTCGGTAACTGCAGAGGGCGACAGGTAGCGCCGCAGATGGCTTCCGTCCCTCCTTCCACACTCCACCCCCTCTCCATCTGTCTGTCCATCTGCCTGCCCACACATCGCAGTCTACCTCCCTCTCAGAGCAAGCAGTGCTTCTCTTGCAGAGGTCCGCCTGGGGGAGGGGAAAGGGCAGGAGCAGGCAGTGTGCGCTAGGTCGATGGTTCTCAACTGCCTTGACCCAGTTGAAATGACGAAATCAATTCATCAAAAGACAATCATCATTTTCAAAGCTTTACTGAGATATAACTCATATAACCATATAGTCACCCTTTCAAAGTATACAATTTATAGCGTGTGTGTGTGTGTGTGTGTGTGTGTGTGTGTGTGTGGTATAATCGGAGTTTTGCAACCATCACTGCCTTCTAGTTTTAGAACGGTTTTATCACCCACAGTGAAGTTCCAAACCCACTCCCTATTTCCCCCACCTTCCCTCCCAGCCCTAGGCAACTACTAAGTTACAGTCTCCCTCTACAGACTTGCCTCTTCTGGACAATCCACATACGAGAAATCATGCACTATCTGGTCTTCGTGTCTGCCTTGTCTCACTTAGCATCACGTTGTCTAGGCTCACCCGTGCTGTGGCGTGTATCAGTCCTCCGTTGCCCTTATGGTGGACTGGTGCTCCATCACATGGGCATTACCTACCCCTTCATGCACTCATCAATGCTGCGCGTGGACTTCTTACTACCTTCCGGCTACCGTGACTGCTGCTGCTACGAACAGTCTTGTTTCAGTTTTTATGTGGATACGTAGTTCATTCACTTGAATATATAGCTAGGAGTAGAATTTCTAGATCATTTGAAAACTCTGTGTTTAAAATTTTGAGGACCTGTCAAACTGTTTTCCCAAGAGACTAGACCAATTTACATTCCCTCTAGTGCTGTATAAGGGTTTCAATTTCACTACATTTTCATAACCATCATTTAAAATAAAATAACAGAATGGGAAAACATCAGAGGGTCTCACAAGAACATAGGCCTTATTTCATGGAAATCTGGCCCAGCCAGGTGGTGCGGTCATGGATGACCTTGGGGTTGAATCTCCAGGGTAGTCTGGAAACAGAACACATGCTGGGTGAGTGTGCGGGCACCCCAGAGCCTAAGGAGCTAGAAGGCTGAGGAAAGGGGATTGAGACGTGATGAGGCCCTGCTGAGGGTGCTTTCTTTCTCACCTTCTCTCTCTCATAAAGACAAGAAATTTTAGAGCTGTGTGTCTGAATTGTGCCATGACGTATACTTCTTGGTGGGGATGATGGGCAGCCGTGGAGGAACATACAAGAAAACATGTAGAGGGACTTTTCCAAACTGTGCCCCCCTCAGAACACATGCTCCCTCTCCATAAGAATCTCTGCTTTGGGGCCAGCAGGTGGCACAGAGGTTAAGGCAGCTGGATCTCACATGGTTGATTGCATGATTCAAGTCCTGGACCCTGCTGGCTTGAAAAACACGCCAGGTGCATGTGTATGCAAGCCCAAAACCCTGAAAGGAGAATAGAAGAGAAGGAATTGTGATGCGGCCACAGGGAGTGCTTTCTCACTTTCCCTCTCTACCCCTGTCTCTGGTGAGTGTGCGTGCCCATAGCAATATGTATATATAGGTGGATAGATAAAGAGAGAGTGAGAGAGATTGAGAGAGATTTTATACATACATATATAATATATAGAGAGATTTTATATGTGTGTGTATATACACACATATATGTAGAGACAGATTTTATATATATATATATGTAAATAGTGATTATATATATGTGTGTGTGTATATATATATATAGGTGGATAGATAAAGAGAGAGTAAGAGAGATTGAGAGAGATTTTATACATACATATATAATATATAGAGAGATTGTATATGTGTGGGTATATACACACATATATGTAGAGACAGATTTTATATATATATATATGTAAATAGTGATTATATATATGTGTGTGTGTATATATATATATAGGTGGATAGATAAAGAGAGAGTAAGAGAGATTGAGAGAGATTTTATACATACATATATAATATATAGAGAGATTGTATATGTGTGGGTATATACACACATATATGTAGAGACAGATTTTATATATATATATATGTAAATAGTGATTATATATATGTGTGTGTGTATATATATATATAGGTGGATAGATAGAGAGAGAGAGATTGAGAGAGATTTTATACATACATACATATATAATATATGTGGAGAGATTTTATATGTGTGTGTGTATATATATATATAGGTGGATAGATAGAGAGAGAGAGATTGAGAGAGATTTTATACATACATATATAATATGTAGAGAGATTTTATATGTGTGTGTGTATATATATATATAGGTGGATAGATAGAGAGAGAGAGATTGAGAGAGATTTTATACATACATATATAATATGTAGAGAGATTTTATATGTGCATGTATATACACACATATATGTAGAGACAGATTTTATATATATATATGTAGAGAGAGATTATATATGTGTGTGTGTAGAGAGATTTTATATAATATATATGTAGAGAGAGAATATACACGCGCACGCGTACACACACACACACACACACACACACATAATCTCTGCTTTGAAAGCTCAAAAGAAAAAAAAGCTCTGCTTCCTGTAATCTTTACTAGGCACACTATACCCACCAGTGAGATCTGCTGAGAAAACCGGGACAGAGTTGGTATCCCTGCCCAGGGCCCTGGGGCTCAGCACGCCTGCTCCGGGTGTCCTTCTGAACGTGTGTGGGTCTTCAGGGCCTGCAGCATGTCCTGGGAATGCCTGTCCTCCCGGCAGCTGCCCAGCATCCCCATTCACACAGCGCCATGGCGTCCAGAGAGACAAAGGTTTGCAGTGCTGCTTCAGTGCCAGGCAGAGGAGGTGCTCAGGGACCAGAGCTTCTATTATCAATGTAATGCTGTTATTGCTGGTTTAGGAGGAGGGAGGGGGAGAAAAGAGCTAACAGGCAGCTCCCTGTACTCAGCTCTCATCTGGCTATCCACTGTGTACATGCTCTGCACTGCGCTGAGATGGGAAAGAAGGTGAATGGCATGAATTGAACCCAGGAGGGAGTGGCAGTGCAGCTGGGGGGATGGAGTCAGTTCATCGGAAAGGTTAAAGGGAACTCTCACAGGGAAATCTCAGACAGAACATCTTGGGTTGGCAAATTGGGACGGGGGCACTATGGGACACTGGGAACAGGAGGGAGGCCCTGGAAGGTTCAATAGCAGATGAGGGACTCGTAGGATACCCAAAATTTAAATCCACAAACTCAACACTCTGAGCAACAGCTGTCTTCCCCACACACCATCATGGAGTACTTCCTGAATGTCCTGAATATGCCTTGCAGAAGATCCTGTTTGTCGTAAAGGTAAAACTACAATTAACAGTAACATCAACATGCTCACCCTGTACGAGATGCCATGATCTGCACAATTCATACTCAGTGAATCCTTGCAAGTCCCGTAAGGGACAAGTATTGTTATTGCTGTTTTGCAGATGAGCAAACTGAGGCTTAGAGGGTCCGAGATCATATGAACTGCTGGGGTGGAAAGGCAGGCCTGTCTGACTGCCGTCAGGCTCTGCTGTCACCTGCAGAGGTGACAGGCAAACTGCCGTCTACGTCCCTGAGACGGGACCAAAAGGATTCCCGCATATGATTCTTGTTGCTCAATAATGGCTGGTTCTACTTGCTCTCCCTGGTAAAAGCTCTTTTCAGCAGTTAGCATAATGGCTATGTCGCTGGACTCCCACGTAGTCGACACCGGTCCGAGTCCTGGACCCGGCGGCTTAAAATGCCCGGTGCGTGTACGTGCGTGCCCAAGATCCCGAGAGGAGAAGGGAGGAGAAGGGATTGCGGCGTGGCCATCCCCCCGGGGGGTGATTTCTTGCTTTCTATCTCTCTGTCTCTGTCTGGCAAGCGCACACATCCTATAGAAAAAAAAAAATTCTCTTTACCTTAGAGTTTTCTTTTCTTTTCTCTCACCCCCTTTTTTTCCCCCAAGCCAAACTCTCCTGCTTATTAAAGATACCCTGTCCAGTTTGGCTGACATATTGGTAACGAATTTTGGGGGGGGGGTCAGGCCCCAACAGGTCTCTGATTTAAGAGACTTAAATCTGCTCTGAAGGCGGAGAAGAGGACGTAACAAATTTAAGTTTTCCACACCTAAAGGCATCTGTGCCAAGGTGGCTATGTGTGTTAATGTCAGGGAATCCCTGACAAAACTAGAAGGGAAAGATGTCCCCCAAATCAGCCCAGCTTCGGACACATTCTACTAGTGACGAATGCCACTCCCCCAAACAACAACAATGAGGGGTTCTATGTGCTAACAACAGAGCTTAAAAATAAAATAAAATTCTGTGTTTTTACAAAACCTGATAAGAAACAGTATTTCAAACTGTGCAGTCACCAGAAGTCCACGGTTATCTCCGCGCACACACCTCTCGGCACCTCCAGCACCTTCGGCTCTGTGTGCCTGGCCTATTGTGGCATCTCCGTTTTCCGCAGGGTTACTTCCATCCTTGCCAGCACCAGCTTTTCCCTGTGGGTACCTTCTCTCTCTGCTTTGCAGGGGTCTTCTTAGGCTTGGGCTTGGGCTTTGGAGGAGCAGGTTTTGCAGACAACCGCGGGGATCTTCCCTGTGGTTCATCCCTCGCCGTGGCTGCATCACCCTTCCGTCCCCTCTAGCCTTTCTCTTGGCATGGCAGCAACGATGGGGGACGTAGGCGCTGGGTGCGGGGGTGCAGTGGTGTGCAGGCTTTGTTCAGTCTGGGGGTCATTCTTGCCTCTTTTTCTTCTAACTTGGAGTTTTCAGTGTCTCTTAAATAATTACCAAAGACCATGTGTTTGGAGTTTTGGTTTGGGCTTTGTTTTCACACCACCTGCTGCCCCATTTGTTTCATTTTAGTCACCTATTTCTCTATTTCTAATCTGAAAACAGGCCGAGAATCCATTTTCAAAATCATTCTTTACTAGAAAGCTTACCATAGTCCATCCACAAGAGGAGTCACAGTGTTTTCAGATCTCTATGAAGTATATAAACAGAAAATTTCATTATTTAAATGGAAGTGATTTTGGCAAAGGCTACCATCTTCCTATTAGCAAACCTCTAAACCCTCTAGGGACTTTCGGAAAACAGTGAAGAGACCCCAGTGCTCTCTCTGAGCCTCGTATCTAAGCCCATAATCAAGAAAATGCCTGGAACCTGGGCTGGCCTGGACACTGCAGACCCTCACCCTGAGCCTTGGGATGGAGCTTGGCATCAGGCAAGGACAAGGGGCTTCAAAAAGTTCATGGTAAATACATACCATGATAAAACTTTGTGTGGACTTTGAAAATACTTTTTTGTAACAAAATAAACTCCAGTGCTTTAATTCCATTTTTCCACCAACTTTTTGGAGTTCCCTTATATCTCTCTCCCTCTTCTTTTAAGATCTCTTGGAGAATACTGTGCAGTGTCTCACTACTGTTCCTGTGTGAGGGAAGTGTTTTCTACACTGAGGTCTGAGTCAGTGATTGCGATTCTCAAACTTAGTTGAACTTGTTGGAGGAGCTCATTAGGGACCTTACCCTGGAGATCCGGAGAGGCTGCTGGTCATCCAGCAACCCCACTTTGACCCCCATTGGCCAGGTTCTGTCCCAGTATGGCCGAGACAGCTGGTGTGCAGGGAAGATGAGGCCCTTGAACCTGTTGGCCTTGTCAGGATTTGGGTCTAATGAAAGCATAAAATGGGTTTTCCGGCACTGTTAGATTGAAGGGGGCCAAGGCAGGGGCCGATTCCAGCAGGATTAGCAGGAATAAGCCAGTAGTGAGGCCTGGGGCACCAGCTGTCCCAACTCTGACCAGGAGCCTAGGATCCTCGCATGGCTCCTTCTGGCCCTTGGCTGGCCTCCCATCATACTTATCCCTCCAGGCTCTGTGGGGTCCGCAGGGACAGTGCTCAACTTTACTGAGCTCAGCTTTGAGGACAGCCACCCCTGTAAGCCCCAGGCTGGTGCAGGAAGGAGAGGGCAGGACTGAGCTTGCTCATAGAAGGACTTGTCCCTGTTTTCCCAGGCTGCCTTACTCGACTCCATCCCCTCCCATAAAGCCCCACACCGCAGGGCTTTACTGCATGGAAGTTGCCTTCCAAACACTCTTCCAACAATAGAGCATTCACCACCCAAACAAAGAGCCCTTTGTTTTCATCCTTGAGGATGAAGAGGCTTAGGATGGATATAAATTTAGTCCTGACCCTCTCTGGAACAGAGAGGAGGAGGGTGGAACATTTCCCCAGTGTCCAAAAGTGGCTGGCACTGCTCTGCTGAAGCTCCTTTATTTATAGCAGGTTCGATGCTCTGCTCTATACCTAGAACAAAGTAGAGGGCCCGGCCTTGAGCTCTTTGAAGCAGAAAGTTCACGAGATAAAAGCTGCAGTTCAAGGAAGGCTCAGGTCACTTTATACCACAGAAGAGGAGGAAAAGTTCCACAGAGCCCGAGTCCAGAGACGGACCCAGAGAAGGGAAAGCAAATGGAGAGGAAAGAATCCCGCAGATGGCGGTGACCTAAACCTCAGCGAGACGGGGAGAGAACTCAGGTGGCAGAGAGGTCCACCTGATCAGGTACCAGCCCTCAAATGCACCGTACTTCTGCGAGAGCACAGTGAGATGGCGGGGTGGAGGCGGGTGGGCAGTCATACCCTTTGCAGAGAATGACTCAGGAGAGTGGGAAGGAGAGGCCAGGTCAGTGCTAGGGTGATTGCGCAGGTGGGGCTTCCGGGGGGAAGGAGCTCCAAAGCTGATTGCGTGCTTCCAGGCCCCAGGAAGTCCTGATACCGAATGTGACTGTGCGTGGGGCCCATGCACGCTGTTCTGCAGAGTGGACGCCTAGTCCTCTTCCGTTTGCCCATGAGGTCCCTGACCGGACCACATCGAGCACTTCATTCTGCCGCTGCTTGGCACCCAGAGCTCTTTCCTATTTGATATTTGAGTGCGCATGGCATGTGTGCCTCATGTTGATCAACTGGTATGGAAGCTTCCGGAGATGGCTAAGACGCCATTAGCCAACTAGCTGGCTTTTTTGAAAGGGAGAGGATGGCCAGACCTGAGGCCATCACCTGATCTTTAAGCCACTGCAGTAGCAGTTGTTCGGAATCAGGCTGACGTTAAAGAGGGGAGAGAATGAGGAGCACAGGGCCACAGTCATTCACTCCCTGTCACCCTCCCCAGCTGAGAGCTGCCACCTGCACACCCACAAATCCCCACACCCGTGGTCATGAAGCCCCCGTTCCCTGCTCTCCACTAAGGAATGCTGGCTCTCCTCAGACGCCATCAGTGCTCTTTGCCACGCTCTCCCTTTGTCTCAGGCTTCTGGAGATGGGGTACAAGAGCTCCATCCATCTGTGCACTAGGAAGGGGCTGCCTCTGGAGAGCTGGATATCCTTTGTGGGCCAGTCTCAGCACAGCTGTGCCCTTCCGGCCTCTCTGAAGGAACAGAACGTACAGTGGCTGGCCAGCCATGGGGCACAGCTCCACCTTTGCCCTCTTGAGTGGGAAACAACAGCAGGCCAAGGAGCAGGGCATGAGCAGCCATGGCCTCCATTTACCTTGACCCCGTCTACACCACATCACTGGTCTACACCACATGACCGGTCTGAAGCATGACATCTCCTCAGCCCATGTTGTTTTCGTGGAGGGAACATTGGAACTGGTGTGCCTCACTGCAGTCTGTCTCTCTCTTTTTTTTTGAGGGGGGGGAGAGATTTTCACTATAGGGCATGTGCGCTCTCCAGACAGACAGAGAGAGACATGGAGACAGAAAGCGAGAAATCACCCCCTAGGGGGGATGGTCATGCCACAATCCCTTCTCCTCCGTTCTCTTCTCGGGATCTTGGGCACACACGCACACGCACCCAGCGTGAGTTTTAAGCCACCGGGTCCGGGACGCGAACTGCGGTCGACTACGTGGGAGTCCAGCAACATAGCCATTACGCTAACTGCCGGTTCCCTGCAGTCTGTCTCTTAAGCAGAGGCTGGCACATACCCTCAAACCTGAGACCATGGGTTGTGAGCCCCAGGAAGGGGTTCTTCCCCAAGGGAAGAATAGTGCACTTCTAGAAATCCTATCAAGGCTCTCGAAGCCATTGCAGTCTTGTTTTCTGGAGGGCAGATTCATGTATATCAGTTGGACATATGCTTGGTGATGGAATATTCCAGAATCTCAGGAACTCCCTACCTGTGGATTTAGAGGAGCCATAGGAATAGGAGCCACATGAAGACTGCAGCTACCCGCCCCTCATGACTTGGCGAGCTATGTCCACTGGAGTGCAGCGTGAGAGCTCCACTCCACCCAGCCCTGCTCCCACTTCATGCACACATGCACACACACAGGTCTGTGCAACTTCATGGACCCTCGCTTTCCCCTCCACACAAATGTCACTTTTATAGCATTATTCATTCATTCAACAAAAATATTTGCTGATCCCTTACTTTGACCTAGGCCCTATTCTTAGCACTAAGGACCTAAAGTAATGAAACAAGAATTTTTGCTCCCATGGACCCTTCATTCTAGTGAACAAAACTGACAACAGAGAAATAAATGCAGAGGAATCTTCAATAGGTACAGGGAAAAAGGGTATTATAAAAAAGTCATGTGTGCATTTCAATTCTTTTTGCAACAAAATAAACTCATATTTTAATTCCCCTTTTCCATAGACTTAAGAACTGCCCATCTGTCATGTGGTGGTTGGCAGTGATGGAAAAGGATAGGGGATTGTGGCGTGGTCATGTTGAATGCTCCAGTGAGATTGCATTCAGGAAGAGGCCTGCAGGAGCTGTGTGCTGAGTGCGCCCCTTCTGCGGAAGAGGCCTGCAGACATGGCGAGGACCATGAGGGCGGGCGTGAGAAGTCGGAGGAAAAGTGCAGAGGCTGGTGTCCTAGGAGCGCATGCAGGAGGGAGGGGACAGTGGGTCTGCCAGGCCTTTGGGAGGACTTTCCTCCAAGGAGAAGGGTGGAGATTCAATGTGACTTGTCATAGCAGGACCCTCCTGCTACCGAGGTGCAGACAGCCATAGGCACCAGGCCCAGGTCGGGTGGGCAGAAAAGAGGTTACTGCTGAAATCCAGATGAGGCTGCTGGTGGCTAGAACTGTGTGAGAGAGGTGGGGGGAGTGGCCAAATTCAGGATTTTTTCTGAAGATAGAGCCACAGGGAGACGTGGAGGGTGGCTCTGAGTTTTAGGCTTGAGCCTAACCCAGCACACTCATTGACAAGATGGAGAAGACATGGGTAGGAATTAGGCCCACTGGCCACGGATGCCAGTGTTGCGAACCACCAGCCGACTTCCTGGAAGAGCCCTGGAGACTGTCCTGAGACACCCGTCAGGCCAAGGGCTGGGTCTAGGGAAGCATAGGAAGGGATTTCGTTTTTAGCTCGACACTGCCCCAAGGCCAGCCCCTCTGAAGCATTCTCTATGGGTCTTCACACAGATCATGGAAATGCATATTGTAGGAGAATTATGCATGAATTTCAATTTTTTCCACCAAAATAATCTTGTACTTTAATTCCATTTGCCACAGCTTTCTCCTCGTATTTGCCATTGTTCGCTCCCATCCTTTCTAGAAGACTTCTCCTCCACTGCAAGATTCATTTTGTTTTCCCCCAGAACCCGAGAGCCCTGAGGGGCTCCCAGTCAGGAAATGTCCCTTCCACCTCACTTTCCTCTGTTTCCTGGTCTGGTTCATCTCGTCCCATTTGACTTTCTCTCTGGGGTCCCCTATCAGGTCCTGTGGCCATCAGCCATCTGAATCTCAGCTCTAAGACTTTTTTTGTTGTTGTTGTTTGTTTGTTTTTTAATTTTCCATGCTCACCATGGAAAGAGAGAGGAAGAAAGCAGTCTCTCCAGCGGGGAATGGGGTGTGGTCATGCTACAACCCTTTTCCTCCTCTTCTCCCTCCCTTCGGGATTCGGGGCACATGATGCACTTATGCCTGCACTATTTTCAAGCCACCAAGGCTGGGATTTGAACTACAATTGGCCATGTGGAATTTATTTCCAAATGCACAGAGCTGCTCATAAGCCTAGTTTGAGGTATTCTCCTTGTGTCCGTTTACTTCATAAAAATAAAGACTTTTCCAGGACATTCCATGTCAGTCAAGCACACAGAGGATCTGTTCAGTAATAACTCTGCTCTAAAGCTGCTGGTTCCCAGCATTCTAGACTGGCTGCATAAGAATCGCCAGCCCTGGGCAAGGGATCTTGATCTCAGGGCCCCAGGGGCACTGGGCACAGTACTGTGGAAATACTAAAACTCCCCAGCTCATGTGGCCACCAGTCAGGGTTTGGGAAAACTGCTTTACATGTAAGAAAGGACAGAGTCTACCTCCAGAGAGATCTTACTTCTTGCTTTAGGCATATCACTAGAACCTCTGGCCAGTATGGCTCCAGGCAACCTGTCACACGTTGTGGATTGTATAAAATTTGAGGACAAAGATGGGGAAATAGAGGGGGAAAAATAAATAAAAGCTCAGTCTCTGCTCTCCAAAGCTCAGAACCTATTTTGGTGAAATAATACTAACACACAAATGAGCCAAGCAGGTGGTGTGGTGGTTAAAGTGGCTGGATCTCATATGGATGACTGGGTGGTTAGAGTCTTGGACCGTGTAACTTGAAACATGCTGGGCACATGTGCATATGCATCCAACATCCCAGGAGGAGAGTGGAGGAGAAGGGACTGTGGCATGGCTGTCACCCCTGGGGACAGGGCTTTCTCACTTTCCCTCTCTGTCTTTCTCCAGTGAGCACACATACAGTAAGTGAAACATACTGATAATTCACATGATAATTCACAGAACAGATACAAATAGATATCTATTATTCTGCAAACACATGTGGCTGACAACAGCAGAGAGGCGGGTAGGGCTGACGTGCTGAAGGACCAAGAGGCATTAGCAGCCCCAGGATGAGAAGTTCGTGTTTACAGCCATCCGTTGACCGTGTGCCGGTCACCTGCTGTGGATCCACCCTGAGGGTGGACTTTTGGGGTGGCACGTGTGTGACGCCCTTTGTGCAGGAGCAGCTGCATGGAGCATTGTATCCGGCATCTCACAAGTAGATAGAGTCTAGACAGTGGCCAGGAAGACAAAACAGCCAGCGGGAG
>NW_006159710.1:6979-19073 GCF_000334495.1 Tupaia belangeri chinensis | reverse complement strand
TATGTGCCTGATCCCAGGTGACCTGGTCCAAGGTGCCCACAGCACATCCAGGAACCAACAGGATGTTGCCTCCTCTCACTTTCGAGAAGGGGTTTTCCCTAGGCCATGACGAGGGCCTCTGTGCTTGAAGTGGGGAGAGGCGCCAACTCTCCTAGTGAAGCCCTCCTCTCCTCAGAACCCCCTAAACCCCAGCTCTGCCCAGGGCGTAGCGATGGGAATCTGGCCTTAATCCAGCATTTCCTGAGCTTCTCTGTTTATCAGGGTTCTGTGTGATGCTTATTCAAAATACAGATTCCCGGACCAGCAGGAGGCATGATGGTTAAGGCTCTGGGCTCACACATGGCCAAACACAATTCGAGTCCTAGACCTGGTGGCTTGAAAATCATATCAGGTGCATGTGTGTGCATCTGTGCCCATGATCCCAGGAGGAGAATGGAGAAGGGATTACAGCATGGCCACCCACCCTAAAAAAACAAATTAATACAAATACCCAGGCCCCAACTACAGCTATTGAATCAACATTCCTAGAAGAAAGCTTTTTAAGAACTGAGTCTTGGGACAGGGTAAATTTGGGAAGCTTTGCTAAGCTGCATACCCTCTCCTACCCATCAGTGATCAAGTGATCTGAGCTGAGCTCAGACTGACATTCTCGAAAAACAAACAAACAAAAAACCAGATGGGGTGGGGGTGCAGGTATTTTCTTCCTGTCAAAAAAGCAGCAGTGAGTGCCATACTAACTTTTACAGACTGTGCCACGGAGGCATCTCATGTAGTCCCCCAGTACCCAATCAAGTCCATGCTACTGTTGTCTCCGTTTTCCAGCAGGAGAAGCAGGAAGCAGCGAAGTTAATGACTTGCCCAGGGGCACGGGCAGGGCAGCCAGCGGAGGGAGAGTGGGACTCAGGCTCTCATAATGCCCGCTGCTCATCTTGGATCCCACACTCACTAGACCACCCTCTGCTCGTGAGCTTACCGCCCAGCTCTCACCATCACCACCCCACCCCCACCTCCACTACCCCAAGGAAAGGGGGTGAGGTCGGGCAGGGGAAATTCACTGTACAACTCGTAGAGGGCGAATGAGGGACGATGCTCGGGAGAGGACGCTGACCCCTCGTGCCACCCGCAGGTACTGGAACTCGCTGAGCAACCTGGTGGCGTCCTTGCTGAACTCCGTGCGTTCCATCGCTTCCCTGCTCCTGCTCCTCTTCCTCTTCATCATCATCTTCTCCCTTCTGGGGATGCAGCTCTTTGGAGGGAAGTTCAACTTCGATGAGATGCAGACCCGCAGGAGCACATTTGATAACTTCCCCCAGTCCCTCCTCACGGTGTTTCAGGTACGGAATCTTCTCAGCTGGAATTCTGACCAGGAGGGAGTTTGAGCGGCATGGGGTGGGGGAGCCTTGAAAGGAGATAGAAAGCTTCGTCCTGTCATTGGGCAGTGACTGCCAGCCTAGATCAGCCCTGGGCGGTCCATGCCGTTGAGTTCTTTCTATCATTTCTCCATCCCCCAGGCTCCCATGCTGGGTGGACAGTTGTGAAGAATCTAATTGAGTGACTTAAAAACCATTCGTTGGCCAAGGAACCCCTTAGTCATATAAATTCTACGTGAAAGCTCAAAATATAATCAAAGAAAAGCAAAAGGTGGCTCTCACCAGGGAAGGAGAGGGGATGGGGCTCTATCTTTCCTATCACTTTCCTCCCCCTGAGCAAAAACATATGCAGCCCACTGAATTTGTGGTTTTGCTTATTTCAGAGTAACAGTAGACTGATGTACAGATAGAAGTGAGCAATACATGGGTGTTGCCACGGTCTTAAAGGTGGTGTCCAGTGACTCATGTTTGGGACGCACTGGTACAGCGCATCACTGTCCCAACCACACAGTCACAGCTGTCCCGAGATATTTTGACCAGAAAGCCCTTCTAGTCACTCCTTAGATAATGGTCGTGCACTTTTTCTAAGGACTGGTCAGACTTACACAGAGTGCTAGCTCCAAGCCTGGGGAATAGATGGGGACCAGGAAAGGGAGAAGTGAAAAAGTGAGTTTGGATGTATTTATGAACTTAGTGGGCAGGGCAGGGCAGGGGGGCTTGGGTTTGCTGTTGGTCTAACGCTGTGTCCCTTATTGGTGGGAATGTGTCATTCAGATCCTGACCGGGGAGGACTGGAATTCGGTGATGTATGATGGGATCATGGCTTATGGCGGCCCCTCTTTTCCAGGGATGTTAGTCTGTATTTACTTCATCATCCTCTTCATCTGTGGAAATTGTATCCTTTGTTGCTGCCTCCCCACCCCTGCTGCCCACCCTCACCCGGCAGCGTGTGCCACCTGGGTGTGCCCAGCAGGCCTGGGCTCAGGGCAGGGCATTGTGGCCCCTGTGTGCCGGGAGGCTGCTCGGGCGAGAAATCCCTGCCCAGTCCAGAGCGCTCGGCAGTGGAGGTGGGTCTGGGTGGAAGCCGGCAACTCTGGCTTAGGTGAGGTTTGTCTTCCAGATGAAGCCCAAGACGTATGTTCTCATCATAGTCTAGGTGAACGGTGCTCCTGGCATGGTGGCCTGGGCAGCCATTCACAGACTGTGATGCGGACACACCTGGAGTTGGCACCAGCTGTACTGGGACTGCGGTCAGTGGTAGGATGCCCCCTTCAGGAGGGCCAAGCCATCACCGGGAAGCAGCGGGCAGCCCTCCTCCTGCTTTTTGGTTGGGACTTTACTTACGGGCAGAGTGGTAGCTCTGGCCTCCCAGCCAGGGCCTTCTGTGGGGTCTCGAGCCACAGGCACTTCTCCCCTGCACCAGCCCTGTGAGAGCCCAGGGCAGGGGTGGAGTGGAACTCCTGAGGAGGCCCCAGACTCGGGGAAATCCCAGCTAGGGGCAGTGCAGAACACGGTCCTCTACGCTGACAAACAAAGCGTTGCATCTTGTCCCCCAGGTGGCTTTCAGCAAAGTATGGGTTCTCTCCCTCAGCAGGCATAAAATGCAATGAGAGGGTGACAGGGCCTCGACTTAAGGGGCCACTGTGATTTTCAATAGAGTAAGGCCTGTAGAGCCCCATCACTGTTGGAGGGGTGGGAGGCCACGTGTACTCAGCAGCCACGTTGGACAGGCCTTTCACCTGCCTGTACGTGGAGTGGTGTGAATGTCTGGGGCCTTGTGAGGACGCAGACCCGACAACAGCGAACGCTTCCAGGCACACATTTGGTTCTGCAGTTATCTGACCCACACTGTTTCTCTTGCCAGGGCGGGGGCGGGAGCAGGCAGAGATGGGCGAGGATTATGAGCGCTGCCCAGCTCTGGCAGCTCCAGCAGACCCTCTGAGGGTCTCTGTATGTGCAGGCTCACACGGAGAGCTGGCAGAAGTATGGGCCGACTTCTCAGTGCCCAGACATGATGACCCGCTCGCATTCTGCATTCTGCTAGAGGCCGTACTGTTCCCAATGCCAGTTACAGCCAGTCATCGCAGGGGGAGGCCCGCAAGGAAACCCAGCAATTAAAGAGCAAGGCCGGCTTGCTGCCTCACTCCCACCCACTGCAGCCTTAGGCCGGCCTGATCCTAACTCCTTAGACAGCTCCAGAAGGATACCGGGGAAGGAAATGGGGAGTAGGGACACTGCTGGGTGTGGAGCCACCCCAGTGATCCACCACCAAGCTCTCCCTGCTCGGAGCTCTTCTCCTGCATGTCCACCCCCCCACCCCTCAACACCCCAAGACCAAGGGTCGTTTTCTTTAAGAATGGACACAAACAGATATCCTACTGAATGTATTCTTGGCCATTGCTGTGGACAACCTGGCCGATGCCGAGAGCCTCACGTCTGCCCAAAAGGAGGAGGAGGAGGAAAAAGAGAGAAAGAAGCTGGCCAGGTAACCCTCCATTCCTTCCCAGGCCCAAGCCCCGGACTCAAATCTGGAGTGCCACTTCCGCTGTCAGTGGAGGGCTTGGCATTAGCCTCCGGCTGTCCCTCTGGGGGCTGACTTTGGTCCTAATTCCTAGGCAGTGCTCTAGAAGGGAGCTTCGTGAGTTATAGTCTCTCTTTAGGAAATGCAATAGGATGGCTATGTTGTTGGGCTCCCACGTAGTCGACCGCAGTTCGCATCCCGGACCCGGTGGCTTAAAATTCACGCTGGGCGCGTGTGCATGCGTGCCCAAGATCCCGAGAGGAGAACGGAGGAGAAGGGATTGCGGCGTGGCCATCCCCCCTGGGGGGGTGATTTCTCACTTTCTGTCTCTCTGTCTCTCTCTGTCTGTCTGGTGAGCACACACGCCCTATATCGAAAACCTCTCCAAAAAAAAAAAAAAAGGAAATGCAATAGGAATTTGGAGGGTTCTTTTGAGAGGCAATGCTATTCTTATTGTTAGTGCCCTCAAAACAAGGCCGGTTTAATGAATGCTTCCTCTTGCCATCGGGTAACTCTTTTCCAGTGCTGAGAAACCAAGACAAGACTCGACATTGTGTCCCATCCTGGTCAGACGAGACTGTCAATGGGCTAAGCGTCTGCTGGATACCAGAGTTCCTCCAGGAACTGGTTCTAAATGAGACCCAGAGTCTTTCTGATATAGGGACTGTTGGAGGCCAAGAAGCCAGAAGGAGACCACAGAGTGTCAGGCAGAGCCAGGCGTAGCTCGAGCCTGTGCCGTTTAGATTGAGCTGCCCGCCGTGTGCCCTGGGTGGAGGAAGGTAGACACAGAGCCAGGAAATCCATTCCCACTGGCCCACAGCAGACCACAGGGCAGCCCCCCACACTGTTTCCAAGCAGTTCAGTAAACATCTCTGTTTCTCTCCTGCTGACCGGCCAGGACTGCCAGCCCAGAGAAAAAACAAGAGGTGGTGGAGAAGCCGGCAGTGGAGGAGACCAAGGAGGAGAAAATAGAGCTGAAATCCATTACGGCTGATGGAGAGTCTCCACCCAGCACCAAGGTGAGTGGCCATCTCTCCCTGACTCCGTGAGACCCATAGTAGAGGGAGCAGAACCACACCCTACCCGGGCAGCAGTGGGAAGGCGGCTGGGAAGCCAGTGGGCCTGGAGCAGGAGTGCTGGGGAGAGCAGAGCAGGCAGACCTGCTGAGTCCCAGCCTTTCTCCAGTGTCTGGAAAGGGTGTGCAAAGTGACAGGGTGCATCTTGAGCTCTGCACTGACCAAGATGTCATGTCAAGGCTCCTCCGAGCCACCAAAGCTGTGGCTGAATCTAACTAGGCTCTTCCTTCTTCTCCCCCTTGGCCGCCAGATCCACATGGATGACCTCCAGCCCAATGAAAATGAGGATAAGAGTCCCTACCCCAACCCGGAAGCTACAGGTACCGTCCTGCTGCCTAACACGGGGAATGCAGAGACCCGATTTCTGAAGCCGTGTGGGAAGAGGTATCAATGAGGGACCAGGGTCCCAGTGTCCCTCCACATGAACCTTGTGCTGCTTAACACTGAACCGTTAGCAGTCGTCATCTGGACTAAAGCTTTGGTCCTGGCGTCCTTACAATCCTAATATTAGGTTACAAAGATCACACTTGAGCTGTGCTTTTGTGCCCTGCAGAAGCCGGGTTCTCTGTGCATGGAGGTTTTATTATGTCATGTGCCATAAAATGGCTATTAGTGTTACAGTTTATTAGTGTAGCATATGGTGCGGCTTTATGCACACTTAATAACAATAGTAAATCCCAAATCTGCCTACCCTTACTCAGGAGGCAATGCCGAGTGCAAGGACAGCTGCCACCACAGCTGTCCCCCTTGTTGCTTTGTAGCTGCTTTCTGGCTCTTATTAGGACAGTTCTTACCTACTCGGTCTCCTCTGCTTCTGTGGATACGTAAATTGGCTCAAGTTCCTTTCAGAGGGTTTTACTGTCATAGGTGCTCTGTGGTCCTCCAGAATTTCCTCCTCCTGTGTCCTGAGGCCCCATACCCCGTGCAAGCCCTGGGCTGCCTTCCTCTAACCAGATTACAGATATTGTCCCCAACTCAAGTGTGACGTCTGTAACACATAGTCAAGGGGCTGTGGGTGTTACTGGTACATCCTTCTATTGATACACAGGTTAATATTTGGGTTGGTAACCAAGCTAGAGAGCCGAAAGTCTACACTTCTGAGCAAATCTGGGTTTCCTATCTCGTTTTCCCTCCACTGTTTCTCTGCTTGGTCTGAGGGACACTAACTAGCGTCTTCCATTGTGCTTGAAGAGCGAGCCCTCAGCAGCCAAACCTTACCCTCGTGTGCTCAGTGTGTTTTCAAGCCCCAGGGCAGGGACCTAGGGCTTCCATGTGGGATCTGGCTGTCTATACACAGCGCTTAACTACTGCATGGCTGTCTATGCACAGTGCTTAACTACTGCACCAGGGGCCAGCCAACCTTCTGACGTCTTAAAAAACCCTTCTGGGGGGAAATTGTAAAATTTCACAGATGAACTAGAAATAGTGCAAATGCAACGTGGGGATCTTTCCTTGATCCTGAATGAAAAAATCAGCTTTCAACTAGCATTTTTAGATAATTGGGAAAAATTGAACATGGACTGGGATCTAAATGATTTTAAGTAGTTTTTGTTCATCTTATTCTCGTGGTTCTGGTTTTAAAATACGGAAGTGTTCCTGGCTGAAATCTAAAATAGGTAGAAGTTGCTTTAAAAATACTCCAACAATTGGGGCCAGCAGGTGGCGTGGTGGTTAAGGTGCTGGACACTCCCACATGGTCAACCACTGTTCAAGTCCCAGGCCTGCTGGCTTGCTCTCTCACTTTCCCTCTCTCTGTGCCTCTCTCTGGTCAAATTAAAAATGAATGAATGAATAAGTATAATAAATAAATAATTCTTAAAAAATACTTTAATGATAAGAAGATGGGGCAAAGAAAATAAGTGGAATGAGATCAGCAAGGTGTTAGAACTGGGTAAGCGGAAGGCACCTATACAAGTCTCTCTACTCCTGTGTATATTTTTTTGACAGTTTTTTTTTTTTTTTTTTTTTCCGCTATAGGGCGTGTGCTCTCGCCAAAAAGACAGAGAGACAGAAAGCAAGAAATCACCTCCCAGGGGGGATGGCCACACTGCAATCCCTTCTCCTCCATTCTCCTCTTGGGATCTTGGGCATGCACGCACATGCACCTGGCGTGAGTTTAAGCCACCAGATTCAGGACTTGAACCACAGTTGACTACATGGGAGTCCAGCAACATAGCCATTACATTAACTGCTGATTCCTCTACTCCTGTGTATATTTTTAAAAGTAAGAGTAAGAGTAAGAAATCCCTTATTTTTAAAAGTAAGAATAAGAAATCCCTCTGGGCCCCGAAAAGAGCTATCCCAAGCTGGCCAGGTCTCCAGGATGTGGCTCCTGCACATGGCAGGAGAGAGGTCTGTCCACACATGCACTGGCTGTGGCTAGACTGCCCCTGGCCCTCTGCATGGCAGTGGGCAGATACTCCTTTCACACTCACAATGGTAGCTCACATTCTCTTAGTCTAAATTACTCCTGGCTTCTGTCTTCTTTGAGGCTCTAATGAAATCTAAGAGAAGAATGTCAGGGACAAAAGAGCTGATGAAGACATGGTGGCCAGGTCGGCTGCACAGAATGCCTCTCTGGTGACCCAGCGTGTCACTGTCCGGCGTTTTCAGGACTCTCGGAAATGCTAGGAGTCCCCAAACTCTGCTGATCCCTGGGTTTTACTAGCTTTTTCAGAGTACTTTCTTTTCCCTGATCATGTGCCCACCCTTCTCTAACCCCTCGAGACCTGGGCCACCATCTCTTGTCCCACACATATCCTTACCTTGTGTTGAGACCTCTGATCCATAAATCGTTGAGGCTGACATACCCCCACCCGCCACCATGCAGACCTTTCAAATCATCCCCAAACCTCCTTTCTACCTACTTATCCAGAAGGCCCCAGGACAGCACTCTCTTCCTGCAGTGGCTCCTCATGGCTGCACTCCTAGGCTAAGCCAGCTTGGGTTTCTAGCTCCTGCCACCCTCCGCCTCCCTCCCTGCCAGCCTCTGCAGGGTGCCTTCTGATCCTTGAATGCCAGGTGCAGCAAGATTGCCCAGGGCTCCTCGAGGTCGCTTGGCCTGTGCTCCCTGTCCTTGTCGATATTTGGTTACTTCCTACTTCTCCTCCCTCTGATTGGGAAGGGTGAAGAGTCTAATTTGCCATTGCTCATGTGGCCCTGCCTGGTCCCTTTTTCCCTCACAACCTCTAGGTGGCTGCCCCTGCTGCATGCTGTGGACAGAGTACTTGCAAGGCAGCTGGGGGAGGGTTCCTCCTGCTCCATCTTCTGCCAGACTTCTGGAGAAAAAGGACAGAGCTAGGGGGCAGGGCACGCTCCTCCCACCCTCTGCTGCTCCCCCACTCATGCCTACTCTCCTGGCCTCTGTGCCCTGACCCTCAGCCCTTGTCCAGGGCTGTTGTGTTTGCATGTCCAGGCATACCTGCAGCTGTGTGGAAGTGGCTGAGTGGGAGCTGGGCTGCCCTCCTGTGTCCGAGGAAGGGGCTGTTTCTAATTCACATGAAGGGGTCAGAGAGGCCAGTAGCCCTAGAATCCTTCCCTGTTTAACCTCAAAAGCCCCTCTGCTGGTTTTGGCCAACCCGATTAGTACACTCTAGTAGTGGAGAGAAACATTCATGCATAAGGAGGAAAACACTATACCAAGAGAAGGAGATGGTAAGCCTGCTTTTCTCCATGTTTTAAAGAACATACAGGGCCGGGACCAGCAGTTAGCGTAATAGTTATGTCGCTGTAGCTGACCGCGGTTCGAGTCCCCGACCCGGTGGCTTAAACTCACGCCGGGTGCATGTGCGTGCGTGCCCAAGATCCCGAGAGGAGAATGTAGGAGGAGGGATTGTGGCGTGGCCATCCCCCCTGGGGGGTGATTTTTTGCTTTCTATCTCTCTGTCTCTCTCTGTCTGGCGAGCGCACGTGCTCTGTAGTAAAACCCTCCCCCCCCCAAAAAAAAAGAGAAAAAAAAAAGAATATACAGGGCCAGCAGTAGCACAGTGGTCAGGGCAGCTGGATCCCACATGGTTGACTACAATTTGAGTCCCAGGGCCCACATCTTGAAAATCACACCAAGTGTGTGTATGTGTGTGTGTGTGTGTGTGCACACACGCGCATGAAAGGAGTTTCTGCGCACTGTCATGCAGAGGAGCGGGGGCAGCCCAGCCACAGCGGGTGCATGTGTGGACAAAATCCCAAGAGAAGAATGGAAAAGAAGATATCGCAGCATGGCCGTCCCCCGTGGGAGCGCCTTCTCACTTTCCTTCTGTCTCTCTCCCCCATCTCTCTCCAGCAAGTGCACATGCCCTGTAACAAATTTTAAAAATAAAGAAATACGACTATTCATAAGAGCCATGAGGGCTTAAAATTAACAAGTGCAGACCCCAAAAGGCCAGTGATGCCAGAGACTGTGCAGTCCTGGGGAGGCTTTACTTGTTGCAATGGGTGCGAGGACAAGCAGGGCAGTGAAGTTTGTGGAATCTGGGGAGGCTTCATGGAGAAGGGGCTCTTGAGTGGGGCTTCAATTCAGGGAGTTGGGGGGATTGAACAAGCATGAGGACCATACAATTGTCCCAGACACAGAGTCCCAGAAGATGTGAAGATACTCCCTTAATAGCTGCTTAGGACGCACTTGCTGTGTGCCAGGCACTGTGCCAGGCACCAGCACCATAGCTGTGGGCAAGAGAGAGAGGACACCTCAGTGGGGAGACAGACAATAACCCCATCCCAAGAAGGTGGGGTTCAGGTGTCCAAAGGAAACGACACCAGGGCCCGTGTGAGAGAGTTACTGGGGCTGCTTTGGCTATATGGTCAGCAGAGGCTTCCTTGAGAACATGATCTCTGGGCAGATGCCTGAATGAATGGAACCAGACACAGAAACCAGAGGGAAGAGCTCTCTAGGTGGAAGCTCAGCAGTTGTGAAATCTCTCAGCCAGGATGCACATGGCTCTGAGGACTGCAGAGAAAACATGTGGAGAGCCTAGGATGGCCAGGAGCCTGGGCAGGAGCAGAGGAGCAGGGCTCAAAAGCTATGAGATGGTGAGGTCTGACCTAATGCCCCAGACAGACGCAGGGGGCCTGGGCATTGAGAGGGGGGCTGGCCCCGCGTCTCACTCACTTTGTCTGCCTATGAGAAAAAGGCAGTAGATGGTTGAGATCAAAATGGGGCAGTGAGATGCTGCAGCAGGCCAGAGGGACAGTCTGGAGCTGCGGGGAAGTGGTCAGCTTTGGGGGTGTTTTGCAGGTAGGGCTAACTGGATTGATGCATGGCCTAGATGTTAGAGAGTGAGAAAGAGGAGTGAAGGGTAACTCAGGGTTTGCAATTGAGCCAGTAGAGAGAAGATAGCTGTTATAGTTCAGGTCACGGCTTACCTCTCAAAGTTCCATGTTTTGGAATTTGACGTCAGTGGATGAGGATTGCTGTCTCCCAGAAATGCATGTCTTGGGACTTGACTGTATCAATTGTACTGTTAAGGTGCTAAGTGAAACTTACTTCCTTCGTGGTGTCCCAGCATGAGGCCTTTGGGCCTCATTAGCACTCCCTGACTTGTTGAGCTCTGGCAGGTAGGTAAGCAGAGGGAGGAGACCAGAGAGAAAGCCACGTGGATACAGACCACACTCTGCCCTGCTCACGTTTTGCTCTCTACCAAATGGTTTGAGACTTTTTAGCCATCACAATTGTGAGTTATTAAACTTCGGTTTCTTTGTAAGATACCCAGCCTTGAGGGTTTCTGTTAGCAACAGAGTAAAGGACTAAGGCGATGCAGAAATGACCCCCATGGTGTCTCTCCCTGCTCTCCCAGCTCTGCTCTGGGTGCTGGCCCTTATAGCTCCTGCATTGCTAACATGCTCGTGAGCACCGTGCCTCGCTAAAAATCCCAAGCTCCTTGTGAACAAGGACCATGCTAGTGCCTTCAGTGCTCTGTAGGCACTAGCTGTTTAAAATGATTGTTTGGGGCCAGCAGTCATGGTGATTAAGGTACTAGATCCTGCATTGCCAACACTGCCATTCAAATCCCGGACCTGGTGGCTTAAAAACATGCTGGGAATGTGTACGTGTGTGCCCAGAATCCAAAGGGGAGAATAAAGGAGAAGAGACTATGGCATGGCCATCACACCTGGGGAGTGATTTCTCACTTTCCCACTCTCCGTCTCTGGTAAGGGCACAGATCTTGTGGCAAAAATCTAAACAACAACAGAAACATGTTTTCATTGTAGTTAGCCATGAACAAAAGGACAGAGATGAAAATGAGATCAAATGGGGAAGGGGTGGGTCAGCCAGCAGCATGGTGGCTAAGGTGCCTGGATCCCACATGGCTGACTGGGTCATTCGAGTCCCAGACATGATGGCTTGGAAAGCATGCCGAGTGCATGCGTGCCCAAAATCTTGAGAGGAGAATGGAAGAGAAGGAATTGAGTCATGACCGTTCCCCAGGCGTGATTTCTCACTTTCCCTCCCACTCTCTCTCTCTGGCAAGTGCATATGACCTATAGCAAGTTTGTTTTTAAGAAATGAAGAGGGGGCAAAGGTCACTGAGGACCAAGGGTCGACATCCTTCCACACAGTGACTTCCTGTTGAGTACTCTCACCTCCATCTGGAAGAGCCAAGCGTGGCAATGCCCTTCTTATTGTACTTTTCCACATCTTCAAGAAGAGAAATGAGGAAGTAAAGATCCCCGAGGATTCCGCTGACACTTGGGAGTGCCCAGGTGGTTCTGTCACCAGCCCCAGGGTGACCGTCACTCGACCTTTCTAATCAGTCAGCCTCCCTCCCTCCTCCATAGCACAGGCTAGGCATCGCCTGCTGTCACATTTCTGTCTCCACAAATTCCTGTTTGTCCTTCAAAAATGGCTTTCTCTTAAGGTTTCGTTATGACTGAAATTCAGCTGGTGTGTGTCTGATGGTACCAACTCCCTCCTCCCTAGGAGCAGAAATGAATGCACAACCTAGGGAGCAGTGAGGCAGAAGAAAGAGCACGCCAAATTCTTCATTAAGAGCTTAGGAACGCACGGAGCTAGTAAATACGGCTTTCTAGAAACATAAATGATTAAAATAGGCATAAAATTGCCTGTTATCAAATGATCGTGGATAAGAAAGTGCTGGATCATTTAGAGAGAAACTGAAAAGAGCACAAACACC